>NC_067168.1:42721622-43021622 GCF_903995435.1 Acomys russatus | reverse complement strand
TTGAAGCTCCAAGCCAGTTCCCCCAAGGACTTCAGATCTAACTAAGTGTTGTTAGGCCAATGGCTGGTATCTGGAAGATGACTCACTATTTCAACACCCATGCTCTAAAGGATACTAGACTGATGTCAATAGATATTCAATAACTGGAGAAAGGAAGTGGCAAAGTAAAAGAAAATGAAATGAATAGGTTCTTCTTTGGGCAGATAACATTGGGATATTGATTTGAGCAAATTTGTTGTAGAGGGCTGTCCTCCAAGCACAGCAGCCATCATTCTTATCGGAGCAGCTGTGGCAGTCAAAAGGACCTTTGTGCTTGGATCTCCTGACTGTTGATGTCCCCTCCGAGGAAAGGAAGGAGAGAGTCATTCAATCTCCACTTGGGATTCTAGCTGCTTGTGCCTGAACCTTCCAGCTGATTTGTATGTAAGTCTGTCTAGCAGAACATGGTCTCCTGGGCTTTGGGCATGTTAGAGTGTGAGGTTAACAGAAAGGGGAGTTCTACTTAGGCAGCTACAGGGAAGGTGTAGCTGGGGTGAGACATTCTGATGGTAGGATTTTGGTGATTTAATCATGCTCCTCCAAGTAACTTTCACCATGTTCTGTAAATAAGCCAAATAAACTAATTGACTCCCCCAAGGTAGACCTTGGTAGAAAATACTGTTCTGTTGGAGGCGGCATATTTGGGGTGAATGGACATTTGTTTACATGTCTCTGGGAAAAGCTAATGCAACAGAGTTGAACACAGACAGATCTTTGAAGCAGAAATGCCTTTCAGTGAGAAATATCAGACCAGCACCTTCTTTGTTGGTCTTAATGCTTTCCTAGTAGCTCAGTAAGCCAAGGAAGAAGGACTGTGGTGCTTGTGAACTAAATTTAGCTAAAAAATGATTTTCCAGAAATGTCATTAGAATGCCGCCATGCCCACTGGCTTAAGCATCATGGAATACATTTTGGGACCCGTGAAGGAGACTACATGGTTCACAAAGAGATAAAGTATTTATGGAGAGACAGTCACAGAACAATTTTGCTGACCACTGGATGGAAGCTTTTGAAACATACAGAGCCAGTATTCAATAGCTCATTCTGTGGTTCTCTCTAAGAGTTTGGGGAGCACAGAGTGAGCCCAAGCATTCCTCACAGGTCTGTATGTGTCTGATGAGAACGCAATTTGCTTTCTGTAATGAAGCTGTTAGACTTCTGTGTCTCTGAGACTTGGGGTGGCAGATTGAGCTCAACAGTTAAAGCGAATGAGTTCATTTTTCCAAAACATGGCATGATCAAGTTGGGCTGCAGAGAATGCTGCATAGCAAGAGAAAGCTTTGCCATTTATTTATTGTGCTTTCTGTTTGATGTCTTGAACCTTGTACCAAATGGATGTGGATGTCATCCTGTTTTCCTGTTTTCAGAGACTTCCCCTTCTGTCTCCCTGAGTGAAGTGACTAGAAGACATGTTAAGTATCAATGTGAAAACACAGGCTCTTAATAAAAAAAAGATGGTGTGTGTGTGTGTGTGTGTGTGTGTGTACATGTGTATGTAGATGTATAGGTAGGTGTGTGTACGTAGGTGTGTGTATAGGTGTGTAGTGTAGGTGTGTGCATGGGTGAGTTCCTTCAGAATCCACAAGAGGGCATCAGATCCCCTGGACCTGGAATTACAAGTAGTTGTGAGCTGGCCAGTGTGATGTCTGGGAACCAAACACACACACACACACACACACACACACACACACACACACACACACACACACACACACACACACTCTCTCTCTCTCTCTCTCTCTCTCTCTCTCTCTCTCTCTCTCTCTCTCTCTCTCTCTCTATGCGAATGGATAACTTCTGTTTTTCATTTATTGTACTACATACTTTTCTAATAGGAAAGATGTGAACAAATTGGCCAGGACTGACTGGATGGAGGACCGGTTGTCAAGTTCACTCCATGGCTGTGTGTGGGAAATTTGACTTTCGTAGCACATGGAGTCCCTTAGGGTGGCTCATGATGTCACTTTCCCCAGAACACATGATTTAAGTGCGAGAGAGCTTCCCAGCGTGCCATTTATAACTCAGTGTAAAAAGTGAAGTACCATAGTCTCCATGTCATTCCATTTGTCAGCCGGGCTACTGTTGGTATAAGGGTTGACTACTCAAAAGCAGGGCTTGCCTAGAGCTTGACTTCTGCACTCTGACCTTGGTGAAGAACACTTTCCTGCTCTCACTTGGGGCCCTCAATTAGGACTGTCAAATCCCAAAGCTATGGAGTCAAACCTGACATAAATTTCTGCATATTCAGGGTCATTGCTCTTTCATAGAATTCTGTTCTGTTAGGTTTGGCCAACCCTCTGATGTTGTAATACAGTGTTATTGTCTACAGAGTTCATCCCCCGAAACCACACAATTGAGTTATAAAAATGAAAGATAGAATGAATCTTCAATGCTTTAAGTGAGTTCAGGGTTTGAGTTGGGGTACAGTTGTGGATTTTGTCAGCTCCCTGTGGTCTCATGTGACTCATGGACAAACTAGACAAGCCTGCATGACACCCTCAGAATGACACTTTGCTTCCATTCAGTGGAAACGTGTCTTGACTCACACATCACCATGCTTCTGGACAAAGATAGGAACATACCAACACAATGTGTGTGTGTGTGTGTGTGTGTGTGTGTGTGTACATGCATGTGTGTGTATGCATGTGTATGCATGCGTGTATGTGTGAGAGAGAGAGACAGAGAGAGACAGAGAGAGAGAGACAGAGAGAGACTGTGAGTGGAGTCACGTAAATGTCATGGTGTACATACACTGAGATTAGGGGACAACTTGTAGGAGTCATTTGTCTCCTGCACCTTGTTTCTCTGGGGAAGGAACTGAGGTTGTCAAGCCCATGGCAAGTATCATTGCCCCAGGAGCCTTCTTCCCATACCCAATGTGTGTGTTTTTCTTAATCTATACATGCGACTCTCCTATACTCTACCCTTTGTGGGTGCGGCATCCACTTCAGTCTTCAGCATCTGGGCCTAGATAATTACCTACACATTTCCAGTGGATCAATATGGAGTGAGAGAGATGGTTCAGTGCTTCAGAGCCCGGGCTGCCCTTACAGAGGACCTTGGTTCATCTCCTAGCACCCACATGTGGGCTTATAACCATCTGTAACTCTCTTCTGACCTCAGCAGGCATGAGGTACATATGTGTCGTGCATGTATGCAAAACACCCATACACACAGGGTAAAATTAAAAAATAAAATGCATTAATAAAAGGGCTGCTATATTCTGCCCAAGAAATTTTGAAATGGAATTAGTCTCCTCTTTCACAATGTCTCCCAACACAATAGTTTTATTAAGGAAACTCTACATTACACTCTATGTGATAGTAGTGTTTATGTTTGCTTCCATTTCTGGATTCTCAGAGCATTAAGAATGGAGACCTCATTAATTAATGAATTAATCCGTTCATCTATCTCATGTATACTGAGATGTTTGTAAGCAATGGTTATCAAATAAAATATTTAATTAAAGGTGGTAAGGAAGATAAGGTGCTATCCTGGTCTTTATAGTCTAGTGAGAAGTGTGGACCATGTAAAACAGATGTGTAAAATAGACACAGTAAAGCAGTAGTGATGGCTAAAAGGTAAAGATGGACAGGGGAGCCAGTCTGAGCTTCCTGGGGGCAGAGTGTAGGATGAGGCAAAGCTCTCGGAAGAGAATTCCACCCCTGCTGCTAATGATTCATCTGGCATAGATTAGATCCACTTGTAAAGTTAAAGTGAGACATAGGACCAAAGAAAGAACCGGCAAATCAGCTGCTGGCAATGCTGGGCTTCAGTGACTATGTAGCACATTATAACTCCTGGAGAAGTGTGGAGCCTGTGTTCTCCTGCCACATCTGCTTTGTGTTGGCCGAGCACAAAGGCCTGGGTAGGTCTCCCTAAGCAGAGCGCATCCACTGTTCGTCCTCTCAGCGGAAAAACAATAAAACCAAAACACGAAGCCCATTCAACATGGCCACTAAGTCAGTCTTGGCTGCGTATGTAGCTCCCTTTGTCTGTTCTGGTGCCCAGGCTAGCTTAGATGTATGTCCTCTCTGTCTTTTGTAATGGGAAGAGGAGGATGCCCAAGTCCCTCATCCTGAGTTAGCCTGCATAACTGCAGGAGGAAGAGGGCTCACAAGGGTCAGCAGAATGACTGGGAGTCTAGAAACCAGGACTGTGGGGAAAGGGTAAATACAATGAATTGATTTAATTGAGGTAGAACACACCAGCAGGGTGTTTACGGAGGCATGGAGAACATACGAGCTGCTGGGTCTGTACTGACCGGAGGTTTTATTGAAATGGAAAGTATTTCAGTCGACTCACACACTGATTCGTTCTCACTTTTAGGAGTCTCCACAGTATTAAGGAGTTGTTAGGACCCACTGAGAGGATTGGATCCACACGTCTTGGTTTCTATAACAGCTCAATCATTTCCTATGAAAAATCAGGTAATTAGTTCATGATCGGGTTTATAAGGGATAGAGCCCTTACAGACGCTGTTGTGTCTGTGGGATGGCAACAGCACAGTGATTCATTTTCAAGAGTTTGTTCCCAGATATCTCAAATGTAATGAGAAAAGTGTGCTGCTTTTTTCAGTAATGCTATTAACAAAAGATGCTTGAGCTTTATTCTGCCTCTTGTTTTTAACTTTATGAGTGCATGCGTGTGTGTGTGTGTGTGTGTATGTGTACAAGTGCATGCATTCAGGCGAGTATGGAGGCAGATACAGATAGATACCAAGGTTAATTTTGGGCGTCTTCCTCAGAGGCAAGCCACCTTGGGTTTTGAGACAGAAATTTTCACTGGAACCCTGGGCTCGCAGATTTGAGTAGCATGATTGACTGACGATCCTTGGGGATCCTCTTGCCTCTGCCTCCTCAGCACTGAGATTACACTCACACTACACTGCACCCAGTTAATGTCAGGTGGGTTCTGGGAAATCAAATTTAGATGATCTTCTTTGCATGGCAAGCACATAACCTGCTGAGCCATCTCCTTGGCCCCACTTTTTCTCTTTTCGGTTTGGCTAGTGTAAATATTTGACATTGACTCATTGATAGCCTCTTATTTAGGTGTCTGAACACAGCTGTTGCCACTTAAACAACTAAAACATTCCATGTGACGGAAGGTAGGCTGCTGTATCTCTTTGAGCTTGAATGCCTTGGTGTTGTGTAGTACTTTCCTCTGAGATTGAAACATTCTATCCTGAGTGGAAGTTCCTCCAACTCTAGGCACACAACTCAAAATAGGAAGTCCCTGAAGCTGACAAGATTCAATAGGCCCCTCCCTGCCAACGGCTATAGAAACAACAAGACAACTGAGAACCATTTTCATACAAGCCGAGCTACAGAGAAGACTCTGAGACTAGACCTACTCTCCCTGGAAGAAACAGACTAGCGCTGTAGCCAAGAAGAGGTTTAGACCAAGTGAGCTACTTTGAAAAGACTCTGGCATGCTGAGTGTGCTCTAGGTTCCCAGCTTTTGTGAGCCGCCCCATGCTGGGCTGGACATTAGTGATGCGGCTATCTTTGAATTATTTATGCCCCTCAACCATATTCCTGTAAGTAACCCCAGTAAAATTCATTGGGTCACCAAGTTGGGCTTTGGTGGTATCCGCACTTTGGCCTGTGGTGGGCTTACCCTGTGTGGGGTGAGTAGATGTTTGTGTTGCAACTACCCAGGAAAAGGTTGTTTTTTTTTTTTTGTTTTTTTTTTTTTTCCATATAACACTCGAGCAAGGATACATGGCCATTCTCTCCGGCTCATTCTCCTTTGGGATCCTGCCAATTGCATGATATACATCACTTCTTTGGCAATATATAAGCATGTTTTTTCCAGTGGAAATGAAAAAATTCCAAATTTATGTCTGCCACCTAGAGTCCAACCTGTCTGAACAATGTGAGATGGTTTCTGGTTCTTGTTTGTCAGTGTCTGTGCTGAGAAGTTAAATGCAGATGTCTAATTGGCAGCTTCACACAGAAGTGGCTGGTTTTTTCATTTTTCCTTCTTCAAGTACGCTCAAGGCCCAGTGAAATCATACCAATAAAAAAAAAATAACATTTACTCGAAAATGTACATGTCCCCAAGTTCTTCATCTTGTGGTAATAGACGATTAGACTTGAAGGAAGCTGCCAGGCATGGGACGGCTGCAGGTTGGATGCCATGGCTGCCTGGTTCTCTGGCTATCTCTCAACAGCACCTGGCATCCTCTTCCTTCTCTCAGTTGCCATAGACTGGTGATTTTCTAGGCTTTAGCATAGTCTTTCTTTATTGGAAAGATACTGTGCAACAGCGCAACCCTTTCACCAGCACCCTAAAATGCACACGTGAGGCTGGCTGCCTCCCTTACACTGTTGTCTGAAATATAAGTGATCTGGATCCCTGCAAGACTCACAAGGCCTGGGGCAGGGGTGAGAAAATGCAAATAGGGTACATGCTTTAGTCCTATGCATTCTTTGACATCTGCCTTCTTCTGGCTTTTGTAGATCATTTAGTTCTTGAGTGCAACATGGATCTATCACCTACCCATCATCTGCTCCCTTTATCGGTCCCCGTCATCAGGTTCCTAAATCATCCACCTCCATTATGTGCTGTCCATTAGTTATCCACTCCCACCACCCACTCCCACCATATACTATCATCCACTCTCAGCATCCACTCTCACCATCCACTCCCACCATCATAGTCCCACCATCCACTCTCACCATCCACTCTCACCATCCACTCCCACCATCCACTCCCACCATCCACTCTCACCATCCACTCCCACCATCATAGTCTCACCATCCACTCTCACCATCCACTCCCACCATGCACTCCCACCATCATAGTCTCACCATCCACTCTCACCATCCACTCTCACCATCCACTCTTACTATCCACTCCCACCATCCACTCCTATCATCCACTCCCACCATCCACTCTCACCATCCACTCTTACTATCCACTCCCACCATCCACTCCCACCATCCACTCCCACCATCCACTCTTACCATCCACTCCCACCATCCACTCTCACCATCCACATTCATCATTCACTCTCACCATCCACACTCATCATCCACTCCCACCATCCACACTCATCATTCACTCTCACCATCCACTCCCACCATCCACTCTCACCATCCACTCTCACCATCCACTCCCACCATCCACTCCCACCATCCACACTCATCATCCACTCTCACCATCCACTCCCACCATCCACACTCATCATCCACTCCCACCATCTGCCCCATCATATGCTTCTCATCATCTACTGCCTGTCATACGCCCCCCTCACCCACTCCCACCATCACTACCCTAGCTACCTTAGCAACTGATAGTTCTCTGAAGCCAAATTGCAGAACTCCTCATGCCACTTTCTTCAAGTCTGGGCTAATGGTGTCAGAATCTTTAAGAAAATTTGAAAGCGATTGGAATTATCAGGTAGTTCTGGTGTTTTGGGGTAGTTGACTAAGATAAATAGTCTATTGAGGAAGCTCTTTCTCATTCATACTCCTGGTAGGTGAATAGAGTAGAATCTTCAGGTGCTGCTAATGGGTTCACAGTTTACTAGGAAAGGGCTGTATTCTATGCAGGGGCACACCTAGTCACACTAAGTAAGAGCTTCCCACCCCAAAATTTGTCTCTATCTCGCAGGAGAACTTTGTAAATGTATAGTGTCTGAGGTGGGGCTATATTTAGAATGGAATTACAAGACTGGGTGAGCAAAGAGTTTTGATGGAAGGTAGATGCAGACAAGCTAAGAGACAGCTAAAAAAGGATGGTGGCCATTCTTGGTGGTCATGGGATAGGGAAGATTCTTAGATGAAAGCCTGACAGAATCCTTCAGTTTATGCTTCAAGGCCCACTCTGTACAATAGATTGCAAAGCAGATTGCTTTCCCAAGCAACTTCACACAACTTCTGAAATCACTTTTCCAAAGTTGCTGGCGACTGAGAAGGGACGTCATCCATTGTGTGTTTGAGCCCTTGTACTTTGGTGGGTAGATGAGAGAATGTCATTAATTGCCTGTTGAGCCCTAGTGCCTTGGTGGGTAGATGTGCCAGTAAGAGGGGGGAGTGGAATTATTTTGGAGTTGTGTTTCTTTCTAAGCATAGTATGAGTTGGTTGAAGAGCTCCTTACAAATGCAGGTCTCAATCCTACTCTCAGATAAACCCTGAGCCCCTTAGTCAGTCACTGGCTACTCTAAGAGATGAAGACACAAACAGTCACATGGTTAGATGGATGGTCCAGTAAGAGGACTGATCTAAGCTGACATCCAAACCAAGCACTGTATCTAGTTCCTCCATCCTCCCAAAATATATCAGTGGACCCCAACACGATGCTGTGGCTTGTGGTATTCAGTTGATTATCAAATGCAGCAATGTTCTAAAGCAGTAAGGTCCTCTTTTTGTAATTAGCATTGGCCAATTGCTTTGCTCCCTAATCCATTTGTTTTTGTCCTTAGTACCAGAAAGGCTGTGAATGTATGAATCACAGCCAACTGCGATGGCCATTATAAAAATAGCTGTATGAGAGGCTGCCATATACATACTCAGATGGCTCAGTTTTTAAAGTCCATGTGATTATGAGGACTCAAATTTGACCCCCAGAACCTCCATAAAAGCTAGGCATAACAGTGTAGGTTTGTGAATCCCAGGGGTTTGTTAGCCAGCCAACATCTGATTCGGTGAGATTAGAGTTTAATAAGAAATCCTGTTTTAAAAATTAAAGCAGAGCTTCATAAAGGGAGACACCTGGCATTGGCTGTTGTTTTCTCATGCATGTGGACACACACACACACACACACACACACACTCTTAACAAGTACATAAGTGAATTTGGTTAACTATACTTGATCCCCACCTCACATATCTATGTCCCTTTGTAAAGGGTTAAACATGTGTATAGAAGTACTGCGGTACCCACCAGTGACAGTGTGTGCATTTCATATTGACTTGTGCCGTTCCATCCCACCACTTCCCATCTCTGCCTGTTCCATTTCAACTTTGGGTGTTTTGTAGACCAAGCATCTTGCTTTTTTGCTTTTGAAAGACCTGCGGAGATGCCTCAGCAGGTTACGGCACTTGCTGTCAAACCTCACTGCTCCAGTCTGATTGCTAGAGCCCAAATATTACAGGAAGAGATGTTTCCCTCCAAGCTGCCCTCCGACCTGCACATGCAGACCCTGCTCATGTGCACTTGAGCATGTGTGTGCATGTAAAAAGAAAATATGGATCTTTCTACTACCCATTCTTCATTTTACATTTGGCCACTCAGGTTGGGCACCAGTTGTTGAATTAAAGTTTGCTTGGTATTTCTTTTTTTTTTTTTTTAATTTTATTTATTATGTATACAGATTTTGTTATAGATGGTTGTGAGCCAACATGTAGTTGCTGGGAATTGAACTCATGACCTTTGGAAGAGCAGTCAGTGCTCTTATCCTCTGAGCCATTTCTCCAGCCCCTTTTTTCTTTTTCCTACATCCGCTCTATCTCTTCCTGACCTTCTCCCTTGGCACATGCCAACAGAATTTGCTGAAGGAAGTAGGACTTGCAATCCAAGTGAGAGTGTCCCAGGTGAAGAGAGAGAGAGAGAGAGAGAGAGAGAGAGAGAGAGAGAGAGGAGAGAGAGAGAGAAGAGAAGAGAGAGAGAGAGGAGAGAGGAGAGAGAGGAGAGAGGAGAGAGGAGAGAGGCGCGAGGCGAGAGGAGGAGGATGGAGGGAGAGGAAGAGGAGAGAGGCTGAGAGGAGAGAGGGAGAGAGGAGAGAGGAGAGAGGAGAGGAGGGAGAGAGAGAGAGGAGAGAAGAGGGAGGCGGAGAGAGGCGAGAGAGGAGGAGGAGAGAAGAGAGGAAAGAGAGAAGAAGAGAGAAGCGAGAAGAGAGGAGAGAGAGGAGAGAGGAGAGAGGAGAGAAGAGAGGAGGAGAGAGGAGAGAGGAGAGAGGAGAAGAGAGAAGAAAAGAGAGAAGAGAGAAGAGAGAGGAGAAGGTTGAGAAGGAGGCCATGAGGGGCATGAGGGGAGGTCACCGTGGGGACAAGGCTGGAGCAGGAACAGCCAGGATGAGACAGGAAGACAGGTAATGGGGCATTTGGCTGGGAAGTAGGCTAGGCCAGCATAGACAGGCTAGAACAGATGAGAATCGGCCAAGCTATAGTGCTTAAAGCTTATTGTAAATGTAACAGGTCTTCATCTGATTATTTGGGAGCTAGAGTGGGAAGTGAAAAACCCTTTAATTCAACATGTGTATGTATTTAAAAAATGCCCCCCACACATATACCAGGAACACAAATTATTTTAAAGTTAGCACTCATACCCAACTCTGCCACAATATAATAGAGATATAATTCTTTCTTAAAATGTCAAAGACTCACGCTTTTGATTAAACAGTGATGAATTATAGTTTTAAAAAATGATGATTCAGAGATTAGAGTGGCGTTGAACTCCAAACTGTGATCTAGACACTTGAGACGTTTCTTGTAGGGCCTAGGGGATAGGCTGGGAAATGAGCGCACAGGAGCCCCTGACCCCAGCACCTATGCAGGAAGCTAGACCTACTCAGGACCAGGATAATCTGAAACATTAACATTTTCTAACTAATTAAGGTCAAAGAAGACATTTCTCTGGTCTTCTAAAAATGTTATTATTTAATGAAATCTAATTTTTCTTCAGAATTTCTATGTAGCAACTCTAATCAGTAGTCATTTATACACTTTGAAAGTGTAGGATCATTAAAATGTATACACTGAGGGGTTGGATTAATTGACACCCGACCATATAATTTAACCTTATTTCACAATTAGGAAAATGAGTATCAGGTAAGGTCATAATTACTCAGCAGTAGAGTTTGATGCTTCTGAAACAGTTTCCGTGGCTTCTCCGATAAAGAGCCTGGCTCCGCTTAAACTTTGAGCCACTACTTTGTTCCACTTTCATCAAAGTTGAAAACCAAGACGCTCCTGGCCTCCATTGCTGCAGACCCCAGTCCCTTTATCTCAGTGGAGCACAAGAGCTTGGAAGGGCCCGAGAGCTGCACCCAGGCAGGCAGGTGTTAGAGAGAAGGCAAATTGAGCAGGCAGGATGCAGCACCGAGCCAGCTTGCCATCCTAACCGTGGCACAGATGTAGGAAAGCTGTCGGAACCAGCAGAGGCCAACCCGGAGCCACGCAGGGATCCCGAGAGCAGATGGGAAGCAGCCATGGTGAATGCAGGAGTTGCCAGAGCAGTCCCCGTCCACCGATCCTCTTCCAAGTGCGTGGTTGGCTTTTGAATTGCCGTGCCTTTGCCATCTTGCACTCTCTGCTGGAGTGTCTGCAGGTTCCTGAGGAATTAAATTCTTATGATCTGACTCTTCATTTGAGTGAGATGCAGAAAACCATTACCCTTTGCAAGTGGTGATGGGAAATGTGATTGCAGGTGACTGCGGAAGGACAGGGGGCGGAGCAGTGTGAAGTTTTGTTCAGCTCTTCGCAGAGCTGAGGGACGCATCGCTGCTTTTGCAGTCTTGGCTGGCTCAGCGCCACATAGTATTTCTTTGTAGAGAAGAAGAAAAATAAAGGGAGCATACAAATTCTCTCTTTTTTTTTTCTTTTTGACCCAGAAGCAGGTTCCTAGAATTCCTTCTCGTAAAAACTATACAATGAAACATATGTATTTCATGGGCCAGAGCATGTCACGTGACCACCCCTGGAAGGAAGGAACCCTAGCATCTATAACCAAAACAGGCAAAAGGTTACCGAGAACGGCTTGGTCCGAACTTACAACTGGAGGCTCAGAGAGGCGGGGGCAATGAGGTGGTCACCTCTTTCCCAGGAGGCAGGATCTCTTTATAAGAATAGCTGACTGTCACATGACCTCCTGTTGAGCTCGGATATTTGTACATTAGTTTAGGATCAAGAGGAAATGTTTAACTATGTAGTGCTTTTTCTGTTGCTTGAATTTACATAGGCACGGGGTTTTACTGTACCGATTGCTTCACACACTTTTATTATTGTTGTCATATTTGATCTATACATACATCTAAAGCACAGAGGCTGGAGAGATGGCTCAGCAGTTAAGATCGCTTGCTGTTCTTGCAGAGGACCCAGGTTTGGCTTCCAGTACCTACGTGGCAGCTCACAACCCCTTGTACTTCCATTTCAGAGGGTCTGCTGCCCTCTTCTGGCCTTTGTAGGCAACAGGCTTACACTTGGTGCAAGACATACATGCAGGCAAACCTTCACACCCATAACATAAAAGTGAATCTTAAAAGAACTTGGACTGCAGAGACGTTTGCCAGCATCACGGGAAAGCGAGCTGACACCAGAGAGGCGTGAGTTCCAACAGCTAGGATGGCCTTGAACCCTTGGACTCTTGCACCCGGATTGGTTTCTATGTTATAGACAATGAATATGTATTCTGTTTAGAGAACTAGGAGGTGGATTTTGTTTGGGTGGCAGCATGAAATCTTTTCTTTTTCTTCCTCCTTCCCAGAGAACCTCAGCAGACAAGTCTCCAGGTACTCCTTCCCACGGCAGATGGTTTGGTTCACATCCACAGCAGGTAACCTGCTCGCTTGAGGAAGCGTGGCGTACTTATTTCCTGTGAAGTGTGCCTGTGTGTACAGTTGCTTTTCACTTCTATCTTTTCTCTAGCAAGTACAGAAACTATTGAGCTCCTTTTTATCCTCACCCTGAACATGGCTTCTGTGGAGAGCAGGCTGTGTGGTTCGTCATTGACTACTTTACCCCTTGTTTTGGGTTCCTGGTTTTGTGGAGGGGATAGCAGCAGGAAGGAAGGGAGTTTGGAAAATATCAAAGTCCCACTGCCAATCCACTTCCTAGGGAAGAATTGCTAAAGTCCATCTTTATAACATATGCATATTATGTATGTATACTTACAAAATGTTCCTGTGTTCTGTATGGATTACTTCTGTGCCTGGTTAACCATGGAACTAAATGGCCTTTTCTGATTCATGTCAGTGAAGGGTCAACATTATCTGCCTCTTGAAGGGGAGCTGAGCCAGGAGCAATGTTCACAGCAATTTCGTCAAGTGACTCGAGGTGGCTGGTCTCCCAGGCCTTGGCGTGGGCCAGCCTTTGTGCTGAGACTGTGGGTCTAGGGCTGAAAGCTCAGTGAGTGTGCCATGAGATGGAGTGAGGAGCTGAGTTCCCTCTCACATGAACAGTTAATGTCCTGAGGATTTCCAGTGCAGCTTCTGCAGTGGGTGAGAGATGGGCTTGACAGTTTGTACTCACATTTCCTTTGACCTTCATCTTAATTGATTTTGTGTAGGGTGGTATTGGTGCTAACTTATTCCAATGTTAGTGCACTGTGAGATGCCTTTGTGAGCCATACCAATTGTTCCCTCAATGATAAATTGATATCTCCCATTAAACCACGGTAAAGGAAAACTAATGAGAAAAGCCACCACATCTTCCACTGTGCACCATTTTGTCTCAGTGCCTGATAAAATAATTTGATGTAGAGTCAAAGTTGCTGTGGCTCTGCTGCCAGTGATGTGGGCCAGTGTGCCCAGCTGCAGGAGTCTCTGGTACCTTGAATGGAGTGTGAACTAAGAAGGGGAATGCTGGGAACAACGGGTGGCTGGGCCAAAGAAAGGGCTGCTGGGAATATCCAGGTCTCCATCCTGCCTGATGGAATGGCTTGACCGTGTGCAGTGGGTTACAGCACAGCTCGTGCCTACCCTGTGGAAGTCTAATCTAGTCCTCATGGTTCTAAAGAAAGCAAGGCCTAGAGGTTAGTGTTGTCCATAGTCATGTGACCTAGGTGCGCAAGGGGTTCTGGGTTATCTCCTCAGAGCTCATTCAGTTTTAAAAGTCAATAAGGTCCTACTGGGAACTTCAGAGGGAGATAAATCAATACTGTTGTTCTGTGAATCTCTGCTGATCCTGAAAATACTCTGCATATGATACAATAAAACAAGAAAGAAAGAAAAAAAAGATCAGGTGGTAGTGGAGACAGCCCTTAACTCTAGGAAAACATTCTTTTAGGTTTATGGTATAAAAATAAAATCATGAAATCACAGAAGCATCACTTAGCACTAGGATGTTTTCATATCTCAGACAAATTAAAACATGGACCATCTTACAGACAATTCTAACAGTGGAAGAGCTCCCAGAAGTGAGCTCCAGTTCTGGTTTTCAGATTCGGAAAGAAAGCAGGCATATTTGGAGGAGGGGGAATTTCCAACCTTGCTAGCTAGTTCTTTCTTTCTTTCTTTCAATTTGTTCACTTTACATCCCTATTGTAGCCCCCTCCGTGTTCCCTCTAGGTCCCACCCTTCCTCCCTTATACCCCCTCCCTCCTTCCCTCCCTCCCCTAGTCCTCAGAAAGGGGAGCCCTCCTTCCCTAATATCTGACCTCAGCCTATCAAGTCTCATCTGGACTGCCTTTATCCTCTTCCTCTGTGGCCTGGCAAGGCCACCCTGCCAGGGGGAAGTGATCAATGTGTGGGGGCCAGAGTCCATGTCAGAATTTGTCCCTAGTCCCCATATTATGTAATGCACAAGGAGACTGTGCTGCCTATATAGTACCTCTGAGCAGAGAGTCTAGGTCCTCAGGATGCATGGTCCTTGGTTGGTTCATCAATTCTGCATCCTCCCCCACCCCTCCGCCTGGATTTGTTGGCTCCATTGTTCTTCTTGTGGAGCTCCTGACCCCTCCAAGTCCTTCTATCCTCCAACTCTTCCATTAGACTCCCTTTGCTCCACCCCAAAGTTTGGCTGTGAGTCTCAGCATCTGCTTGGATCCCCTGCTGGGTGGAGTCTTTCAGAGGACCTCTATGGTAGGCTCCCTTCCTGTTCCTTCTCTTCAACTGCTTCCAGTGTCTATTTTATTTGTTCTTTGGAATAAGAATTAAGCATTCTCCTTAGAGTCCTCCTTGTAATTTACATTCTATAGGTCTGTGTGTTGTAATATGATTATCCTGCATTATTTGGCCAGTATAAGCTTATGAGTGAGTATGCACCATGCATGTGTTTCTGGGTCTGCGTTACCTCCCTCAGGATGATTGTTTCTAGTTCCGTCTTTCTTGAGGACAATAAATACATGCTTTCCCGTGATGACCCCTGGTTAAGCTGTTTTTGTTGTTGCTTCTACTCTGATGGTTACTTTTAATGCCAAACAAAAGGAGTTCTATATGCTTATGGCTGCTCCTCTTTGTCCTGGACATTTCCTCCTTCAGGTTTCTTCCACACCATTGCCAGCCATCTGCGTTCCCAGAATTCTTTGCTTATTGACTCCCCAGCAGGTTCGGTACAAGTTGGAATAACAGTAGAGAGACCCGGACTGAGCTGTCTCCCTTTACTCTAGGAATCGTCCGTCTGCCAACAGAGCTTCTGGGTGGGGATAGCGCCAGGGGACAGCCCTGTTGTCTGCCCTCTGGATGCATCCTGTTTGCAACTCAGCCTAGGGGAAGTACAGGCTGCCCTAATCTTCCCCTGCTGGCTGTGTGCTGCTGCTAACATCCTCCTCACTAATTGCTTATGTGGAATTCTTTCTCTTTGGCTCTCTGATAAGGTTTCTGTTTTTCTAATGGTTGGTTGATCAATCTGTTTTCTGACCGATGGATGTGCCTACTGTGGCAGGCTGCACTCGGCTGTTTTGTTTTAATTGTGGCTTTTCCTTTTCGAAACATTATATGAATATTCTGTGGGTCATTGGTTAGCCTTACACCTGCTGAAATCTCATGTTGGTTCTCCAAGCCATCCTGGTGGGTGGAGATCCTTTCTCACCCCTCTCCTGAGACACAATGATTATTCCCCTCGGCTGTTACTTATATCTTTCTGGGTCTGCATCGCCTCCCTCAGGATGATCGTTTCTAGTTCCATCTTTCTTGAGGACAATAAATACATGCTTTCCCGTGACGACGTAATCCTTCCCTTTTAATTTCATTTTTATTGAGAAAAACTTTGGTCTTCTGTTTGCAATATAATGGGCTTATCATCTCTAGTCTTTGAGATATCTGTGCAGATTCTCAGCCTGGGGCTCAGGTAAAGCTGCCAGATCATCCCAGGACACCCATTCCATGTCTTCCTCTGGATTTGGGCATCATCAGAGTATTTTTGAGCCACAGATTTATATCCAAGTGGTTTTTAAAAATATTATATGAGGTTTATTAAGTGAGCATGGGGGGAAGAGGAAAGGGGCAAAGGGGTACCGCAGAGAGAGAGAGAGAGAGAGAGAGAGAGAGAGAGAGAGAGAGAGAGAGAGAGAGAGAGAGAGAGAGAAATTAAAGAGGCTGGTAGAGGAGAGAGTGAGAGTAGAAAAAGAGAGCCAAGTGGTTTTTTTAAAAATTTGTTTCAATAATTTGTAAAACACAGACAGACACAGATGTGGGTACAATAGTGTAAGCCCACTGGCAGATGCCTGTCCACAGGCATGTGCAGATGAGGATGAGGCCACCATACCTGTTTAAAATCTTTGTCATCAGCGAACCTTCACTGAACACTGGCTGTGTGGTATCTCCTGGTTTTTATAAGCATCACATCATTTAGCCCCGCCCTCTGATTAAGATGTTAGTCGCTACAGATTATCCAAACACTAACATTTGTTTTAGCCAACGGCAAGACCTTTGCTCTGTCTGATTCCAGTGCCCCGGCCTCTCAAACACTGCCTATGTTATCTCCATGATTTAAGGTCACTGAAAACCATTTTAACCAGATATGAACTGACTGGAATGTAATTTGCTGCTGCTGTTTTTTAGATTTGGATTTTAATACACTCTGAAGGACTTTTCTTGTCTGTAAAAAGGTTAATGGCCATTTGAGTACAGGTCAGACGTGTTCAAATGGACAAATCGCTTAAAACTTTTTAAATTATATATACTTATTTATCTGTTAGTATGTACCACAGTGTCATGTGGAGGTTAGAATAACTCAAGGGACTTAGCTCTCTCCTTCTGCCATGTGGGTGTCAGAGACTTGCCAGCAAGCACCTTTACCCAATGAGCTAGCTCACTGGCTCCGAGACAACTTTCAAAGTAATGATCTTAATGTATTTATTACTGCCTTGTCTTGAAATGCACTATTTTGTATTTTGTTTGAGATCATTCAAAATATATTTGTAAGGAAATGGGTTTTATTCCCATTGGTTGGTGATGTATATAGAACACACAGTAAAGTCTTATGTGCCTGTGAATATCTGTACAAAATAGAATGGTCATCATGCAGGATTAAAAGACACGAGAGAGTGGTGACTGATGTCTCTCGAGTGCTCGCGTTGGAAGCACACAGGGACAAGTTAACACAGTGATGGGCTTTCTGTGCCTGATATGTATTTCTCTTCAGAAAACTTCCTTCTCATTATCTCTCTCCTCTCATAGTCCACAATTTTCTCATGAATAATAAATAGCTTATCAGTCTATGCTGTTGTAGCTTGGATTTGAAATGTCCCCACAGGCTCTTGGAAATGGACACTCGATTCCCATTTGGTGGCACATTTTAGGAGGTGCTGCTGCCTTATTGGAGACTGGAGGAAGCAGGTCACTGGGAAGGGCTTCGAGGGTCTGTAGATTTACCTCACTTTATGCTTTCTCCCTCTCTCCCTCTCTCTTTCTCTCTGTCTCTCTCTGTCTCTCTCTCTCTCTGTCTCTCTCTCTCTCTCTCTCTCTGTCCCTCTCCCCCATCTCTCCCCCATCTCTTTGTCTCTCTCTATCTCTCTCTGCCTGTCTGTCTCTCCCTCCCCCCATCCCTTCTCCTGTGTGTACAGCTGACATAAGATCAGCCAGCTTCCTGCTCTGGTTCTCTGCTGCCATGTTTTCCCTGCTGTTCTGCATTTATCCCTTTAAACATAAACCAAGGTAAACCTTTTCTTCCCTTAGTTGATTCTGGCCAGAATGTTTTAATATAGCAACAAACAATAAAAAGAGACATCTAATAAATGTGCTTTAGAAATGGAAAGTTTTTCCTTTGGGTAATGAGCCCCAGTCCGAACACTGTGCTTCTGGGTCCGATCATTGTAAAGGTTTCCTCAATTGTGATCAATCAAATGACAGATGATTGTGGGGCCCTTTAATAAACTTAGTGGTTATAATAGAAGTCGGCAGGTGAAAACTTTAAATGTCAATCATTAATATTGAAAAACAGTGGACTTTTAAGATAAAGGCTGTAATATATTTAGGTGACACTGGAAATGTTGTGGTATCTTTGAATTTAATGAAGCCCTTTTCTGCTCTTACAGGGCTGAACTTGGGGGCCTTGGGTTCCAGAAAACTCAATGCCTTTCACAGCTACTCTAAGCCAATGGCTTTCAGCTTCTTATCTCAAAAAATGTGAAAAATGAAAATTGCAGGCCATTGAGGATGAATTAGAGAGAAAAACTTAAAGTAGATTCACTTAGACTCCGTTTCAAAATCAATTATTACAGTGTTGGAAAGTGGATCTGATTTTATATTCATCTCCAAAGATGGCCATCCCCTATGGACCATGCATCCATGTACAGTGTATTGTACTCTCCCTAGACCTCAGCTGGCCCTGTGACTCACCTTTGGCCGATACAGTGGGGTCACATCAACACTGCAGAGGGTCCCAGAGCCAGGGCCTAAATGGCTTTGGTTTGGAGATCATGTTCTAAGGGAAGCTATATGCCTTGTCAATGCCCAACTGTCTCGAGGGCACCCCGCTGTGGAGAAGTCCCTAGTAAATTCTGTAGAGAGACTGGTATGGGGAGAGGAAGATGCCCATCCAGCCCTGAGGCTTCCGACCCTTCCAGTAGAGGTGGTGGGCACAGGAGACAGCTCAGACAATAGAAGGCGTTGGCATCTAACTGTAACCTCATGCAACAGCTAAAGGGATAGAGACATGACTTACCTCTACTAACAGCTATGTGTTGGCAGTCAAAGGCCAGCCACACTGCCCTGAATGAATGCTTAACATTCATCTGTGCTAATCAAGTCTCCTATGTGAAAAATGAAGGCATTTTAATGTTCACAAAGTCAGGCAGAACCTTCACTCTGCAATCCCCTGTTCATGCTCCACTGGCTGGACAAACACTTTTAGACACATCAGGGGCATGGTAAGAATCATTTACCATCCACTCTGGTTCCAAGAACCTGCCATGGCTGTTGATCAAAGCAGCAACTGGGGCTGTGTGCAGACAGTGGTGCTCATTGAATACCTGTGTTCGCTTCTGTTGGAGAGATCACGTGACAAAATTTAGCCAATAAGATGTTAGTGGAAATGACATGTGGCTTTTGATAGACAGCAATAGAAAGCTGATTTGTAACTTCCCCATGCCCCCTGATGGTACTGTTATAGGAAGGCAGGGTGTCCATGTCCCTGACGGTGCTGTTATAGGACGGCAGGGTGTCCATGTCCCTGACGGCGCTGTTATAGGAAGGCAGGGTGTCCATGTCCCTGACGGCGCTGTTATAGGACGGCAGGGTGTCCATGTCCCTGACGGCGCTGTTATAGGAAGGCAGGGTATCCACCAGCCCAGATCCTTGGATGGTACAGGGGAGCAGAGACCCTCATTGGTCCAGTATGGACAGCTGCATGATCCAGAAGCAATTTCGTGTTCTTAAGTCACTGGGAGTTGAGGGTAATTTGTACTGATAGCAATCTAAAGTCTGGTGGCCAAGGCAGGAGTCTCTAATAGACCATCCATAGACACCAGTGAACCACTGAAAACAGCTAGAGGAATGGGGGATGTAGGCCAGTGTGTGAGGCTCTAGGCTCAACCCCCAGCACTGAAAAATAAACAAAAACAGATTTGAAATTTAAGCAAACACACATGCTATGAATTTCTATGTAAGCAGAATTTTAAGATAGATATTCTGGTTTCATCTCCAATTGTGTTTGTGTGTGTGTGTGTGTGTGTGTGTGTGTGTGTGTGTGTGTGTGTGTGTGAGAGAGAGAGAGAGAGAGAGAGAGAGAGAGAGAGAGAGAGAGAGAGAGAGAGAGAGAGAATGTGTGGGTGTGCCTGTGACACAGCATTAATATGGAGGTCAGAGGGCAACCTTGGACATCAGTCCTCACACACCATGTTGAGGCAGAGTCACTTGCTTCCTGGCTGTATGTGCCCAGCCAACTGGCCCATAGACTTCTGGGAATTCTTTTGCCTTTGGCCTCCCATTTTGTTGTTGGAGGACATGTGATAAAGACGTTCACTACCTGCCTTGTCCAACCTTTATGTCTGTTCTGGGAAAATGAACTCTGGTCTTCAAGATCTCATAGCAAACACTTCACAAACTGGACACCCTCCCCAGTACCTCCAAATGATTTTCTAAGTCTCTCGGTACAGGCATTCTGTCAGTAGCACCATTTAATTTCTTGGATAACTTGAAAACACTTGATACGCGAGTCATCCTTGAATCAAGTTGTTTTCCTTTTTGTTTTTGAGAGTAATTTTCTCAATACGGTAATAAAAATAATTAGAGAATATAAAATATTTATGAGTGATAACATGATTAATATTCATATTACTAAAGAGGTGGATTTTTCCTCTCTAAAATAATTTATTGTGACATGCCAATCTTGTATGAAAATACAGACAATAGCAGGAGAATCCCATGTTCACTCTCTGTTTTTTCCTGGCAATTGAGGATTTAACATGGGGCCTTGAGCATGCCAGGCAAGGCACACTAGCAGTGAGCTACATCACTAGCCCTCATTTATTTATTTTGAGACAAGGGTCTTGTAAACTCTGAGGTAGAATCAGACTCAAGATCCCCCTGCCTCTGTCTTCCAAGTGCTAGGATGGCAGGTATGTACCAGCACCCCTTTAATTCTGTTCTGGTCACTCTTTATGCTGACTAATCCTCCTCCTGAACCTGTGTAAATGTGTCTGGGTTTTCTATGGGCATGTGTGGTCATGGCCATGTTTCTAACTAGGTTGTATTTCCCACCATGCTTGTTTACCAGTTGACCACCCATCCCTGGGTTGACTAGGAGAATCTGCGATGCATATTGTTG
Organism: Acomys russatus; assembly: GCF_903995435.1. Classification (NCBI taxonomy): domain Eukaryota; kingdom Metazoa; phylum Chordata; class Mammalia; order Rodentia; family Muridae; genus Acomys; species Acomys russatus. The sequence goes on along the minus strand of NC_067168.1, from coordinate 43,000,706 downwards.
TAAATGCCAGCTCCGTCTTCCATTCCCAGAGGTGTCCTGATTTGGGTAACATAACAGATGTCTACCCTTGCTGTTGAACAGCTAGACTGTGGCTCTGATAGATCTATCCTATGCTTGATTCTCAGATCCTCCCCCAGGACTGTATTTATTCTTGTCTTCTAAGATTCCACCAGGGATAAAACCATCACAACCTACAAGGTCTGATCCTCCATCTCTCTGACTGCTTGGGATGCTATCTACCACTGATCATTGACTTCCTTTGGCACCAGCTACAGCCTTTGTGAGGCACCCTGCAAATATTGAAAAAATGAGAACTTCTATAGGAAGGCAGTGAGACCTTGGGTGAAGAGAAAAGCCTTTCTCATCAGGGTCCCTTTCCAGCAGTAGGGCTATATTGTGCATGGAGATGGCCCCAGGTCTCCTGGACTCTTTTACTAGCCACTGTCCACTGATTTTGTTGACCAGTGGTGAGACTGCATTCCCAATACAAGGCTCTCTGGTGGTGTCTGAAAATTTCCTTTATTCTTTGATTTCTCCTTGGGGATCTGAGCACTGGCCTGTCTCACCACTCTTACCATCTAGTCCATGCTTACAAATGAGTGACAGGGACAGAGTTTCAGCATCGATGTGCTTATTTCAGATACACAGTAATCACATTGTGCTGTCCTAAGCACATAACTTGTAATAGATCTCTCTCTCTTTCTCTCTCTTTCTCTCTCTCTCTCTCTCTCTCTCTCTCTCTCTCTCTCTCTCTCTCTCCACACATAGAATGCGAAGCAAGGCATTTACACATTCAAGAACACAGTAACATACAGTTCATGTGTTCCCCTTGATCTCAAGTGTCACCTGCAATTTCTCTCTGGCGTATCAACTGATTGGCTAATCTCCATCTTCTTCTTATACATAGAGACTGTCGCCAGGGACTCTGTATTAAAATATGAGATGTGGAATCAGTCAGGAGTCATACTTTACCACGAATCTACAATCAACATAAATTTCTGGAGATAAAAAGAAGAATGAATGCCTAAGGCATAGATGTACATACCTCTATTGATGCTAGGTTGCAGGGGGTGATGCGAAAAAAATACAAAAGAAATAAAATCTGGGTGTGGTTATTAGTAATATGAGCACCAATAGAAATGGACCAATTATCTATGGCTTGCACCTAGAAAATTACCTGAGGCTTGTGTCTTGGTGGCTGTGTGACTATTGGTTTATAATCTCTCCTACGTTACTTGAGACAGTTTAATAAACATGTTTGTCTTTCTGATTGTCTCAGTATCAGGGAGTGAGTTTCTTTGGAATCTGAAACAAATCCTACTGACTTGGCCTCCAGTTTCAAACAATTTTAGCCCCAGAATTAAGACAATTTTATAAAAATAGATCCTCTATAAGAGTGTGTGGAGAGGATGTAGGCGTGTTTGTAAAATGTTCTGCTCAGGGAACAAAATGAGGGATTGTGAGAGTCATGAACGGGCTTTATCATTTTGGATGGGAGAACTTAGGAATTCTCACCACCATAATCCCAAGATCATAGACACTAAAGTTAGGACTATGTAGGGTGTGTGTGTATGTGTGTGTGTGTGTGTGTGTGTGTGTGTGTGTGCGCGCGCGCGCGCACGCGCATGCGCGTGTGTGCAACAATAATAATTTTTAAATGTCATGAATTTGAGTTGTGTGCGGATATAGGGTTGTAGAGAGCATGGAAAAGGGGTTTGAGATGATGATAGCAGAGCAATCCTGTATGAAAAAAATTTTAAAAATTAATTAGAAATGATACACAACTTTGAGCTCGCATCTTTGTTCTGGCTCTAACGTGCTTTTGGTTAACCATACAATTGAATATCTCTATGCTCAGTCTTTATCTATATGATAGAAAGTGTCGCTACCTGATGTGTAGGGTGTACGGGAAGAAATAGGCTGTGTTTAGCATTTTTGTCTCCTGCATAAGCGCATACCATGCCAGTAGGTGGGTAGTGGGTAGATAAGATGCTAGCCAGGGCATCATGCTATGAGCCTGTGGGCTCTGCCTGGAGCCATTGCTAACGCATAGATGCTTACTTGTAGAATCAGATTTAGACCAGCATCCCCAAGTCACCACTAAGGATTGGGGCACTGACAATCACCTGACCGAAGTGAAGATGACCTCTTTGGTCCATGAGTCTAATACCCTTGACAACTCCTGTGAGGCCACAATAGATGGGGGCACTCTTGGGTGTGTGTCTACAGACCAGTCAATGTTCAGATAAGAATCAGGCATGTCTGCTTCTCTAGCTGAGCCAGGAGACAGAACACTGGCCTTGAAGCTGAGTTCAAGGAAATGTAGTTGAGCTGATATGAACAGAATTGGCACTGCTCTCCTTGCTCAATCTGAACATTGTGACCATAATTAGCTCTAACTCAAAATATTTTATGTTGTTCCTATGTGTCACTGTAAATATGCCACCTTTTCCTATAAACATGGGGACTCTTTTTTTTTTTCTGCCTTGCCATCACTTCTCAAAAACTAGTGTGCACATGCGAGCATTCTTTCAGAGTAAGAGAGATTGAATTTTCTTTTTTCAAATGTAATGATACTTTGTGAATGCTAAGTTAAAGTACTGACAGTGTGGTTGGCTTTAAGGTCTATGGATTTTTATGATCTGTGTCTTAGAGATCATGTCTTATAGTTTTACTTCTGTGTTTGGAGGCAGGGCATTTGTTTTTCGGTTCTTAAATGTTTTATGCATAGAAGCCCTGCACACACCTGTGGTTCCGAATGTATAAAGTGACCTTGATACCGAACTGCTTGACAATATGAGTACGGGTTTATGCAGACAAAAATGAAGTAGAGAGCAAAATAGTTTTAACGACGACAAAATAAACTCTAGGCATTTTGTTCTATTTTATATATCTCTGGTTGTTTTTCTTCTTCATTAAGATTTATTTTGCTGGAGAGTGGGGACTGGCTTTGACATGAACTCTGGTGCTCCATATTTGACCACCTCCCTCTGATGAGGAGGCCTGGTGGTACTTAAAGAAAGAATAAGCAGGATACCAACATGAGACTTGATAGCCTATGACCATATAGTGGGGGAGGAGATCCCCCTCGGTCATAGACCTAGGGGAGGGGAATAGAGTGAAAGCGGGAGGGAGGGAGAAATGGTAGGATACAAGTGACAGGATAACAATTGAGTTGTAATCTGAATAAATTAATAAAATTTAAAAAAAGAAAATAAATAAATGGAGACATGAACATTTAAAAAATTTATTTTGCTACTTTAAATTCTCCTCTCTCTCTCTCTCTCTCTCTCTCTCTCTCTCTCTCTCTCTCTCTCTCTCTCTCTCTCTCTCTCTCTCTCTCTCTCTCTCTCTCTCTCTCTCTCTCTCTCGTGTGTGTGTGTCCATAAGTATATGTGCCTGTTGAGACTGGAGGTATTATATACCCAGGAGCTGCAGGGGTAGCTAGTTGTGATCTGCCTAATATTGTAGGTGCTCAGAATTGAGCAGGGAAGATTCTTTGCATCACCGAGCTCTCTTTCCAGCCCGTGCTCGGTTAGACACAAGCCTCTAGTCCCATTGTCCAGGTATAGTGGGGAACTTAGAATTTGGAGATTATAAGAAACTCAAAACAGCATCAGTCTCACATATTCCAGAATCTTCCTGGAGGCAGTCTTGACCAACATCATTAATCAACTGCATTAGCATTTTTTCAATGGAAGTTATGAATACTCGGTATATGGGACCAAATAAATAAGAAAAAAAAGTTCCCAATTGGTTTAGGCCATGCTCTACTTCCAATGCGTTCATGATGGATGAACTGTCTTACTGACGAAATAACTTGCAGAAAAGTTTAAAGTTTATTTTTTACAACATCTTGAATTTTGGAATCCTGCCAGAAAATCATAGTGGTGGGACCCAGAGGCTGTTTTGACTTAGTTCATGAGATGATTAGGAAAGGTGTTATCATCCCCATCTTGTGGTGACAAGAACTCAAGGAAACACATCGGGGGGGGGGGCAACAAAGCAAAGAGTGGTTGAAATGGGAATAGAATTAATATGCCCTCACCTAAATTTGTCCAAATGTTGTTTTCCTTGCAGCGTGGCCCATATCGTTGTTAGGGTGAGTCTCCTGGAATTCTTGTGTTGTTAAGTTAATTCTAGCCATCATATATAAGGGACTTGGGGATCTGGATGTTCAGAGTGTAGAGCCCTCATGAGTGAATCAATAGATTCCAGGATCCATGGCTTAAGTGGTCATCAAGGGACAACAGGCTTTGCTGTTGTAAAAGCAAGCTCTATCTGGCCAACTTGCTTTGTTTCCTCATGCTGGACCCTCTACCCAATTACTGTGCAGCAGTAAGGCCCTGAAAGATGCTTATGCCTGGGCATCAACATATACAACCATGCATTAGTGAACTTCTGTTTTTTTTTTTTTCTTTTTAAAAAATAAACCATTTAGTCTCAGGGCTTTTCTTGCAGCAACAGAAAAGAGACCAAGATGCACACGATGACACTGCTTTTCTAGGGTCCAGTGCTTTTCACCACAGCAGCGCCATGCACAAATGCATTCGCTTTTGATGAGCCATGGTGCTGGTTAGATAACTCCCATTAAGAAAAAGGTTAGCACTTAAACATGAAAATATGCACAGGTGGCATTTGGGTGATGGACCAAGTTCAGTTTATCTGCTCCTCGCAAGATCCACTTTGCCAGTGCTTCCCGCTCCTCTGCTGTGAGGGACTAAAGCAGGTTTCCCACTGGATCTCCTTCCAGCGCACAGATCTTCCTGCTCTCTTTGGCTGGCACTGGGATACCAGCGCTCATGGTGCACTTTATCCTTGCAGCTGTCTTGCTTGCCTGTTTCCATCAGCACAGAGATGAGTCTCAGAAGTGACAGTTTCAAACAGTTCACATGGAATACGTCTTCCTGGATATCAGAAACTCAATTTGTTTCCCCAATACTTGAGGGTGCAGAGAAGTCTGTGTCATCCCTCATAGTGTCAACTTCGAGACCTGCATTTTCTCTTTGTATATATCTAGGAGACAGTCTCCCACCAAGGTTCCTGTCCTAGATTTTACAGCCTTTCTTCCCCTTCTTCCGCAGTGCTCCCTTAGGCACAGGGCTTGTGCGGTAGATGCATCAGTGGCTCCGGACACCACTGATCTCTTGTTCTCTGCATTTTGACCAGTAGTAGTAGTAGTAGTTGTTTTTCCTGCAATGGTCACAATCTGTTGCAAAGAGAAGTTTCTTTGATGAGAGATGGGAACTACACTTATCCTGGGGTATAAATATTATCTTGGTTACTTTTCTATTGTCTTGACAAAACGCCATGACCAAGGTACCTTATAAAAGAGGATATTCAGTTGGGGGCTTTCAGTTCCAGAGTCCATAAACATTGTTCCAGGGAGCATGACCACAGACAGGCAGACATGATGCTTGAGCAGTAAATCAGAATTTACATTGATCCACAAACATACAACGTAGACAGAGATAACTGGGCATAATATGGGCTTTTGAGACCTCAAAGCCTGCTCCCACTGGTACAAGCCCTCTAACAAGGCCACACCTCTTAACCCTTCCTACACACTTCTACCAACTTGGACAAAACATTCAAACACATGAGCCCATGGGCACCATTCTCATTCAAACCACCACAAGGAACAATATTTAGGTCTTATAATAACTCAATAAAAGAACCAGAAAAAGAACTTTTAAAAAAGAATAAAAAGGAAGCAAAATTTATGGTGAGAAAATTTTGGCTAGAAAGAAGATAAACAGTAGAATTAATGCATTTGAAATATATTTATAAAACCAATAAAAGGACAAGCCACTACCCTACAACATGACATTACTCCAAAAAATACAGAACAATAGTCAGAAAATGTCTGTAGGAATGCATACTTGAAGAATTGAGTGTAAAAAGAACTTTTCTCATTGCTATGAAAATAAGTTTTCAGAAAACAAAACATCCCCAATTGACACCAAAAGTGGTAGGACAGTTTAAAGGGCTTTCCGATAGGCCAGATAAGGACAGCATCACCTGTACAATTCCTTAAAATGTCAAGAGTGAAATTCTATCTAGACTTTAGTGCAACATGTTTTTGATAGTTCTATAAATCTTCCATTTCAAATAAAAACAGAAATGGAAAAATCAGCTAAGATTTTACTAAAAAAATCTACAGACTAACAGAAACAGTCAAGATACATTATTAACAAAGTACGGCATGTATGGCTGTATCTTTGTTTATTTTCTTTAATGGAAACATTTCTCCATCAACCACTATTCTTGCTTTTGAGCTGAAGCACCAATTATTTGTTAGGAAGTTTCCATTACAATGAGGGTTATTTTTAAAGTCATGACTAGAATTTTGTGTTGTTGGTTTCTTTAATAATCTGTAGAAATAATTTTCTGAATTTTTCTTTAGAAACATGGTAAATATACTAACTCATAATTTGTTTTCCAGCTCGCCTTTTTTTGTGTACCTTTGAGGTTATAATTGAATCACAGCATTGCTTCCTTCCCTGTAGTTCTTTGTGAAGGAGTGCACCCTCATGAGCTTTCCCCATCCCGTTTGGCATGTGCATTGATGACATCCTTATTCTGCAGTCATGTTGGTACGACTTCTCTGGTATCTCTTCCTACATTGCTAGGAGCTGCAATCGCATAGCAAACATCTACATCCTCTGGCTGTTACAATCTTTTGACCCCTCTCTTAGGGCAGTGTTTCCTGAGCCTTAGGTGTTGGGGTGTCTTGTAGATGTATCCATTGGGCTCCACAACTTTGCATTTCAGTTGGTTGTGGTTTTCTGTAGTGTCTCCATCTCTTACAAGCAGAAGTTTCTTTGGTGAGGGATGAAAACTACACTCCTCTGTGAGTATAAGGACAGGTGTTTATAGATTGCTGTTAGGGGTTGTGCTGGTTCAGCAAAGTAGTGGATGTAGCATCTCCTCCAGGAACCATGGCTTTAGTAGCACTGGGTAGTTAGCTATCTTTTCAGGACCAGGAATTATTTCCCTCTTGTTGAGTGGGTTTTATGTCCAACTGGAAAGCTGTTGGTTACCTCCAAGGTATGTGTGCTGCTATTGCACCTGTTATTGTACCATGGTAGCCATTGGTGAGGTTCATAGATGTTGTAACTGTGTATGACTGTTGGTTGCCTCCGTGCTTTGCATGGTGCCTTCTGGCTGGTCCTGAAGGAGAAGGTATTCAGGTCAGTTCCAGCTCAGATGTCTCTGGGCCCTGTGTCTGACATGCATGGTGTCTTCAGAAATAGGGACTTACCCTCTAGCTCTTGGGGGTGTGTAATGACGGACAACAGCTATATGCTGTATGTTTTGGGAGTCTCTCAGGCATCCCTGGGCAACAACGCAAAAGAGAGACTCTCAGGTCTGATGTTGGAGTTTTCGTCAGGTGATCTTTGGCTCCTAGATGGAACATTGTCAACCTGGATGAGAAAATTTTATTAAAACGGCATATGCATATTTATACATTGAATTATGTGCACTGTAGGATTTGGTAAATAGTTAATAGCATGAAACTTCGGGTCTTTTCCAGACATCCTTATTAGATACTGGTCACATAATTTGCTTTATGAAAAAATGCTGAAGCTTGAATATACAGTTATTTGTAATATGAATCATTTATAAAATTAATATTTATTTGCCAATAAGTTTGCTTTACTTTCCATTAAAGTCATGGCTTGTGATGTTCTTCCAACTTCCCTGTGACTTGTTACCACACCTCTCCATGATAGCGTCCCACCTTTTTCCACGTTTGAGTCACTCAGACCAGACCTCTCAGCCTTGGTATTCTGTCATCCCGAAGCCCCAGGAGACATGTGGTAGGACAGATCATCTCTGTCAGCATCCCTTCCTTTCCATGCCCAGCACACACAGCAATCATACCGTCCATAGTTTTGTCCTTTTTCACTAAAGGGCGCATCAAGACCATCTGCTAAAAGTAGAGCTGCTCCTTATAGGCCTTCTGGATGGTGCGTCACCTGAAGGACAAACATATTCATGAGCAAGTGCCTTTTGTGGGCAAAATATATGACATTTTTGCCAGTAGGAAGAGTTAACATATAGACTAATGAAGGTTGAGTGAGACAAATAGCCAAATATCTTGCTGGCTGGATTTTCCCTGGTTTCTTGAAATATAGTCAAGGCTGACATCAGCCTCTGGGCCACTAGGTTTTGAAAAAATATTTTCTTCAGATTTCTTTGTTATCCATTTTCCTACTAAGTGGGGTGAAGGTTTTCTTTATTTTTTTATTTTTGGCTTCGATTTGTTTACTTGTTTTTTTTTTTTTTTTAAATCTATCGTGTGGTTGACATAAATATCCTTGGTTTCCCTCTGAAGGAATGATAAATGAAGAACCTAAATTAAACATTTGAAAGGCCATAGGGATGTGGGATAGTAAGTGCCAGACATCACCGAGTTTGGGGTATGTTTCTGTTGGAGGTTTCCTGTCTACCATTGCCTGCACTGTACAAAGCGCTGGTTGGCACTTTGCTGTTTGCCTGCAGGCTACAGTCTATGTAGGAAATAGATCAGCCAACTTTTGCCCAGTAGAGGGCTATGAAAGCCAGTTTTGAAAAATGAAGAAGGACTTAGCATTCGTATACTAGTTGTTTATAAAAGGCTTCTACTACGAGCAAGATGGCCTTGAATTATTTCAATAGATCTTTCTCTTAAGCAAGCTAAGGCATGGAGGACCATGCCTTTAATCCTTGCATTTGCAAGGGAAAGGCGGGCAGATCTCTGAATTTGAAGCCTTAAATTACCTCTTAAGTGATTTCCAAAATCCTAACTTCAGAATGGTTTCATTTCAGTATCTGGGAGTCTGTTCTTCAGGGCTCCTCTACCCTTAGGGTGGAGTTTACGTGCGACTTTTTGAGAGACACAGTGTGTAGGAACATCTGTGTGCGTGCTCCTGCAGGCACAGTGGCTTCTTTATTCTCTGGAAACACTACTCTTAATATGAAAATACTAGAAAGGGGAATCATAGAGGAGTGGCACATTTTAATAAGATCCATTTCAAAATAACTTATTATTATTGTGAGTATATGTATATGCATGCGCCGTGACTCAGTTCTTTCCTTCTGCCTTTTCCTGGGTTCTGAAGATTGAATGCCGGATGTCAGGTTTGTGTCTCCAGGTGGCAGAAGCCTTTTACCTGTTGATCCATCTCACTGACCTGGATGATCATGTCTGTTTTATGACCTTAGCTGATCATGTCTCTTTTATCTGCATACTTGAATTGGTTGTCAATTCTTTTTTTATTTAGTGTGTTTATTTTTGTATTTATTTGTGTACCTATTTGCTGAGAGAGAGAGAGAGAGAGAGAGAGAGAGAGAGAGAGAGAGAGAGAGAGAGAGAGAGAGAGAGAGAGAGAGAGAGAGAGAGAGAGAGAGAATGTATATGCATGCATGCCCTGGTACACATATGAAGGCCAGAGGGCATCTTGTGGAGTGATTTCAGTCCTTCCACCATGTTGGTTCTGGGAATTGAATTTGGCCTAGGCTATTAGGGTTGAGAGAGAAGCAAGCACCTTTATCCGTTGACACACCTCAGTGGCCTCTTCAAAGTGTTCTGAGAAGTTTGACTGAGTAAATGAAGAAGCACAGAAATATGACAAGGCGGTGGAGCCTAACATTCCCATGGCAAGCCAAAAGGCAGGCTTCGGAGTCCCTGTCCAAACTGCGATGCAGAAGGAAGTATCGCCCTTCATGGTCAAATAGTCTTCAAAGCTGTGTGGCAGAGACTTGCCTTCTTGAAAGCGGGACTTGTAAAATAAATGCTCCTGTCAGGAATTTAAAAATCAAAACAAAAAAAACATGCTGCTTGAAAATTGATTTCTCATTGATACCTTTTGGTCTATATATTTTTGTTGTGTTTACAGATATTCTAATGCACGTACAAAATGATGCCATCTTCACACTTGTGTAGTGTGTGCACTGGTGCTATTAACCTCCTTATCGCTCTCTCATGTTCCATGTTGCCCTGACTTTACCTAAGTAATTTTCAGCTCAGGTAACTTCCCGACTTAAAACGTCTATAGCCAAAAGTCAGGAGTACGTAAAGAATGTCAGTAGTTAATACGAGTAAAGACAAGTCTTGTGAGGGCAAGGCTTTCCTTACTTCTCTCTTGGACTTAGGATATTTATTCCAGTTACACCTATGTATGGCAGTTTTATTGCTTGAAAGAATTCAGAAGAGGGAAAACAGGGTGGGGGGGGGCACCAGGCTGGGCCATCAGACCTTGGGTATGGGGTTATCCCACTGGTGAGAGTGCCTTTGAACAGACCTGGCCTGAAGAGGGGAACCCCAGAGGGAGGTGGATCCTGCCACTAAAGATGGGGCTTAGGATGCAAAGAACGGTTAGAGAGCCTGCCACCATTGGGGTAGATTTTGATAGCTTTTATGGCTCGTCCCACCTGCTTCCACTGGAGCGTCTGTCCTCAAATCTGAACAACTGGAAGACTTACCGCTTGGAAGGTTTAATTAAACACACGTGGCTGAGCTGTAGCCTCAGACCTGTTCATTCTCTAGATTGTGGTAAAGCCAACCTTTATGCATTGTTGTTGTTGTTGTTGTTGTTGTTGTGAGGTAGAGTCTTGTGTCACTTCAGCCAGCTTTAAATTTGCTGCGTAGGTGAAGCTGGCTGAGGTACTGAATGATGGTCTTGTTTCTGCATGCTGGGATCGCGGTGTCCATCACCACTGGACTGCTGGGAAATTACATTGTGTGTGTGTGTGTGTGTGTGTGTGTGTGTGTGTGTGTGTGTGTGTGTGTGTGTGTATAAGTTAATGTAGATGTGTGTGTGCTTAGTTGCCACAGGTCAGCATTGGTTATCTTTTCTCAATCACGCCACACCTTTACTTGTTGAGAAACAGTGTTTCACTCAGTCTGAAGTTCAATCTGGCCAGGCTGGTGGCCAGGGAGCTTCAGGGATCCTTCTGCCTCCACTTTGCCCACACTGAAGTTAGAAACGTGTGCCACTGCACCTGGTTTTATATGGGTTCCGGAAATGCAAACCCAGGTTGTCACGCGTTTACACCGGGCTCTTTATCTGCATGCTGTCTGCCTCTCTAGCCCAAGAATTTCCATTTCTAGAAAAACCCCTTGAGACATTGATTCTGATGGCCCTGGGCCAGTTTGAGAGCCAGCATTGTATACCATATTAGAGGATTTCAGAAACCTCTTCCAGTCTTGCGTTATTAATAAAAAGTGCGTGGTCAGCCCTGAATAGAACTACGGCAAACTGTCTGGCAGTTTTGTGTGCTCCTCTTGGGGATCTCTGCACCAATGGGGAAGGAGGTGGTTTGCCCAGGGTGCTCAAAACCGCAGGGTAAACGCAATGGATACCCCTTCAAGGAGTGCCAGCTGCCCTTGACAATAAACACTTTACCATGCTATTTTTATATGAAAAGAATTCCCCAGCTGTGTTATGGAGTTGAATATAAATTCACATGGATTAGTAAGACAAAGCTTTTGATTTCAAAGAATCATCACCCTTATGCAGACTGCTCCAGGCAAGGCTTCTGGTCTTAGGGCACAGGTTTGCTCTCCTCTGGCAGGGAGCTGACTTAGCCGAGGAAAAATATTTTAAAAAGATTATTGCACGTTGATATTGCGTACTTTCTCATGATAAGCTTTAACGTCTCTAGATTCAGACTCTGGCCTCCTTGAATTTAAGTCTGGTTTCCTCAAGGTTAGCCTTCATGACCAAGTCCTTTGACCTTCTTCTGAGGGCACAGAGTGCCTCATGTTAGAGATGGTATTTTCATTTAACCCCAGTGCCTCTCAGTTAAAAGTTCCCAAAAGTTTATGTAAGTTAATTAAATACATTTTTAGCCCCTTGTTTTTTATGGCGTCAAAGTATCTCGCGTCAGCTGTTTTGAGGGTCAGGCAACTTATGGCCTTCCTACGGTGCAAGACCACTATGGCTTTTCCTTTGTCGAACTCTCCATTTACAGGTATTTCTCAGTCAGGAGACAGCGCAGAATGCTCCGCAGTTCCGCAGGAGCCTCATGTGCTCTCTCCTCTCACCACTGTGCAGCAATGGCGATGTGCACGGTCAGTGGAGCTGCCTGTGGGGCACCCGGCTCACTTTGTTCCATGGTCACAAGGCTCCCAGATGCGGCTTCAGGTTTCCTAGACTCTTAACTTATCAAAGACTTAACACTTTAGGGCCAGGAAGAAACCATCTAAAACAACCACTGGGACTTCTGCTGCCCACTGGTGCAACAAGCAATTAAGATATGGCAAAATTTAATGCAAGTTATTGACTTTAAGATCATTTGGAGCCTTATCTTGCAGATACTATTTTCATCAGATGGTAAGATACTGTTCAAGCTCAAGGTCTGGTGACAGCAACTCAAAAAAAAATGGGCCCAGTCCTTAGAAGCAGCTAGGGTTCCTCATCACTTCAAGAACTGCCTTTTAAGTGATGAAAAGTTGTCTCCTGCTGCAGGTGTTTTCGTGTTAGGACCCAAGGAATATGCCCTTGAGGCTTTACCTTTTTATTTTATTTGCTTATTCTTCTTTTGCACATTGTACCCTGACCACAGTTTCCTTTTCCTCCACTTCTCCTAGTTACTCCACTCACACCTTCCCCCTCCCACACACCACTCTTCCTCCTCTTCCTTCAGAGAAAAGCAGTCATCCCAGGGATATCAACCAAACACGGCAAAACACATTGCAATAAGACTAGGCACAAACCCTCATAGCAAACACGACTGGCAGGAGAAAGAAAAAAAAACAAAAAAAAAAAACAGTCAATGAAATGATTCCCAGTGACATTCTGCTATATTCATAGATTTGAGCCGAGCCCTTGACTCTTATATTGAGGTGTTTTGGGGATAATACATTGAGAATTGCTGCTCAACATGCCTTTTAAATCACTAAATCTAGGCTCATGTGGCCTGAGTATGGGTTGCTTGCACTGCATTTCAGAACTGTTGAATCGTCTTTTCTCTGAGCACCGCTGGTAATTGGCACCTCACTGTGTCACTTGATAAATGGTCCCGACATTCAGAGGTGTCCAACCTGTGGTCCACAGGCAGCATCTTCTGTGCAATAGCTATAAGTGTGTCCCAATGTCAAACAGTAAACTGACAACAATATGAGACTTTCCTGTGAAATTTAAGAGCATGCTTTTCAAGGGTGAGCTTTGTAAGTGACAATGTCATGTCTTGATGTCAAAAGGCTAGACCTGACTGGAGGGCAATATTCTTGTATGGTACATGGTACCTCTAAAGCTGTCACTAATCTCTGAGACTCTCATTTACAGCTGTGATATATGAGGCCACCGACTGGTTTCTTATGAAGAAAGGGGTATTCCTTTATGCCACAAGCATCAGGACATCTCCGCTGCTCTCAGCCAATGCTGTGGTCTGTTAGGTATGGTCATGGATCTTGGCGGGTCAAGACCCCCTGGCTTTGCTTTCCCTTACAGAAATTTCATTCCTCTGGCCTCTGTCTGTTAAGTAATGCTACCCCGCCTCTGCTATTGTGGAATCCCATCATCCTTATTGAAGCTATAAATCCCAGGCCTGCGTCAGCAGCTCCTACTGCTAACTCTGGCTTGCAGAGAATTTTTAAATTGCCGTTGTCCCTCTAGTGGCTTCTGGGGCACCAGCTGGTCTTATACACACGGTTATCTTTGTGTCTGCTTTTGGAGTATAGATTTGTCCATTTGAAATGCTTGAAAGATATTAGGCTAAATAATTTACAAATAGCAGAAATTGGTTTCTCATGGTTTCAGACTTTAGAAGTCCATGGTCAAGATACGAGTAGGGGAAGTGTCTGGAGAAGGCTTTGGAGACTGTGCCTTCTAGAAGTGTCTTTATGTGTCAGAGCGGAAGAACAGGCCTCTCCAGGGCACTTTTACAAGAGGAACAACCATCTGCAAAAGGACCTTTTTCCTCATAGTGTCCCACGGGGGATTAGACTTAATTCCCATTTGTAGATTTTTGTAGTTGTTTTGTTTTTTTGTTTTGTTTTTTTAATTTTAAAGACAGGATCTTCATATATGACTCAGGATAACCTCAAACCGACAATCCTCTTGCCATAGTTTCCTGGTGCAAGAGTTGTGTTGAGCACCAGTGCTATGCTTTGCCTCTGATGTGGACCGCAGACATGGGCCACCACGTCTGGCTCAGAGGAGGACAGCACAGACTTCAGCCTGGTGCGGAGTCTTGTCACTTCCACCAGCACCTTCGAACTTCCTGTAAACTCAAGAAGCCACAGGGAACCTGTTCAGAGAAGATCTTTCAAAGCATACCATGCCATGGCTTCCTTGTGCCCTGAAGTTAACGGCAATCTTCTGAAAACCTGCAGCTTTCAGAAATCTCAAACAAACAAACAAACAAAACAACAACAACAAAAACAAAAGCAAAACTGGGAAAGAAAGAAAAATACAGAAAACTAGAAAAGCCATAAATGCTCAGAATTCCACACAATTCCAAGAGGTTTTAATCTTATATGCCCATATTGTTCGTTCATTGAAACTAACTCCAAGGGAAAAATTAATTCTTTTTTTCCCCTCCATATTCTGTCCTTTCCCCTGAAAGTCTCTCTATCCTCTTGCGCAGACCAATGTTTGTTTAGCTGCCACTTGAGATGTCTGTGTGGAGATGTGCTAGCCATCACTGGGGTCGCCCAATTTTCTTGTCCTTCTAGACACCTAAAAGCTAGGACTCTCTATGGACCATGGTGAGGTAAAGATGTCTTCGTAGTTCTGGACTGTTCCCTGGCATCAGTTAGATCTATGCCTTGGTTTGGCAAATTCAGATGTATCATTTATGTTTTCTCTGAGTTGAGGTGAAAGGTGCTGGAGTTTCTGATCCCAGCTCCCTTTCTAGCACACAGACACGCCTTCACTGTGTTCTCACATGGTGTATATTGGTGGATGTGGAGAGACAGAGCAAGAGCTTTGGGACCATTTCCTACACTCAAAAGGTCTCCCTATGAGCATATAAAGGGGGAGGAGGTCCCCCTCAGTCACGGTCATAGGGGAGGGGAGTAAGGGGAAAATGGGAGGGAAAGAGGAATGGGAGGATACAAGGGATGGGATAACCATTGACATGCAATATGAATAAATTAATTAAAAAAAAAGAAAGGTCTCCTTCAGAGGAGAGAGGACTCCTATGGCTTTGTCACTAGCTTCCGAATATACTGGTCATATCTTGAGACGCAGTGACAGGGGCTAGGGTTTTAGCACACGCTTTTTCACTTTGACACAGGTCTAATGTGGCCCAGGCTGGCTCACCTGGAACTCCTAGTCATTCGGCCTCCATCTCCTAAATGCTGAGCCTACAGGAGTGTACCCCGGTGCCCAGTTTCAACAGTGCTGGGGACTGAACCCACAGCCTTATGCATTCTAGGAAATCCTTATACCAGCTGAGCTATGTCCCCAGGTCCATAAAGTCCATTTCTTGGCTCCATAATATTTTAGTCCAAGTTTTAGATACTCTGATGTCGGCAGCACCTGAGTTGTTATTTAATGAAGAAGTTTGCTTAATAATGAGAAGATTTCCCCACTGTTTACACTGAACATGACAGTGTCTTGGTGAGATGATTAATTTAAAGATACATCTCAAATTTTAATTTAAAATTAATGTGGAATTCAAAGCCATTAGGCAACTGAATACTTAATTTCTCAAAAGATGTTTTTCCATGCTCTCCATCTTGAACGTCCTGGAGTTTTGTTTATCCACTACATGTGAGCTTTCTCAGGATGATGTGTGTTTGAACAAGAGGAAAAGCTCATATGCTAAGGGCCTGGGTCTATAGGAAAGTCCCCTAATAAAACATGAATAATAGGACGCTTCAGTGGTTAAGAGTGCTTACTGCTCTTGTACAGACCTGCACCCACAGTTCCCAGCACCCACCCCTGACAGCTCATAATTGCCTGTAACTCTAGGTCCAGCAGGTACGACGCCCTCTCCTGGCTACTGTCCTTCCTACATGCCCAAGGTGCACATCAAACTCACATAAAGACATACACATCATTTTAAAAAGTAAATCTTTTTTTTTAAGTTATATAAAAATAAAAATGCTGAAAGATGAAGAATTGGGAACAAGTACAATGTGTGGGCAGAAGTAGCTGTTTCTCGAAAGATCAGTAGCAACATAGGTATGTTTTTAGCCTACTGACACTGGATGGATGCCATGGTACCATGATATATCACATAAAATGAGACATTTAACAGCAGAGCAGGCCATTAGGAGGCCGCCCTTGAGTCATTGCAGTCGGCATTTCTGCTTTAAGAATGGCCTCAGCCTTGTAGCAGAGAGTGACAGGAGTGGCTTGCCCTTCAGGACATCCTGACATGGCTTAAGGCTTAGCTATTTTTTAATGCTTTTATGTGGTACCTGAAGGGAAAACAAGCAGACAGAGAAACAAATACAGTCAGTGTTTCCATCCTCACCAGTGACAATATCGTCTTCCGTTATAGCCCTCCAAGAGATCTCTGAAATTGCATTTCTGAAATGGTCATTTATTAAGAGCTTAAGGCTTTTCAGAGAAATAAACTGGAAAGTCCTGCTGTGCTCCTCACAGGGAAAGGGAGGCTGCATGTGGCTGGTATGAACACTGGGAAGGGACGGGTGGGCTGGTGGGAGAATGACAGAAGGTCAAGGATGTGACTGCCTGAATGAATAATGAACTGACAGGCTACAAGGCAACGTCATTATCCTCGGGCTGTGGACCCATCCATCTATGAGGGCGGAGGACACCCAGGGAAGCATGAGGCTTGCAGCAGGCAAGGGAGCTTGTGTGGGAGTGAGTAAGAAGACGAAGAACAAATTAAGTGTGATCTAGAATGGGACCAGTGCTGCCTGGGAGATCCGAGTTAGTCAGCTTAGCTCCGCGAAGCCTCAGTTTTCCCCTCAGTAAAATGGAGGACGGGAATAAGAAATTTCTATCAGCAAGCACAGTGAGATGAGCCACATTTGCCCCTGTGACCACTTGCTGACTGCTCCACTGGCTACTACAGAAGAGCCTTCATTTCCAGCCAAAGCAGCAGCCACCGGGGAGGAGAGAAAACAGATACACAAGCAAGTGCTCTGACTTACTCAGGGACGCACAAGCGGTTGGTGGAACCAATGGAACACAAACTCAGTCCTGGTGTGTGTGTGTGTGTGTGTGTGTGTGTGTGTGTGTGTGTGTGTGTGTGTGTGTGTGTGTGTGTGTGTGTGTGTGTGTGTGTGTGTGTGTGTGTGTGTGTGTGTACGCGCACAGAGGCCAGAGGTCAACATCAGATGTTTTCATTGATCACTCTCCACCTTAGTTTTTGAAGCACGGTTTCTCACTGAGCCTTGAGTTCACTTCTTCTGCTAAACCAGCTGGCTGGTGAGCCTCAGGGATCCTCTGTGTTTGCCTCCTGAACTTTAAGATTTCAAGCGTGTGCTACCTCATCTGGCTCTGTGGTGGGTGCTAGGATCTGGCCTCAGGTCTTCATGCTGCAGCCTGGCCAAATAAGCCTTCCACAGGCCAGACAGAGAACCTTAGCTCAAGAGGAATGGTAAAGTAACACCTAACCATCTTTCTTCAAAACCTCTCTGATTTCTGGGGTTCACAGAAAGACACACCTTCATGCCATGGCTTCCTAAAGAGTCCTAGAGCGGGCGATGACTGGAAGGAGGTTCCAAGAGCTGGTACCTCAGTGTAAATGGACATGTGCATGCTTCCTATCTTGTTGCTACACTAAGATACAGGACAACACAATGCAATGCAGTAAGGGGTTATTTGGGCTTATGCCTTTAGGGAACACAGTCCATTTATGGCAGAAAAGTCATGACAGCCTGAATATGAGGTAGCTGGTCACTTTTTGTCTACAGTCAGGAAGCAGAGATGGTGCGTGCTTGTGCTCAGCTGGTTCTCTGCTTTTAATTCACTCCAGAACTCCAGAGAATGTGTGCCTGTACTTATGATGGGCCTTCTCACCCAATTAACCCGATTTGGAAACTCTTTCATAGACAGGCCCAAGGGCTGGCCTTCTCAGTGATTTTAGACCTTGTCTGGCTGACAGTCACTGTTACCCACCAGAGAAGTGATGGTGCAAGGAAACATTGACCTTCATGCCGCAGGCATGCTGAGATGAGTCAACACACCCCAGTATGAAAGAGCAGCTATTCCAATGTGGCCATGGGGATGGTGACATAGAGCCTTATACAACCTCAGTCACTTTCTCTAAAGTTGCTTATTCAAAACCATCTTACCCCTCTAGGTTCTCCTGCTTACACCAGGCAACTAGACACAGCACTATGCATGGGTCATGGTGGTACCATAAACCCTACGGACCAAAACAGGAGACTGTGGTGTTTCTTGTAATGTCACGTTAGAGGACAGAGGGTGAGAGGGACAACATGGGATGGTCATGAGTCCTAGGCAGGGATGTTCTATGCATCAGCTGTGTTCATGTTCATCAAGAATTTACTCATTGGATTCTGGACCCTTTTAACAAAGACTCAGCCTGCACCAAAGCTAAGAGGAAAAGAAGAAAATACTTCTAAGAAAATAACAGAAGCTCTCCCTGGACAGCATGAAGGAGGATGTCCATTTCAACCTAAAAAAGATGAGGTGAATTACCTATCTGAAAAACAATAAAAGGATTTTAACGGTCCCATTCGCTTTCCCATACCACTGGAAGTGTCTGTACAAATCGGGAACCGTGTTACAGACTGAGGTTAGACAGGAAAAGAAGTGGAGGATGCATGATTTTAAGGACTTTGCAAGTGCAAAACAGTCAATTGGCACAAAGCAGCTTGGCCACAATAAGAGAACCGTGCACATTACTGCTAGGGAGGAGGCTTGCCATTGCAAAGGGGGATTAATCATGGGACATTATGTGGGTGGGGTTCTCAGTTGTAGGCTACAGGCACAAACTGTAGACAATTTAGGAAGACACTGAACAGCCTTAAGTGACATCAGTTAACCCACTGGTGACAGAAGACATGGATGCATGGGGCAAGTGAAGAGTGCAAACCAATCTCGCAACTGGGTTACGTCTCCTGAGGAGGTGTTTGGCCGGAAACATTTGTTATAAGAAGTGTTGTCCACATGACAGAACTAGACTCACCTGGAAATGGGCATGCCTGTGTTGGGTGTGCTTATTACTATAATTCAGGTGGATAGATTATTGTGGGCAGGACGATGCTCTGGGCAGAATATCCTGGACTGCATAAGATAGAAAAAGCGAGCCAAGCACTAGCAAGCATCTATTTTTTCTCTGCTTCTTGTCAGAGATGCCATGTGGCCAGCTCCTTGAAGCACCTCCTGCTCTGACTTCCCTGTTGGGTTGAACGTTAGCCTGGAACTCTGAGTTAGAACTCTTGTCCTTTAAGTTGCTTTTGTCAGAACTCTTCATCGCAGCATTGGAAAGATAACTAAGAAGCCATGGAATATCAGAAAACCATCTTGAGCCTTCAGCATCACTGATACTGAATGCCACCCAGGACTGGATAAAATGATGGCCACCCATTCCCTAGTGGCACAGCAAGTCGTCTTCCTCAGGGACTAACCCATTCCCTAGTGGCATAGCAAGTCTTCCTCAGGGACTAGAGTCAGAACAAGCTCTGTATTTATAAAATGAGGAATGTTGTGATTATAGAAAGAGAGTCCATAAAGTGACCAGCAACTAAGGAAGTGGATGATGGCCATGTTCTCATTTCGGTTGACATTTCTGCTCCTTCTGGTAAATAAGTTTTTATCCTCCACACTTACGGAGGAGGGTATGCAAAGCTTCCATCCCATTCTGCAGTCATTAATCAAGAGAAAATGTTTGTGCGCACACATCTTCCTACAAAGTGTGTGTGTGTTCTACATTTCTTTCCTCACCTGAGTTAAGACAAACAGAGGCATAAGCCCTGACTCCAAGGATGGCTGTATACCTTAGAACTAATAAGTAAGCCCAGCTCCCTTTCTTCCACTATCTATTTAGGTTGGATTAATTATTTTCCTTCTTTTTCACCAATTCAGTCAACATGTGCCAGCTCAAGGAAATTGCATTTGCTCACGTAGGTGTGCAAACAGACAGACAGATTGACAAGGTTTTGGCCACAATTACACAGATACTGCGTTTACCTGGGGAAGGAGTATTTTCTAAATACAGTTGAGTCCTCCTCAGAGCAGAAATCCCTTGAACAATGCCTCTCTTGCTACCTTACTTTTGCTCACAGTGTTGTGGTAAAATACTTTTGTGGAAGGGGGAGAAAGTTCATAGATTTAGAACATGACCCTGTATTCACAACAGTAGGAGAAACAATGAGCTGACTTTTCCGGTCAAAGAAGGAGATAATCTCTCACATGGACACCAAGAGTGCTCGTCTCATGTACACAGAGCCCTGGGTTTGCTCTCCAGGGCAGCAGGTGGTGCATGTGATCCCAGTACTCCTGAGGTGAAAGTGGGACCATCAGAAGTTCAAGGTTATCCTCAGTACATAGCAAGTTCAAAACCAGCCTGGGATACACAAGACTAAAACCAAACCAAACCTGTAAAACAAGCCTCCTATTGGTGGCCACTTGGCTCCTCCCCTTTCTCTCCCACCCCCTTCTTCCTCTTTCTTCCCCCTGCCCCCGTTTCCTCCTCCTCAGGGCAGGCTCTGTCTACCTTTCTTAAGCACATTCCAGATCTTGGCTTCACTCTGTCCCAGCATCTAATTAGCTCTTTGGTTTACTTGCTATGGCTAATGGTTAGTAACTTTCCTAGAGGTAACACATGTCTATTCTCTGTAGATTAGTGATACCCAGCTTTCCTAATGCTGTGGCCTTTTAATACAGCTCCTCATGTTGTGGTGCCCACAACCATAAAATTATTTTGTTGCTGCTTCATAACTCTAATTTTGCTACTGTTATGAATCATAATGTACATATCTGATATGAAGGATAGCTGATATGTGACCCCTGTGAAAGGGTCATTCAACCCCCAAAGGAGTCATGGCCTATAGGTTGAGAACTGGTGCTCTAGAGCTATTTGGTTCTGATTATAGTGCAATACTTAGTGACGTCAGTGACGGACGCTTAGCTAAGTCATTGCTGGAATACTGATGGAATGAAAGACTTGAACATAGAGTCTCCACTGAGTCATGGGGTCTTACGAGATCTTAATTTAAATGCAGTGAGAATCCGCCCAACACTGAGTTCTGAGCACATATATGGAGCCTGGCTGTGTGTCAGGGATGGGTGCTAGGTCTTGGGATCTAGCTGAATACATTTCCAGGAACAGATGACGTTCTTAGGATATACACCCAGCTCCAAGGGCATTTCTGGGGCTTGGATGACGGCTCAGTAGATAAGGATGGCCACCACACAAGCATGAGGAACTGAGTTCAAATGTCCAGAACCTACCTAAAAAAGCCAGGCATGTTGCCTACGCTTAAACCCCCAGCATTATGTTGGCTGAGGCAGGAGGATCTCTGGGTTTTGCTGGGAATTAGCTGAGCCCCAGAGTCAGTGAGAGTCCCTTTCTCAGCGAGTCAGGCAAAGAGTAAACAGGGCATCCATTATTGTCCCATGGCTTCCTTGGATGCACACGTATGTGAACTCACAGACTTGTGTGCATACAGCACATGCGCAGACTGAATTATTAATAAGTTAATTTCTGAGACCAATCTCCGTACACAGGGTTTTGATAGAGATTTGGCCAGCAAAACTACTTTTTACAGTACTTCCATGTTTTTGTTTGAAATCATATCTGGCTAGAAATACATGATGAGTTATTTCTCTCAAACCATCTATTTGTATATGAAAAGTATGTGTGTTTAGTTAGGGATGTGTTAGAACAGTATAGAGTGTGCTAGAATAAAGGACACTGCGGTGGAAACATCACAAGTGGAGGGAACAGATGTCAAGGTTGTCACAGGCACCAGAAAAGCACTAACCAAAGGGGAGAGGACACATTGTGGGTTTGGAAAAGACAATGGTTGTATGTGTTTCGCTGGGCAAAGTAAGATGATGAAGAGGAATGTTGAGATGCCACTTCTTGGCAATGCATTGGCTAAGAGCATGGAAAAAATTCCTCATGGAATGCTGAAAGAAAACACATGGAATATTAGATTATCAGAACATGTCCCTAAACCAAGGAAAAGACCTTATCATGGAAGAATTTAAATTGAAGGGTCTGGTAAGATGGCTTAGGATATGAACACACAGACCTAAGTTTGATTAGCAGAACCCACATAAAAATCACAGCATGGCGGTGTGTGCTCATAATCCCAGGCTGTGGAGGTGGAGACAAGTAGATTCCAAGTCCGCCTGAGCCAGTAGACCTAGCTACATCGATAAGCTCTGAGTACTACTAAGAGACCTTGGCTCAGAAAACCAGGTTGGACGTTCTTGAGGACTGACACCTATGGATGACCTCAGGATTCCACATACATGTGCACACCCACAAACATATCCTCCACTAAGGACACATACATGTGCACATGC
Source organism: Acomys russatus (assembly GCF_903995435.1). Taxonomy (NCBI): domain Eukaryota; kingdom Metazoa; phylum Chordata; class Mammalia; order Rodentia; family Muridae; genus Acomys; species Acomys russatus. Next base: position 42,978,285 of record NC_067168.1, on the reverse strand, counting down.
ATGCCTACAGAGAAGATTCTAGTTAGTACAATTTATTTTTCATGAGGTGAACAGAAATAGGGTCTCATCCCATGATTCAAAACATTACTAGTGTCTACTCTTGGGTTTTTTTTGGCACACACACACACACACACACACACACACACAATGTTCTTTTAAAATAATAAATAAAATTAAAACCTTGCAAGATAGCATTTTACATATTACATATTATATATTACAAAAATATGTCTTAAGATAGGTATAATTTAGAGTCAGAAAAGAGATTTATACATAAGTGTTACATTGTAGCATTTATAGCAGTATACAAATTTACAAAAATTTAAATGTATATAATTAGGAAAATGATCATATGGTACATGGTGTCATTTAAATGATCAAAGGTTTGTTATTGACATAGGAAAATATAGCATGGTTTTAAGTAGAACCACCTAAGGTGATGGGCACTGACACTGTAGAGTAGGGTACACCTGACACTGTAGAGTAGTGTACACCTGACACTGTAGAGTGGTGTACACCTGACACTGTAGAGTGGTGTACACCAGACACTGTAGAGTGGTGTACACCAGACTCTGTAGAGTGGGGTACACCTGACAGTGTAGAGTGATATACACCTGACACTGTGGAGTGGGGTACATCTGACACTGTGGAGTGGGATACATCTAACACCGATTTCTAGGTTACATTAGAGCCATAGAGAAACTATTTGTGAATTCACAAAGGGAAGGTAAACTCAGCATTGTGATGCTCACCTATAATTGTAGCACTCAGAAGTGGAGGCAGGAGGATGAGGATTTCTCAGTCACCAACAGTCTCATAGTGAGTTTAAGCCCCGCCTCCCGTGTGTGTGCGTGTGTGTGTGTGTGTGTGTGTGTGTGTGTGTGTGTGTGTGTGTGTGTGTGGAGAGACAGAGACTATTATTCAAGGGTGAAGTAATGTATGATTTTAGATTCAGTTTTAGATAGTACACTAGATTTCTAGATGAATTAACTAAAAGAAAAACACCAAGGCCTTTTACATTTTGAGCAAAGCATTCGGCAGTTTTGTTCATTTCAAGCTGGCAAGTGGAGAGCCACTGCTGAGCCTGTGGGCCCCTGACTGCTCAGGGACCTGGATATGGACTGGAGATGGAATCAGTCCCCAGCACTGAGGCTCCTGGCATGCGGGAGAGAGATGCCTGAGGCTGGCTGGCACAAACAGGCAGAGTGAAATGGCTACATTTTATAGGAATGCGCTTGCACTTGACCATGGGAGAGTCCTATTTGCATAAACATGAGCAGATTACCATACAATAGCAAATGAAGGAAGAGCCTGTAAGGGAACAGAATGGTGTAGCTCTTAAGCCCTTGGTATCTTTGGAGGTTGGATTACTAGTGTTTCATGTCAACTCTATAGGGCTGAGTTACTGTGTGAGACCCTCCTTCAGTTCACAGCGGACTTGAGGTGCAGAGTCGGCATTTCACCGAGATGAGATGGATGCATTCAGGGCATTTACAGGGAACAAACTCCCTTGTGGTGCTGTAGGTGTCTGGCTCATGGGAGAGCCATCTTAGAAACACCTTGGTCATCTTTCCTGCATGAAAGGACTTATCTTTAGGAAGAGAATTGGTTTTTTTTTTTTTTAATATTGCTTTAGCAGGCATTTATATCTACTATTGCTATGTTAAGTAGGAACAGAAAGCCCTACAGAAGAATGAATTCCTGCCACTTGTCCTGTGTTATGGTGTGTGTGTGTGTGTGTGTGTGTGTGTGTGTGTGTGTGTGTGTGTGTGTGTGTGTGAAGTAGGTGATCTGAAAACCTCTCTCTTTAGGATGTGTCAGTCTTAAATTCTGTCTGTGTTCATTTTTTTCTACAAAGGCGCTTTTGCTGTATCCTTCCCATGTGTGCTAGTTACTTTTCTATTGCTGTGGTAGATCACCTCGACCAAGACCAAGGGAAAATTAAACAAGGGAGAGTTTAGCCGCGCAGTGGTGGCACACACCTTTAATGCCAGCACTTGGGAGGCAGAGGCAGATGATCTCTGTGTTCAAGGACAACCTAGTCTAAAGACTGAGTTCCAGGACAGGGAAACCCCACCTTGAAGAGCAAAACAAAAAGCAAAAGCAAACAACAGGAAAGTAAGAGTTTATTTGTGTTTACGGTGCCGGGAGTTAGAGTCCACACGATGGTGGAGCGGAGGCAGCAGGTAGTAGGCACAGTGCCTGGACCAGAAGCCGAGAGTTCACATCTCGAACTGCAGGAATGAAGCCGAGAGTGGACGCTCAAAATATCCTGAGTCTTTAAGCTCTCAAAGCCCATGCTCAGTGTAGTGAGGCCACACCCCCAAAACCTCCCAAACAGTGCTACAAATTGGAGAGCAAGTATTTAAATGTCTGAGACTATGAGGGACATTCCTCCTTCAGACCGTCACTGTGCTCTTTCTACAAACTTTACTTCTGACCACTTAGTGTTGTTATGTAAATTTCTCATGAACATGCTTAAAAATAATACTCAGATGACTACAAACTATGTCATATCCCAAACTGTCACCTTCCTAGAGTTTATGAAATGTCTCCATACCTCACTGGAGACAGTCAGTCCACTGGGACCATCTCTTATCATTGACAGTGTGGAGAGCCCTATCCAGTCCCTATGGAAGGACCAGAGGGAGATGGCTGCCAGTCCACTGCTATAAAGTGTGACATACGATACACAGAGCAGAGGAAAATGAGTCAAGCAGGAGCCCTTTGTCTACATCATTAGTTCTTGGTTAGTTTAGGACCCTTATGGAAAAGTACTTGGGACATCAAAGGCCTGGCCCCTGTTTCTCCTTCCTCTCCTCCTCCTCTCTCTCTCTTGTCCCATATCTTCTCTCTCTCTCTCTCTCTCTCTCTCTCTCTCTCTCTCTCTCTCCTCTCCCTCCTCTCTGTCTCTCTCTCTCTCCTCTCCTCTCGTCTCTTCTTCTCTCTCTTCTCTCTCTCTCTTCTCTTTTGTCTCTCTTTTCTCCTTTCCTTTCCTTTCCTTACCTCTGTTCTCTTTCTTTCCTTTCTCCTTTTCTTTCCCTCCTCTTTCTCACCTTTCACGCCTTTCTCCTCTCTCTCCTTTTCCTCTCTTCCTCTTTCTGCTTTTTAAAAGTCTATGTTGCATTCCAGTTAATGCAGAGCTTAGTAAGAAAAATAGCTCCTAAAAGAACACGAGAGAGCAGCCCATTCTGTGCCGTGTGGTTCTAGGGAACTGCCTCTGAGGAAGCGATGCTAGCACAGCGCACTCTTGGAGTCAACAGGAGACTCCTGTTAAACACCCCATGAGCCTCCAGCCAGGAAGATCTGACTGAGTACAAAGCTTGACAGAGGTCAGTTTTCAGCTCCAGCGTGGGATGGCGACAGAGCCTTATTACGTTAATTTCATTTGCAGGGCAGCGGGGTTTCCTGTGCCGTGAGCTCCGTGCTTATTCAGCTGCCCTGACTTTGGTGGGTTTGCCCGCACTGCGTATTTTTGTTTCCAAACTATTTTGGCCCTGGAAGGATGTCTGGCTTCAGTTCACTTTGAAGACTGATGAAAGCCACAGGAGTTTCTAAGGAGCCAGAATAGGCGTCTTGTGGGGGCCCTCCATCACTTGCACTGTCTGAAAGGGCACCATGGGGTGGCTTTGGTCTGGGAAGAGCCCCTGGGAACCCAGACTTCATTTGCAGAGGCAATGAGTACTTTTGCTGGGTGGCCTTGCTGCCCTTGCAGTCGGGCATGTCAAGTCAAGGCAGGGTTGAAACGATAGCATCCTGCATCTATTACTTTTTTCCTTTCTAGGTAGATGTGCAACTTGGCCGGCTTAAAGATGCTCTGCGCGTTAATACCTCCCACAAAGAGTTTGATAAGAATTGACTCCGCATTTGACATTGCAGCTAGGGCCATTGGTCATGTTTGCTCAGACAATTGGGCCTTTAGCAGAGTTTTAACCTCACATAAGTTATGGCTGAAGGGAGTCCAGGCTTAGAGAGACTTACACCAGTAACCAGGCTCAGTGGTACTACAGATGGAGGCTAATCTGAAACCTCACACAAGTAACCAATAGCTGTTTGTTTTTCTTCCCTTAAGGATGATCCTTATTTTTAAAAAATTAACATGTCGACTTACTGTAATCTTCAGAAATTGTTTAGTTCTAATAAACATGGTTTCATATTTGGATAATAATCATAGGTTTGACTTCCTTCCCATCTTAAGAAGAGACTGATTGCCGAGGAACCAAATCATAGCTAAATTTAAACTCACATTCTAGCAATAAAAATTAGGTAGTCAAAATGTTTGTGGCACATAAAATGGTCTTTCACACCGGTGTAGCTGCCTTGAATAGGCTGTCAGTAAAATGGTTGAGTCTACTAATTCAGTGGGCTAGGGCTCATGGAGGTCTATGGGCAGCCCAGGTTATACCATGCGTGGATGACCCTGAATGCCTGTGGACTTGGACTTGGGGACTGTGAGAGGGAACTTACTTATGCACTTGTAGGACATGAAGTGTAGCCAGAGAGAGCCCGGAATGAACCCAGCCTACCGGGCTCCTGTTACTTAAGCTTGTGCTATGACTGAGCATTATGCTAAGTGTTTTATATTACATGCAATTTACTAGTTGGTGTTAACATCTTTAGCTTGATGAAGACACAGAGGCCTAGACAAGGAAGTGTGTTTGAAATCTGCAGGGCCGCTGGGATGTAGACATAATGGAAACACCCACGTTTATCTCTGAGCTTCCTGTGGCCAGTGCTTCGAAGTTCAAGCAAGATCTCTCGTCCCTAAGAACTGCCTCTGTTTGACTTATCGGCCCAGAACTTACTAATGCTGCGATTACCAGGTTGTAACCAGGAGTGTTCTCCCTCTCCCATCCCAGGCCACTGAGTGGGGCAAACAGAATCAGAAGGAAAATATTTGTTATGTCAGACTATGGAATTTCTTTCAACAAAAGTTCGATGCAAATAAGAACTTTAAATAATTCTACCTGTGACCCCACAAAAAAGAAAAGAAAATGAAGCAGGCATTTGCTTGAGGGGGTGGCTGTTTAAAGGCCAAGATGGTTCTCTTATCTGGCAGGACCTGGATAATTGGCTCCATTTTCTACTTCTCTCTTCAGAAGCAGACATGGCCTCGTTTCTGAGAGCCGTTCCTGCCAACATGGCTCAGCGTATCTGAAGTTTTCAATTGTCTCAAGTAGACTGTAATAAAATCTTTTTCTTAGGGCCCTCTTGTAAATGTATTTCAACAGAATCATTAAAATATGCACACTTGACAGTGTTAGCAAATATCTGTATCCTTTCTTTGTGAGGTGACAGAAATTGAGCAGTGAGTTAGAATTAAATAAAATGTTCGCACTAAAGCCAGGGGTAAATGGCATTCTTTGGCCTCTCAAAAAAAAAGGTGCTTTTTCTCTAAATCACTTCTCAACTACTATTTTAAAACTTCTAATTATCTTGGTTACTATTTAGACCCTCAAAATTGAGTTCTGGTTTTTTTCCCCCCTCCTAGCTGTTTCTAAGGCTGACAAGTTAAAAGCGGGATGTTTTAGAATGGCTTTCTTCCATAGGCGAAGAAATATATTTTGAAACAGTTTGCTTAGAAACAATTTCCATTGTGGGGTCATCAACCAGAAAATCGGCACTGATGCAGACAGGCTGTAGCCAGATGGGGACCACAGTTGGGTGGCAAAGTGCTTGGGGAGAAAAAAAAAAGGCACATTTTGTAAACTTCATAATAGGGAATGAGGCGAGCACTTCAAATTTATGATTTGTACCCTGTGATTGAACTAAAGGAGTTTCTTGGCACCCGCATCTCACTAAGTCTTTATTGCTTAACTAGGCTTTCTGACTGGGAAGCCCAGATGGTGGGGGAAAACATAAGAGCTGCACTCATGGCTCAAACACACACACCCACTCACACACACACATACACACCCACTCACACACACACACACACACATACACACCCACTCACACACACACACACACTCACACACACATACACACATACGCACACACATACACACATGTACACACACATACACACACACACACACACACACACACACACACACACACACACACATGTGCGCGCGGCGCAGCTCAGCCAGCTTACCATTATTGTCTTATCTCAGCAGTGGGCTGAAGCCCCTGAAATGTTCTTTCATCTGGAGATTATCATAATGTAGAAAATAGCATAAAATTAGGTTATAACACAGCCCTGTCTATGGACTCTAGTTCTGCTGGGATGAGGCTAACAAGCCAGAGTGGTGGGAATTAAAGTATTTAGTATAGAACAGACAAAGAAGAGATTTGTTATTATTAAAGAGAATACCGTACAAGGAGAGACAGAGAGGCATAGTGGGAAAATTTTCACATAGAGAATGATACTCTTTCCTGGGAAGGAATGGGAGTTATTGGGGGTACTTATGTATTTACTTATTTGTTTGTATAGTGTGTGTATGTGTGTGTGGGGGGTGAGATATGTATATATATCCTTCCATGCATTCACAAGGAGGACTGAGGAGGACATAGAGAGTGCTCTGCTTGATCTCTCTACTAACTTTTAGAAAAAAGTCTCTCACCGAACCTGGAGCTAGTCTGGCAGCCAGCACACTCCAGCCACCCTTCTGCCTCTAGCACGCACAAGTCTGGGGTCATAGGTGACTGTACAGCTATAACTACTGCTTATATGAGAGCTGGGGATTTGAACTCAGATCCTCATGCTAGCTGAGTCCTACCCCAGGTGCAGAACCAGAGTTCTTATGCATCTCAGAGAACTAAGGTTCTTAGTCCTCTCTCCTGTGTCATGTGTTAGGGTCCACATCTGAATAGAGAAGCCCGGATCTCACTCTCTTTGAAAAGAGTAAATTATATTACATTACATTTGCTGACAAAGTAATGCATGTTCCTTAAAGTGGGATTTGATCATGCCTCCCTCAAACATGAGAGCAGGAGAACTTGACTCAGTCTCGGGGGAACAGGAGGGAATTTACGACGCCAAACTTTCATCTAAAGCAAACGTAAGCCAGAGAGGGCAGACTCTGAGAAGGAAACCAAGGATCAGGATTTTCTCCAGAGGACCTTGGGTTTTCAATCTGAGTGAAGGCTTTGATCATGTTTCCATTCCTCCTTCTGATTGATTTTACTCAGAAAAAAAGAAAGAAAGAAAGAAAGAAAGAAAGAAAGAAAGAAAAAAAAAGATGGAAGGGCTGATTTTTGTGTCATGCACTCACTGAGCATGTGTAGGAGGTGCATAGCCAGCTGCACATGTCTGGAGCAATACCGCAAAACATCTGCAGGGGGGTCAGTGCTTTCTCTTCTCAGGTAAGGAGGACCTGGAAGTGGATGCTAGCTCATCCACCTTAACAACACGCAGTGACAAAATTACACGCACCCAGGCCTCCTATCCCCTGAGCTTCTGCCTACCAAAAGACTAGCAGCCTCCTAATATCTCTCAAATGAGCTAGATCCATCCTCGGGGAGGTTGTAATATCTATAATGTGAGATAAACCTTCACACCAAGAGCCTTGATTACCACAGAGACTCTGACATTGTGGACACAGCTTTGCCTCTGAGTTCAGTGCTGCCATCAACTGTGGCTCCTTCTCCTTGGGGACTTTCTGTAACAGGCCTTTACTTGCAGCTAGCGGGAGGCAGAGGCAGGCAGATCCCTGTGAGTTTCAAGGCCAGCCTGCTTGGGCTGCATAGTTGAGTTTCCAAGATAAAAGAAAGAAAAAAAAAAAAAAAAAAAAGAAAAGAAACAAAACAAAAAGGATAGAAATGAAAAGTAGGAAGGCCCAGTTAGTTGAAAGAGCACTTACCATATCGGGATCTAAGATTGAGTCCCCAGCAGTGTGTACACGAGGCAGAAGGGTACACACCTATCCTCCCAGAACTTGGCAGCTAGACACAGGATCAGAAGTTCAAGGTCATCCTCAGCCTAGCTAAGGAGGGAGTTGGAAGCAAAGCAGGGCTACATGAGGCTGCGTTTCAAAAAGCAAATATTGAACCATGAACTACGTGGGCACAAGAGTGTATGTCAGGCAGACATTTGGTCCGATGTTAGCAGAATTCACTCATCCCAGCTTGTATGGTTGTCCTAATTCTCTCTAAGGGTTTAATGGAATTCTTCGGACCGAAAGTCGCAGTTTTCCCTTAGTGGCTCAACTCTTTCACAACATAGTCTAAAATATTTTGGTCCACTGGCTTGAGATGTTTAGGTAGAAATGTAAATTCTGAAAATGTAGTGGACTGTCTTCTGTCCTTTGAATTTGATTTGTGGAACCTAATAGAAAAATATCCTCAAATGCAATATGGAAAGCAGAGGCCCCAGAGCATTTGACTGTTTTTTGTTTGTTTGTTTGTTTTTTGTTTTTTCTGGGCCCAAGGAATCCCGTGAGTTCTCGTCTTCCCCTTTGCATGCATGAACTCAGGTTTTCCGTTGCATCCAGTGAGAGGCCCCATCTACTCAGTTCCCACCTTTTGTTCAAACAAGCTGAACAGATCACAGACTTGTCTTCTAATTGGTACCGTGCCCACTTCTGAGCAACAGGAAGAATAAAAGAAGTACCTACTGGGGTGATTTATCATGAAAGAAAATGTGCTTAATACTCCCATAGTGAGGTCCTAGAAATGCTTTTCTGTATGTTAAAAAATACTGGTAAAATGTTAAAAAAAAAAAAACAAAAAAAAAACTGGAGCTAAATTTATTCTCCTGTTTCCGAGAGAGTTCATTAAAATGTGGCTATGTGATTTCACATACAGTATGCTCACTTTGGTCTAAACTAATGAATGTGTATAGAACACTGTTCCTTTCCTGGGTGTGTTTTCGGGTCTCAGATGTCCCCATTTATGCAACTCTTGCTACACTTGGAAAATGGCCACTTCTCACTTTCATAGAAATGTATTATTTCCCGACAAACAATGATCCCCAAGGTACACTGTGTTTTAATGTAGAGGGAGTTCTTTTTTCAAATATAACTGTAGTGCCGTGGTTATCACACAGAAAAATGTGGCCCACTAGGATAAATACACAAGGGAAAAATAACAGGGAAAGCATAATACATTTTGAAAAAACTACCTTTGACTTTGGAGAAAAAGAAATATCACAAAGCTTTGGTGACACATGTATGTATCATACATGAGGAAGGACAGAGAACACATTAGTGATACTACTTTTATAAATATTTCTGATTTTGGAGGGAATTTCCCAGGTTTTATGTGGGATGTTAAAATTTCATCATCAAATGACAGCATTTTTTCCCCCTGGGGCTAATGTGTTTTCTTATAATGTATCTCCTGGTTTTACACTAAAAATGTATCAACAGTATACAAGTATAGAATAACCTTTGGAAATGAAGTTATTTATATTCTTTTAAAAAAGATTTATTTTATATGTAAGTATGTACCTGAGTATGTGTATGTTTACATGCACATGCAGGTGCCTGTGGAGGCCAGAGGAGGACATTAGATCCTCCAGAACTATGGCTACATACTGTTGTGAACTGCCTTGTGGGTGCTGGGACCTGAAGCTGGGTCCTCAGCGAGAGTCTCCAGTGCTCTTAACCTCCGGGCCGTCTCTCCAACCTTATTATCCATATTCTTGTGATGTGGTTATAACAAATACTAAATTTTGCTCCTTTCTTTTAAACTATAATATTTTTATTTTTCTATTATCATATTTTAATTATATATAATAATGGGTTTTTTATACCATTTTCATAGCTTTAGCTATGTAAAATATTTTGGGAGTGTTCATTTCCTGACATTCTCACTGCCTCTATTTCCTCTGACCTACTTCTTCTTCTGAACTGTGCCCCACTTTGCCTTCATGTCTTTTGGTTTTTTTGGTAACACCATTAGTTCAATTTTTTCAGTTCAAGTTATATATTTTTCAGAAATATGAGCATTAGCATTTCAACTGAACAGTGTTCACTGTATGAATGAAATGAGCCAAGAAGTCCTATACTGTAGGGTGGTGTGCTCATTAGGGTAGATGCTGACTTCTGAGCATCTGCCACTCACACTTAAAAGAGTCATTGCTCTCTGTCCTGGATTGACAGAAACAGGAAGATGGCCTTGCTCCGGACAGCAGCTGCGCTGCACAAATAAGGCTACTGCAAATGCTTTGTTGTATAACATATCTTCTCCATCTCCAAGGGTGTGGCCCTCTTCCCTGCTGTCAGAATCATTCCCTAAGCATGTCCTTGTTTATAAGAAAGGCAAGCACATGTCTTATGTTAGTGTCCTATGAAGGGCTGGGAAGATAGATAAGTTGGTAGAGTGCATGCCTTGCAAGCACGAGGACCTGAGTTCAAATCCCTAACACCCATGTATGTAAAGAGCCAGGTACGGGGAAGATATCTGTAATCCCAGTGCTGGGGAAGGGTCACTCACTGGCCAGCTAGCCTAGCTGAGGTAGAGAGATCCTGGTTCAGTGAGAGATGTTGGCTCAAAAAATAAGGTGTTCAGTGGTTGAAGAAGGCATCCAGTGCCAAGTTGTAGCTTCTACAGCTATGAAAACACATACACACACATGCACATGTACACATATGCACACACATATGCATACACACATACAATGCACACACAATGCAACATATACACATGTACACACACATATTCAACCTACATACACACACGTACACATACACAAAGTACAATACAACCTACATACCACCAGACACAAGATCTACACATATGCACACATACATGCACACACATACACACATGCATACACATACACAAAGCACAAGTACACATACATACACACAGACACACACACACTCACACATATGCACACACATACATACACATACACAAAGGACAAGTACACATACATACACACAGACACACGCACACACACTCACATGCACACACATACATACATGTACACAAAGGACAAGTACACATACATACACACAGACACACACACACTCACACACATGCACACACATACATACACATACACAAAGTACAAGTATACATACATACACACCAGACACACAGATCTACACATATGCACACATACATGCACACACATACACAAAGCACAAGTACACATACATACACACAGACACGCACACACTCACACATATGCACACACATACATACACATACACAAAGCACAAGTACACATACATACACCACAGACACACAAACTCACATATATGCACACACACTCACATGCAAACACCCACATGTACACATATGCGGTACTACTTGGTAGCAAATCAAACACTATTGTGGAGGAGCACAGAAAGTGAGTCCCGTAGCTTCTCCCTAATTTGAGATGCCAGGCTCTCTTTTTCTCCCACTTAGTACAGGGTTGGCTATAGGCTTGTCTGTCAGATATAGCCTTTACTGTTTTGCTGTGTGTCTCTATAACCATTTTCTTGAGGGATTTTGTCATAAGGAATTACGTCTTTTTAAAGGGCCTTTCTGGAACCTTGGAGACCATGCTGTACTGCCCGTGAGTTAACATGCTGCATTGCAGTATTGATCTGCAGATGTTGAGCCCCTGGGAGGAAGCCCACTTGATTTTGGTTTCATCCGACATATTTTGGGTTTTATTACATTTTTGTCTTATTGAAAAAAATTTGCGTATATGTTAATTAAGGCTACTCACCTGAATTTTGTCTGGCATGCTTAACCAATTTAGCCATCAGGTAACACTGGGCAGAGTACATTTGCGAGGACACATTCTTTTCTAAATTCATTATCTTACGGAATAATTAGAGAAATGCTGGTGTGAATATTTCTTTAAAGGTGTGCCATAGGCCGGAAAGTGTAATCTGGTAATGACCCTTGATGTAAAGGCTAATGACATTATCTCAGTCCTCAGCACCCAGTGGTAGAAGGACAGAGGTCTCTTGGGAGCCGTTCTCTGAGTGTCACACAGTAGCCAAGAGGAGTGTGCTATAATTCCCTTCATAGTCCACATCCTCATCATGTCATTCGCACATCTATTGCTGTAACATATCTTCTGGGTTTTGCACCCAGGCTTTCTTAGTGAGGTGCCTTCTTCTGAGGGCTCCGGCCAACCTCAGCAGCGCTCAGACTCTCATCCCCACATTGACACAAGCCAGGCACAGAAACAAGTTTACAAAAGCCTGTGCCACTGCCATACTGCCTTACAGTGGAAACCAGTAAAAAATATTCAGAATAAATTCTAAGATAGTTAAAAGTAAAAATGCTAATGATAAACTAAAACAAAGAGGAAGCATGGAAGAGCATAAAGGAAAAACAAGCTTAAATAAAAGAAAGGATAGAACTCGTGCCCCCAATTGTGAAGAGACAGGCTCAAGAGATTGAAAAAAATAAAACTTAACTAACATCAGAAAGAACTATGATGAGGAAATTTTTTATTAATTAAACGTTTTTTTAACCATATATATTTATATTATTACACATATATACAACCTATAAACTACCTATGGAAAGAAGAGCCATGACACAATCAGGAATTATATAAATGTTACACTCTTAGTGTTTTGGCTATTTGTATTTGACAGCCTTGAAGAAAGTGAAGAATTTTTTTTTTAATGCTTTAAAACCAAGAACAATGGTGTGGGAATAAAAGTAAGAAAACCAATAACCAAAACCAAGAGAAGAAAAGAAGGGGAGGGGAGAATGAGGGAAGAGGAAGAAGGGGCAAGGGGAGGAGAGGGAGGGGTGGATGGAAAAGAACGGAAGGAGGGGAGAGAAAAGAAAGGAGGAGGGAGGAGGGGAGGAGGAGGGAAGAGGGGAGGAGGGAGAAGAGGAGGATGGGGAGGAGGAAGTGACTAAATTACTATGTCTTCTCTTCCTGCAATCTGGAACTAGCAGGAGGTGATGGGTGGTAGCTGAAGTGTTGGCTCCTCCCTCCTCACTAAACTGGGCTGTGATGAGTGTACACCGATGGGCAGGCCAGTCAAGGGTGGATTGTTAATGATGAGGAAGTTTTACCTTTGCGATCCCCCAGATTTGCTGCTGGTCCCAAAGAGCTTTTCAGCCTGCGACCTACAAAGGCTACTGTTCACTATGAAGACTCAGGCTCTGTGCTCAGTGGCAGCAGGTGTCCTATGTGAGGGATGGCTCCCGGGAGCACTGCAGGGTGGAGGGGAGCAAGCACGGCACTCAGATAAGCCCTAGAGGGAAGCTGGAGAGACCATGGCCTGTCTCTGCTTCCTTCTCTCAGCTGCAGGAAGGAGAAGGCTGAAGGATCAAGCACTATGCCAGAACTGGGCTCAGAACGCTCAGTGCCACCAAGCAGTCAACCAGAAAAGAGGCTAACCGTGACCCGTGAACCAGGGTTCAGAGGTCTCTTTCCATGATACCCCATAGTTCCTACTCTGCCATGGATGGTATGGCCTCTTGTTTATTTAACAGTTCGGGCTGTATTTACCTACTTTATTCTCATGTACGCTCTGCTTTACTCTAGTATTTGTGGCTGTTTTTCTGTAAACGTGAACGTATTCCTTTAAAATGATTGCATACAATTACCTCTAGGATACAAAAGACAAATAATACTTTGGTGGAATATTTTAGCTAAGAAGGCTACACAGTTTGTCTCTCTGAGCAAGAAAAGGAGATAATGAGAAAAACAAACCTTTTGTTTTTGTTTTTGTTTTTGTTTTTTAAAAATCCACATAAGTCAGCTAGAAATGTGGTTGTAGGTCAGCTTGAAAAACAGAGTTTGGATTAAGGCTAAAGTTAGCCTGAGCTCCAGCTTAGCACATGCGAGGCCCCAGTATTATCAGGAAGACAAAACAACCCCACCATACCATCCTTGCAAGGAATGAGCTGACATCATAGGGGAGAGTTGCAGCCGTGGGGTGTGAAATGGGACATTTGTAATGATCCAAGCATGGCTGAAAACTGCGGGGTGTGAAATGGGACATTTGTAATGATCCAAGCATGGCTGAAAACTGATGACCCTTGTGGCTTTCTTCCTCCCGTAGTAAGAATGTTTGGGTAACAAATAGCACAGTCAAAAGTGCCACGTGCTGCCCAGGGCGGCTCATTAGACCAGGTGCTGCTGCAGAGGCAGGAGGAAGAGAGTTCGGATCCTAGGAACCCACTGAAGAGTGCCCAAGGGACATGGAGACCTGTAATTTTAGAGACACAGGATACCCCTTAGGAAACTTGTCATTTCTATGAGCTCCAAGGTAGGTTGAGAGGCCCTGCCTTAAAAAGTAATATGTAACAACAACTGAGGATGGTTCCTGGAATTAACCTCGGGCCCAAATCTATACATGTATATGTTCACCCATATGAAAATTGGGTAGAGGGTAAAGATGTCATGCCGAAATAGCTCCATTGGAAAGAGTACCCACAGTATAAACGTGAAGACCTGAGTTCGAATCTCTAATACCCACATTTTAAAAAATAGCTAGGTATGGCCTGTGGCATAACATTTCTTTTTACCACATTGTACACAATCATTTCTGCCTGGGTTGGGAGTCTTTTCATTCACTGGTCAGGTGTGAATTTGCTTCCTTATTTTCCTCTAGTCTCTTTGTGCTGGTATTGTAACCACCGTGAGCTCCGTCAGGTCCCTCCCAGCTAGCTCTGAGTCTAGAGAGACCCTGTCTTTATGGACTAAGGCGGAGAGTGACAGAGCAGGACACCTGTGCCTTCCCCTGGACTCGACGTGGTGTGCCACGAACATGCATGTTTGTATGCATATACTACATATAAATATTTTTTCACACATTAATTTTTTAAAAGAAGTGGTATAAAACAAAACAAAACAAGAACGGGGGGTGGGGGGGAACAATTCTCAGAACCCAGTGTCATATGCTCCTCTTCTGGATGTAGACTGTAATTCCCTGTGCGCATCTGGCCATAAGCTGGAGGTAGGGCGGTAGGCAGGGGCCATTTTCATCCTCTGGTTGGTCATATAGCTGATATGGAAGGCTTGGCCTTCCCACAAGTCCTTGTTTTGATGTGGATTAAGGGAGACTGAGGGAGGAGTTTCCTGTGAGCTCTCAGTTCTGCCATGTCTGTCCTGCTTCAGTCTTACCAGCTCAACAGAAGCCAGAGTGACCTGAGAAGTGGAACCACGGTTGAGAAAATAACCATGGGGCATTTTCTTTAGTTAAGCATTGACATGGGAGGGCCCAGCCCATTGTGGCTGGACCATCCCTGGGAAGGTGATCCTGGGAGCTGTTAGGAAGGGAGCTGAGCATGAGCGCGGGGAGCAAGCCAGCAACACTTCTCTGCAGTTTCTGCTTCAGCTCCTGCCTTGCTTTTCCATGGTAGACTCTGCCCTGGAGTGTGTAAGCCAAATAACCCCTTCCTTCCCAAATTTGCTTTTGGTTGTAGTTTTATCACAGCAATAGAAAACAAACTGAGATAACTTCTGCCCCAAAAATCTCACACAGGCGCATCTTAAAAAAAAAAATTGAAAATCTCTAGGGCATAATTAGATAAGCACATTTCTCAACAAGTCTGATGACCTGAGTTTGCACCTGGGAAGTCACATGTGCCACAGTGTACACCCCTTCCCCAATAGCATACACTAAACAAATAAGAGCGATAAAAATTTAAATTATATTCATTTAAGCTTGAAAGATTTTATTTTTAGTGTGTGTGAGTGTGTGTGTGTGTGTGTGTATGTGTGTTTGCGTGCATGCGTGTGTGCCTGTGTGCCTGTGTATACATCCATGGATGCCATAGAGGGTGTTGGGTCATCTGGAGCTTGAGCCGTAGGCAGTTGTGGCCCACCCAGCATGGGTGCTGGGAACCCAATTACGACCCTCTGCCCGAGTATTACAGCCTCTTAAATGCGGAGCCATCTCTTCAGCCCCTGCAATTGGACTCCAATAAAAATACAAAAGGATATTGGTGCTTTTATTATAATATGCTAAATTATAAATGTTTTTCTTTCCTTCATACCTAGAGAGCTTGGGAGGAAGTAAAGTCCATATCTTGCTTAGAAAAATCTTCAGTTTCCTTCCTTCTTGTTCCCACCCCATTTCCTGTTCTTTCTTTTCTCCCTCTCACACTTTCCTCCTTTCTCCCCCCCCCAACCCCCACCATGCTCCCCTTTCTTCTTCTTGACAGAACCTCACTCCTTAGCTCAGGCTGGCCTATAATTGACAACCCTGTCTCAGCCTCCTGCTGGGATTGTAGACATGTGTCAACATGCTGGCTCCTATTTAGTGATTTTTTTAACTGAGCATATGTCCATTTATTACTGGCCCTCAAATCAATTGTTCTGACATCTGCATAACATTTTCTTGCCATATTGTAAACTATGATTTATGCCTGGGATGGGAGTCTGTTCATTCACTGGTCAGGTGTGAATTTATTTGCTCATATTCCCTCTAGTCTCGTGTATGCTAGATATGGCTGCCATTGCTTAGAATTTCTAGCTTTTACACAGGACCTTTACTTGTCTCCTCACACAACAACTTTCTCAGTAGGTCGGGAGATGTAAGTGTATTGGGTTCAATTTATCATAGGCAAAGAGGCCCCTAAAAGATGCCTATATTTATTGTATGCCTTGATATCAAAATAAGTCCTAATCTATGTAAACTTAACATGTTATTTTCATGATTTGTTTTCACTTTATGAAACTTTAATCAATAAGCATTGAGCAAATTGCTGTGCCCGTATCAGTGGAAATGCTTTCTCTGTGTTGAATTTATTCTCATTCTCCTGTAGTGAACTCAATAATATGCCATTTTGAGATAGCTTTTAAAGTGACTGGAGATGAAGAGAGAGTGATCATGGCTAGTTTACCATCAGCGAGGCAAACTGCGAAAGCATGCTGCCGCCTTCCTGCCCCTCATCTGTGCATAATTCAAGAGGAGAACTGTGGGGGAGGGCCATATAGTACCGGAAGGTATAAATCATAAGTAGGCATTTGTATTTCTTAAGGCCTACAGACCAAATCCATTCTAAAATCCCTAAGAATCAAGTCTCCATCTTACAAAGGAGGCTTAGGGTGAGCTAGATTCAGCCAGCAGGTACTAAGTGGCTGTTACATGCTAGACAGTGTGGTGAGCGATGGAAGGACGAGAGATTAAAACAACACAAGCACAAAGGACAAAATCCATACTTTTCACTGGCTTCACTGTGAAGCAACGAGGTGCGGTTCTGAAGAGTAGCACGGAACAAAGCACGTTAAGTGGACAAAGCAGCCACCAAGTGTGGCCGCAAGTCTTGGTGGCTGATATTAGAGGACACAGGTCAGTCACCGGGAGGAGGGACTGTTAACACTGCCACACCACAAAAACATAGATTCTGGAATGGCTTAATATATTCTCTTTCACCCTAAATATATTACTTTTAGTTATGCAATTAATTAAATATAACAACTGCATGCACTCTCACAAATTCAGATAACACAAAAGTCTATAAACTGTCTCCTTGTTCATTCTTTCCCTAGAAGTAGCCACTTCGTGTACAGTTCAGATCCATTTGTACACATCTGCTTTTATGGGAACCTGGTGTTCTACCTAGAGGCGTTGAGTTTTGTAATCTGTGAATCGGACCTATTGCATCTATCAGTCCACAACTGGCTTTTGAGGAAATCTGCCTAAGTCTACGAGGTTTCTCATATCAATCATGATGACCTAAGTAGACTATTTTAATTCAGATTATAATTTCATAAGTGAAATACATACATGCTCTTGGGAAAACTTGTCACTATGCTTTGCATGCACAGTCCTTCTACCAAGACTAGGAATATTGGAACACAGGCCAGTGAGATGGCTCGGCTGTTAAGAGTGCTGGACGCTCTTCCAGAGGACCTGAACCCTCTGGTCCCAGACTGTGGTTCTAGAACCCACATCATGATGACCACAGCGTCCTGCAAGTCCAGCTCCAAGAGATCTGACACCCCCAGCTGGTTTTGGCAAGCTCTGCACTCATGTGTACTTATGCACTTACATACATACATAAAAACAGAAATCTTTAGAATACTGGAATATTGATAGGTGTCTCAATCTGTATACTTCTCTGTTGATCTGTCTGTCTGTCTCTGTCTCTGTCTCTGTCTCTGTCTCTGTCTCTCTCTCTCTCACACACACACACACACACACACACAGCCATCTTCCCAGTCTCTGTCTCTGTCTCTCTCTCTGTCTCTCTCTCTCTCACACACACACACACACACACACACACACACACACACACACACAGCCATCTTCCCAGTCTCTGTCTCTGTCTCTGTCTCTGTCTGTCTCTCTGTCTCTGTCTCTGTCTCTGTCTCTCTCTCTCTCTCTCTCTCTCTCTCTCTCTCTCTCTCTCTCTCTCTCTCTCTCTCTCACACACACACACACACACACACACACAGCCATCTTCCCAGTTCTTTCCTCCGTCCCCTGCATGGCACATGTCTGCTTTCATCGTGTAGTGTCTTTTTATTAATCTTGTGTTAGGTAGATTAACAGGGCTTATAGTTGTAAGGAATAATAAACGATCCCTGTTTATGAGAACAGTTTCTTCAAGTACACAGAGTCTAATAAAAACATTATAGCCTAGGTGATTCTTGACATGAACTGGATGCCACTATTCCCTTGTATCCATGGGAGATTGTTCCCAAGATCTTTAACAAGGGTACCAAATTCAAGGTCAGATACTTTATAAAATGATGTAATGTTGATAACTCATGCACATCTTCCTGGATTCTGTAAGTCACTTCTAGCCTATTTTTTACCTAATACAATGTAAATATCATGTAAAAGCTGTTCTGTATTAGTTGGATAATCATGACAAGAAATAAGTATGTACATGTATGGCATATATGCAGTTTTACTTGTTTTGAGTGAAAAATCTCACGTATCCTCAGCTGTCTTCAAATCTTCTACATATCTAGAAGGGCCTTCCTTAGTGCTGGGATTGCAGACATGCTCTGCCATGCTCTATTCACATAAGGCCAAGGATCTGTCACAGCGATCTGGGAATGCTAGGTAAGCACTCTGCCAAGTGGCCAGTATCCTCAGCTCCAAATGCAATTGTTCTGAAATGACAATTTCATATAAGCTGTTGGTTGAGGCTGTGCCTGGGAAACCTGGGGGTGGGGAGAGGAGAGGAGAGGAGAGGAGAGGAGAGGAGAGGAGGGAGAAGGGGGGCAGAGATGTGAGATTCTGTTTGTTCCTGTCCTACATGTGTGCTTTCAGGAGGCTGTGTGCTTGCTGGAGCAGCCTTGAGATCATTTCCTCCACCTGCAACATAAAACAAGGACGTGCTTGCTCTCCCAAAGATCTTTCCTCTTCTAAACTTGTGCAGTTGACCTCCAGAACAGGCAATTTCCCAGCAGTGTCTGAGTTTAATCCACCCTGGATGAAAAAGAAGAGGCCACCTCAAGGACCACAGACCTATGTCTGCTCACAAGTTCAGACACATTAGGATGTGTAATCAAAATTTGGCCATTCTTGTTTTTAATTAATTAATTAATTAATTTACTTTACATCTTGCTCACAACCCCTTTCCTCCTTACTTCGCTCTACCACCCTCCATTATTTCTCAGAAAAGAGGGGTTGGGGTCTGTTTACTGACAGGAGACCCATGAAGAACCAAGCATGCCTGGTTACCCAGCAGGAACTTGGGGGGTGCTGGTGGCAGGGCGTCAGTGGCTGAAGAAGAGCGTTTTCCTGAACTCATTAGATTCCGCAGTTCCTTGGCGTGCTGGTGTGCGTGGTGTGAGTGTGCCTGAGCATGTACTTCTTTTGTTCTTCCTGGAAGCTCTGAATAAATCGGCTGAATATTCATTAATTTAAAAAATTCATCCAGCTGAGTTTTTCATGGCTCAAAGAACATTTGCTCCTGACCTCATAAAAACCCACACTCTGTGTCTCTGTGGGAGACTCTGAAGAATGGGAAGGAAGGAGGGGAGAGAAGGAGGGAGGGAGGAAGGAAGGAAGGAAGGAAGGAAGGAAGGAAGGAAGGAAGGAAGGGGGGTGTTCCCCTTAGCTTCCAGTCCCCTGAGAAGGGGCTGGATGTGGAAGAGGTTTTGCAGAGATGACTTTATCCCATCACCATGAAGCAAACTCTGACTTTAATGGGAACTGTGAGGAGCTGGGCATGGCTGCACAAGTGTGAAGACCTAAGTCTGACCCCCCCAGAACCCACTCAGTACAGCCGGGCAGGCCTTTCTCCCTCTGCTGCAGTGTCAGAGACAGAGCATCCCTGGGGCTCACCGGGGAGCCAGCCTAGCCAAATCAGCAAGCTCAGGCTTCAGTGAGAGACCCTGCCTCAAAGAGTAAGGTGGGAAGTGATAAAGAAAGGCACCCGATACAAACCGCTGGCCTTCACACATGTGCATGCATGTTCACACACACACACACACACACACACACACACACACACACACACACACACACACCCCTAAGCCTAAAGAGTTTGTGAAAGCCTCCTCCTTTTCTGACTAAGTGTGCTGACCTCCATTCTCAGTGCCTTCTTAGGTTCTCTTCATGTGGACAAGGAGCCATGTAGGATCTGAGTGAAGGCTGGGGGAAAGAGCTGATGAAAACTCCAAGTCCCACGACTTGTTAGGTGTCAGGTGTTTCACTGGGATGTGGAGGCACCTGCTGAAGTGGTGAACTTTCTACCATCTCTCACCTCTACTCTTCCTCCCTATAGGACTGCTCTCACATCTATTGTAACTGTAGATCATGTGGTATGTGTGCATGTGTGTGTGTATGCATGTGTGTGCATGCTGTGTACACATATGTGTGCACCCATGTGCATGTGGGGTACAGAGGAACATGTTGCACTCCTACTGTCCACCTTAAGGGTCTCTCACTGAAACTGGAGCTAGGCTGGCGACTAGCAACCCTCAGTCATCCCTGTGTCTTATCTGGACAGCACCAGGCTTACAGGCCCAGATGCAGACACATCAGCTTTCTGAGCGGTTGGTGGGAATTTGAACTCAGGTCTTCATGTGCCAATAACAAGTGCTCTTCCTCACTTAGCCATTTCCCAGCCCCGGGTCAGGCTTCTCTGTAACAGGCTGTAGCTGTCTGAGCATGCACTTTTGGCAGTTGGCATTATCCCCAGTGCGAACAGCACTGAGACTGAAGAACAGCTGTCCATTGCTCCAACTCCTCTTCCACCCACCTGACTTCTGATGCCCTCTACAGTTGCCTAACATACCCTGCCACCTGCACAGAGAAACCCTAGGTCGTGCTGTACCACAGACATGTTTTCTAGTCAAGAACAAAACATATCCTTCAGTAGGCAACCAGAGCGGAGAGCAGATGATGGTAACTCCAAACTGATCACCATAGCAACCAACGGGACACAGAACTTGAACATATTCATGATTTGCCAGTAAGAAGTTTTCCTTTTCCTATTCCTGAATAGAGGATGGCTAAGAAATAAGAAAGATGGGTACATCAGTGAGGGTTCTGTAGAGGAATATAATCCACAAAATGGGGACTTATGAAGATTTATTACAGTATCTTACACAATAGAGTCTGAGCCCAGCAGTAGATGTTGTCATATTGGACAGGCTGAGATCCTAGGAGCAGCTCAGTCCATGGGTCTTAGAGGTCCTAGCCCAATGCTGGCGGGTCCCTGGAGACTCATTGGTCTTCCTTCATCCTCTGAGAAGCTCAGGGAAGAGGCTCTGATGGCAGCAAAGGGACAAAGCCATAGAGGATGTCACCTAGCAGCAAGGTACTGAGTTCTCCAGTGAGACAGAAGGCAAAAGGCAAAAAGGTTTATTCCTCGGGTGCTGCAAGAAGCTGCTGCCCACATTGCAAGTGGCCTTCTATTCCAGACAACCTGATGAAGGGAACGCCTCGCAGCCAAGCCCAGAAACCTGTCTCTTAGTCAACTTTAGATCCAGCCAAGCTGACAACCAGGACTGTTCTTCACAGTGGGGAAAAAAAAAAAAAACAGCAGGAAAGAAGAGGTTGCAGAAATGATACCATTGCCTTTAGTGTCCAGAGAAGACTCATCTCAGGATGCCACAGATACCAAAATCCAAGGATGCTCAGAGTCCCTTATGGAAAAACCAGTTAGCATTTGCATACAATGCATACAGCTCCTCCTGTTCATTTGAAATAATCTCTAAGGTGTTTGTGACACCTACTGCCTTGTAGATGCCGCTCAAGACGTTGAGGTGCTGTTGTGTTATTTAGAGGTATTGATGAGCAGTAAGTCTGTAAATTTTAGGACAGATATCTCAACCCCCACGCCCCCAAAAATATTTCAGTCTGCTATTGGATGAACACAGAGACCTGGGGTTTGTAGAGATAAAGAACTCAGTAATTTTTTCCTTTTAGCTGCTGTTTTGAGAAAAGTCATAAAATAGCAACTTCCTCTTTGGAGCTGAATCTCTTTTTTAATTGTTCTAGAACCTCTGTATCCGTGGCTTTCAGCTAGTCTGAAATGTGATTGTACTGTTCTATTTTAAGAGAAGCAAGAGACAGTGTCTTTAGTGTCTTAACTCAGACAAATAGTTCTGGAAACAAATTCAGATTCTTGCAGCGGAAGCATTAAGCAAACCGTCCATTCTTCTCTGTGTCTTCTTGGGGCTGAGGAGCCTGTCCAGCTGCAGGCTTAGCGCCATCTCCAAACTCATAGCCAGTTTACTGTGATGGATGAAGCTCTCCTTCTCCATGGAGTGAGGAATGGGAGCATTTAGCCCCCCTTTCCAAGTGTCCTGCCACAGAGCCTACCCAGGGAGGGACAGGAGGATCACTGAGGTGGGAGCCCTGCATGCTGCGTGTTCCTCAGTCATGTGGTGACTGGGACTTCATCAAAGGGGACTATGTCCCAAGGCGCTTTCTTAGCCCATCTGCTCCCCTGCCCCCCACCACCACAGACACACACATGTCCTACAATCCTCTACAAAATCTCTGGGCTTTCTCTCTGCTGTATTTGTCTGGCTTTACTCCTAACAGAGTCTTCTGGTGAAAGTTGCTCACATCTAAACATTTGATAGAACTCAGCTACTTATGTGGCATCCTAAGGTTAATGTTTTACTCTGTTTCCAAAGACTTTGGCCTAGCTTCCTGAAGCCCTTGCCACACCATTATTGAGAAGAGGTGTCTGAGGCAGACATCTTTCTGAAGGGAGAGGGCTGGTGGGTAGAGATGGATTGGAAAGGGTGCCCTTCCCTAGAAGAGCCAGCTGTAGTTGTATCCAGTTGATAAGTGTGATCCTAAGAGATGAAAGAATCTGAATTTTGCTGTGAAATTTCTAGGCCTGAAAATCTTGACAACTGTTCTGTTTTTCGTTTTAAAGTGCCACACCTTCAGAGTAAAGCCCATCTTCAGCCTGACCTGTGACATGTCTATGTGTGTGTGACGTCTACTGCAGATCCTTGAGCTTGTGCTGTTGTCTAAGTAGCTGAGCCTGTGCAGATCTTGGGACATCTCCTCACTATCTTTCTGTTTGTGCTAAGTAAACCATGGTCTCCAGAGACATGCCTCAGCCCCAGTCTTTCTCATCTTCATGGGCACCAGGCACCAAGTCATTATCAAAAGACAAGGGACGAATAGGACATTCCAAAACAGGGAATTATTAAGCAGCTCAAAAATAGATAAATATTATGATGGTCTTTAAAAAAATAAACATTATATTAGTAAGACACAGGTCTCTTTTCTAGCTGAGTGGAAGACATGGTCTTCCAATGAGTAAAATCCTTGTTTTATGGCTTCCTTCTGACCAATAGAATGTAGCAAAGGTGATAGGATGTCAGTTCCTTGATTGGGTTAAGTCATATGGAGGAGATAGTGTGTGTGTCCTATTATGCTCTACAGGAATCTTTCAAGTTAGGAGCAATGGTGCCATGCACCTACAATCCCAGCATGCAGGAGGGTAGGGCAGGAGTGTTGCAGAGATCGATACTGGAAGTACCAGGATTGGAGTGGATTGGAGCAAAAACAGCTCCAGCTTGGAGGGTGACTTGGCCATCCTGTAAGCAAGTCAGAGAAAGGGTCAAGTATAGAAAGGCCTAAAGGATTTAAGGCGAGTTAGAAGTCTGGCCTCCTCATCACACAGCTGAAAGGAAATGGATTCTTCTAGCACTCAAATGAGCTTTGAAGTAGATTTTGCCCTAGTTAAGCCCCAGATGAGACCAGGGTGGCTCTGGCCATTACCCCAGTCCTGTCACATCCTGAGCTGGGAAACCAGCTGAGATGCACCAAGATTCATGTCTTATGAGAACCGTGAGGTAATGAATGAGTCTTATTTTCAGCCATTGAAAAGGAAGCAACTTATTATGTAGTAATAGAAAGCTAATAGGGGCAGTTTACAATTGTCCTTGGAAAATGCAGTCACTGTAACATTTTTTTAAAAAGGTATAGGAGCATTAACTTACCTAAAGTTCTTTTAGAGGAAGTGTCACACATTTTAAAATGAAAAAGAAAATATTCAGACTTGGTCTTTCTCTCTCGCAGCCCTAAATAGACTTTCTTTGTTCTGCACATTTAGAGTTTTTAATATTATGTGACATAGTCTCCTCATTCTAGCAATTGCTACTGCTTATATAACCAACAGGGCTGGGGGTGAGAGTAATTGGGTCTTATAGGTTTCATAGAGTTCATGAATCTTTATATATATTTTATTAATTTATTCATATTACATCTAAATTGTTATCCCATCCCTTGTATCCTCCCATTCCTCCCTCCCTCCTACTTTCCCCTTATTCCCCTCCCCTGTGACTGTGACTGAGGGGGACCTCCTCTTCTGTATATGTTCATAGGGTATCAAGTCTCTCCTTGGTAGCCTGCTATCCTTCCTCTGAGTGCCACCAGGCCTCCCCATCCAGTGGACGTGGTCAAATATGGGCACCAGAGTTTGTGTGAAAGTCAGACTCCACTCTCCACTCAACTGTGGAGAATGTCTTGTCCATTGGCTAGATCTGGGTGGGGGTTTGAAGTTTACTGCACGTATTGTCCTTAGGTGGTGCCATATTTGAGCAGGCCCACCAGGCCTGGATCTGCCCATCATAATGTTCTTCTTGTAGGTTTCTAGGACCTTCTGGATCTTTCTATTTCCCCATTCTCTCATGCTTCTATCACCTAGAGTCCCAATAGAATGGCCTCCTCTCTGTCCCACTTTCCTGGTAAGTGAAGACTTTCATGAGACATGTCCCTTGGGCTAGTATCCAGATATAAGTGAGTATATACCATTTGACTCTTTCTGCTTCTGGGTTAACTCACTCATTATGATCATTTCTAGTTCAATTAATTTGTCCACAAATTTCGGGAATTCCTTGTTTTTAATAGCTGAGTAGTATTCCATAGTGTATATGTACCACAGTTTCTTTATCCATTCTTCTACTGAGGGACACTTAGGCTGTTTCCAGGTTCTGGCTATTATGAATAAGGCCACTATGAACAAGGTTGAGCATGTCCTTGTTGTGTGCTGAAGCATCTTCTGGGTATATTCCAAGGAGTGGAATAGCTGGGTCTTGAGGAAGCCCTATTCCTAGTTTTCTGAGATAGCACCAGATAGATTTCCAAAGTGGCTATACTGGTTTGTATTCCCACCAGCAATGAAGGAGTGTTCCTCTCTCCCCACATCCTCGCCAGCATGTGGTGTCACTTGAATTTTTGATCTTTGCCATTCTGATGGGTGTAAGGTGGAATCTCAGAGTTGTTTTGATTTGCATTTCCCTGATAACTAAGGAGGTTGAACATTTTTTAAGTGTTTCTCAGACATTTGATATTCCTCTGTTGAGAATTCTCTGTTTAGTTCTGAGCCCCATTTCTCAATTGGGTTATTTGGTTTGGTGGTGTTTAATTTCTTGAGTTCTTTATATATTTTGGATATTAAACATTTGTAAGATGTAGGGTTGGTGAAGATCTTTTCCCAGGCTGTAGGCTGTTGCTTTGTTCTGTTAACTGTGTCTCCTGTCTTACAGAAGCTTCTCAGCCTTATTAGGTCCCATTTATTAATTGTTGACCTTAAGGCCTGGACTGTTGGTGTTCTGTTCAGGAAGTTGTCTCCTGTGTCAATATGTTCCAGGCTCTTCCCCAATTTTTCTTCTAACCAGTTTAGTGTCTCTGGTTTTATGTTGAGGTCTTTGATCCACTTGGACTTAAGTTTTGTGCATTGTGACAAATATGGGTCCAATTGTATTTTTCTACGAGTAGACATCCAGTTAGATCAGCACTATTTGTTGAAAATGCTATCCTTTTCCATGGAATATATTTGGCTTCTTTGTCAAAAATCAAGTGACCATATGTGTGTGGATTCATATCTGGGTCTTCGATTCGATTCCACTGATCAGCCAGCCCATTACTGTGCCAGTACCATGCTGTTTTAATTACTGTTGCTTTATAGTACAGCTTGAGATCAGGTATGGAGATTCCTCTGGAGCACCTTTTATTGTACAAGTTTGTTTTAGCTATTCTGGGTTTTTTGTTTTTCAATATGAAGTTCAAAATTGAACTTTCAATGTCTTTAAAAAATTGTGTAGGTATTTTGATAGGGATTGCATTGAATCTGTAAATTGCTTTTGGTAAGATAGCCATTTTTACTATGTTAATTTTCCCGATCCATGAGTAAGGAAGGTCATTCCATCTTCTCATGTCATCTTCAATCTCTTTCTTCAGAGTTTTGAAATTGTTTTCAAACAAGTCCTTCACTTGTTTGGTTAGAGTAACTCCTAAATATTTTATATTGCTTGTGGCTAACGTGAAGGGTGCAGTTTTCCTAATTTCTTCCTCTGCATGCTTGTCATTTGTGTATAGGAAAGCTACCGACTTTTTTGAGTTAATTTTGTATCCAGCCAATTTGTTGAGGTGTTTATCAGCTGTAGGAGTTCTCTGGTGGAATTTGGGGGGTCACTTATGTACATTATCATATCATCTGCAAATAGGGAAAATTTGACTTCGTCCTTTCCCATTTGGATACCTTTGATCTACTTTTGTTGTCTTATTGCTCTGGCTAGAACTTCCAGTACTATATTGAAAAGTATGGAGAGAGTGGGCAGCCTTGCCTTGTTCTTGATTTTAGAGGAATTTCCTGGAATATCTCTCCATTTAATTTGATTTTGGGTACTGGCTTGTTGTATACAGCCTTTATTACATTGAGATATGTGCCTTATATTCCTGATCTCTCCAAAACTTTAAACATGAATGGGTGTTGGATTTCATCAAATGCTGTTTCTTCATCTAAGGAGATGATCATGTGGTTTTTTATTTTAGTTTGTTTATATGGTGGATTACATTGATGGATTTCTATATATTAAACTAAGCCTGCATGCCTGGAATGAAGCGTACCTGGTCATGGTGAATGATATTTTGATGTGTTCTTGTATTCATTTTGCAAGTATTTTATTGAGGATTTTCGCATCAATGTTCATAAGAGATATTGGTCTGAAATTCTCTTTCTTTGTTGGGTCTTTGTGAGGTTTAGGTATCAATGTGACTATGGTCTCATAGATGAATTTGGTAATGTTCCATCCATATCTATCTTTTGGAGTAGCTTGAAGAGTATTGGTATTAACACATCTTTGAAGGTCTGGTAGAATTCTACACTAAAACCATCTGGCCCTGGACTTATTTGGTTGGGAGACTATCAATGATTGCTTCTATTTCTATAGGTGAAATGGGACTATTTAGCTTATTTATCTGTTATTCACTCAATTTTGGCAAGTGAAATTGATCAATAAAATTGTCCATTTCCCTTAGATTTTCAAAATTTGTGGCACATATGCCTTCGAAGTAGGATCTTATGATTCTTTGTATTTCTTCAGTGTCTATTGTTATGTCTCCCATTACATTTCTGATTTTTGTTGATTTCGATACTGTCTCTCTGCCTATTAATTAGTTTGGCTAATGGTTTGTCTATCTTGTTGATCTTCTCAAAGAACCTGCTCTTGGTTTTGTTGATTATTTGGACTGTTTTCTTTGTTTCTAATTATCTGATTATTTCCAGATGTCTACTCCTCTTGGATGTTTCTGCTTCTTTTTTTCCTACAGCTTCCAGCTGTGTCATTAAGTTGTTTTGTGGGATGTTTCCAATCTCTTTATAAGGGCACTTAATGCTATGAATTTTCCTCTTAGCACTGCTTTCAACGTATCCTACAAATTTGGGTATGTTTTCCTTCATTTTCATTGAATTGGAACTTTTCTTCTATGATTTTGTTGAGAATATTTTCTGGTCCTTGGAGTCTGGCATCTTCTCCTTCCTCAATGCCCATTATCTTCAGATTTCTTCTTTTCATGGTGTCCTTGATTTCTTAGATGTTTTGTGTCAGGATTTTTCCAGATTTAGCATTTTCTTTAATGGTTGCTTCAAGATCTATGATTGTATCTTCTAGAACTGAGATTCTTTCCTGTGTCTCTTGAATTCTGTTAGACAGGCTTGCCTCTGTGTTGCTAGCCTTCCTCTCTGAGCTCTCACATTCCCATATTTATTCTTTCTGTGTGGTTATCATTGAATCCATTTTCATCTTCAGATCTTGAACTGTTTTATTGATTTCTTTCATCGGATTGTATATTTCTGAGATTCTTCCATTGCCTCTTCATAGGCCTTCAGAGATTGAACAGTTTTATTGATTTCCTTCATATGTTTGTTTTTATTTTCCTGTATTTTTTCAGTGCCTCTCTATAGGCTTCTTTTATGTCTTCCACCTGTTTGGCTCCATATTCCTGCATTTGATTATGAATTTTATTTGTTTCCTTCATTATCACCTTCATTATAAGGATCTGAGGTCATTTTCTTGTATTTCCATTGTGTTTGAGTTCTCTGGGTTGTTTTCTTTGGGATAGCTGGGATCTGGAGACATCATATTGCTTTGTGTTTATTTTGTGTGTGTGTGTGTGTGTGTGTGTGTGTGTGTGTGTGTGTATGTGTAAATTTTACACTATCCTTTAGTCATCCTGCTGTCTCTGTTTTTGGGAGGTAGCTTCCGGAGTTGTGTGTAGGTAGTCTGGGGGATAGATTCACTCGTTTTCTCACGATTAGTGTAAATAAAATGAAAAATTAAGTTCTTACACAACGTTACTAGCTGTTCTCACATATATGTTATCATATAACAGCGTTATATGAAGTGATAAGCAGCCACTTTCCACCAATGGTTGTCATGTTCCATAGTGACATTCCAAAACATAGTACTAGGTCATGAGACTGAGAGTATCTGACCTCCAGACTCTGCTGGCATCACCCCTTCTCCTCATCACCCTAGTCTTGGGTTCTTATCTCTGCATTGCCCCTGTGTTTTGAGTTTCTCTAACATTTCTATCCTTAGGATACCAATTCACTGTATTAAGAGGTTTATTTTTCTAATTCTAAATAGTGAGTGACTTCTTTTCCAAGCCAGTCTTGGGTTGAGATATCAACATAGAAAAGGATATAAGTAATCTACAATTCTATCTTTAGCACTCATTCTCGTGTCACAAATTGCCCTGGATTTAACAAAGTAATACAACGAATCTTCATCATTTATTCTATGGTTTCTGAGTCAAGACCCCAGAAAGAAAAGTAGTTCTTGCTGAAGGACTTTCATGGGATTGTAAGAAACTGGTGTCTCAATGAAAAAGGTTCAATTAAAGACAGATCTGTGGCCAAACTTCCTAGTACAGTTGCCTGTTTCCTGGAACTTCGCCTTCAGGAGCCTGTCACATGGCATCATGCTGGCCTTCCTCTGTGCAAGTGTCATCAGAGGTTAAGGTGTTTGGGGCTCAGTGACAGGGAGGAAGTGAGATGGACAGAAAGAGGGAGTTGAAAAATCCAAGATGAGAGATGTCTTTTAGACATCCATGTTCAACAGTGGTATGCCATGGTTTCTCTTGCTTTTGTTGACCACACAAAACAGTCCTGCACAGTGTAGGAAGGAACTTCCTGGGACGAGCTAGCCAGGCATTGAGGAATGATTAGAGTCACCTTGAAGTTGCACAGAGTGTGGTCTCTAGAAGGTCAAGTGGATTTGATGCATGAGAGGTCTTCTCCCCTTGTGGAAGGACAGTTCCCACTTAACAACGGGTGAAAGAAATTTATGTCCCAGAGGAATTGAAGGGGAAAGACCCACACCTTTGACACCATGTCACTTTTGAACTGTGTCTGTTAGAATGTGATGGTCCACCAGGAGCTGCATACAAAACATGTAAACTACAATTATAATATAGAATTTTCTCTCAAAAATGATTTGACCCAGTGTGGTGACACACGCCTTTAATCCCAGCCTTTGAGAGGCAGAGGCTGATGGATCTCTGTGAGTTCAGGGCCAGCCTGGTCTACAAGGTGAGTTCTAGGACAGCCAGGGCTACACAGAGAGACCCTGTCTCAATAAACATTGCCATCCTCCCCCTCCTCTGCCTTCATCAATTTGAAGCATCAGCCCACTTATTACTAAGATTTGGAACAAATGTGTTAGTATTCAGTATTAAAACCCACACTTGGAGCAGGGTTTATATAAACTTTCATATACTCTGGTGTGAGTTTTACCACTAGCTTGATGGCTCTGCAGCATGTATTCAGGAAGTTCTGGGTAGCTCCTGGCCGCAAAAGATTTTCTACAAATGAAAATGTAGAATTCATAGCTCTCTGTGTGTGTACTGACAGAGGGTAAGACTGGACCTCTATGTAGGTGGGTGAGGAGGTAAGCAAATAGCAATCCTTCCCATTCCATCCTGTGCTAAGAGGTAGCTGCAGGATAGTAGTGTGTCCTCCCCTGACAATTTTGATCAGTAAGGATCATTGGTAGACATGTGTTCAGCTGTAGCCATCTACTGTCATGGTCACTTTCTGGATGAAAGAAATCCCACCTTTTCCCAGTCAGCTATGCTTGACTGAGCACAGTCTAATTTGGAAGTTGCCCATTTCAAAGGGAAATGTAGGTGCTAGGGAGATGGCTTGGTTTGCCAGGCAAGCATGTGGACCTATAATTCAGTCCCCAGGACTCACACAAAATCCAGGCTGTTGTAATCCCAGTAACGAGAAGGTAGAGATGGGCAGATTGCTGGAAGTGGATGACCAGGAGCCCCAGAGTCTAGTGCCGACCCTGTGTCAAGTAACACAGTGGAGTGGCTGGGGAGAAATGGCATGGGAGGACCTTTGGCTATGCATATGCGTAAATACACTTGCTGTACTTACACACACACACACACACACACACACACACACACACACACACACACACCATGAGAGAGAGAGACAGAGACAGACAGGCAGAGAGATAGAGTCAGAGACAGACACACACAAAATTTTAGCTCTTTTTGTCTATGGTTTCACTTTTGTGATGTTCCAAGTTACCACTGTTAATCATAATCCTCAAACTCACCAAATTATACCAAGAGGCAGCTTTAAGTGTATTGTCCAGCTTTATGTTAACTCAACATATGATAGAGTCATTTGGGAAGCAGGAAACTCACTAGAGAAGATGCCCCCATCATATTGGCCTATGGGCAAGCTTGTGGTATATTTTCTTGATTAATGATAGATGCAAGAGGGCCTAACTCACTGTGGGTGGAGCCACACCTGGGCTGGTGGTCCTGGGTGCAATATGTAAGCAGGCTGAGGAAGCCACGGGGAACAAGGCAGTAAGCAGCTCCCCTTCCTGGCTTCCACAACATTTCTTGTCTGCAGGTTCCTGACTTGGGATCCTTCCCTGACTTCCCTCAGTGATGGACTGTGATTGGGACATGTAAGCTAAGACAGACCCTCTCCCCCTCACATTGCTTTGGCTATGATGTCTTACAATGACAAGCAGAGAGCCCACGTTCTGGCCACTTGGACTGCAGCCTGTCCGTGCAGTTGTCCTATCTTGTTCTAAGTTATTGTTGGTTCCTTGCTGTGCTTCACCTGTATGTTAAGCTTTATCAAGGTGCACAGGCATAATAAAATCAGAGTGTGTGGGAGGTCTGGCATCCATCCTCTGGAGGCCTTGGGGCGAACAGGGTGAATGTGGCATGGGTAAAGGCACACTACTGAATGTGCTCTTCAAAAGAGAGAGAAAGACATTTCTAAGAAGGATTTCTGATTTCCTGAAGAGAGAGAAGCCAAGAATGAGAAGGAATGAATTGAAGCTGAATTGAAGCTGGAGAAAGTGCGGGATATAAAAAAAATTTTTTTTCTCTAATGAACTTCAGTGAATAGTTTTTTAAATATATATAATTTAAATTGAAAGGCATTCTCATGTTTGAAAGTTCTAAGCTGTAAAAATAAACCCTGGAAGTAGATTGCCTAGGGTAAGACTTAATTAAACACTGTACAGTAAATTAGCATAATTTGATGAGGATCAGCTTTAGTTCCTCAAAACTGAAACGGGCAGACGTTTTAATTTTGTAATATCTTTTAAAATTCCACTGTCTCATCTCCAAAGCATAGTTTTAGAGAATAAAATCTAAACAAGGTATTACCAAGAAAGTGGTAATTTATTGCAGAGATCATGAATCGGCTCTGGGAGTTGAGGAGTGTCTTCAGGCAGATGCTGCAAGTCTGTAGGAATCGTGGTCTTTTGTAAGACAAACTGTATGGAAAAAGAAGCCAAGTTCCTGAGCCTGAAGCAGAGGGATCATCTCACTGTTGTCTCAGGGATATTTACAGGGATGTGACTTAGGTGGAACCCTCCTTCCTTCTCTCCTTCGCCCCCCCCCCATCTCCTTTTCTTTTTCCTCTTCTCCCATCTAATCTCCTCTTTCCTTATTTCTTTCTAAATGACTGGATCATGACACCATGAAAACCTTTTGAAAAGAAGGGTAAACAGCCATGTCTTAGCTGTATACTGCCCGTAATTCCCCTGAAACTCCTCCATTTTGCTTAATGTATCAAAGAAACTATCAGGAATCAGGAGTCAAAATAGGATAGCATTGCTTGGAATGGTGGTGCACGCCTCTAATCCCTGCACTCAGGGAGCCAGAGGCAGACGCATTGCTGTGAGTTCAAGGCCAGCCTGGTCTACAAAACAAGTCCAGGACAGCCAGGGCTACACTGAGAAACCCTGACTCAAAAACAAGCAAACAAGCAAACAAACAAACCAAAAGGGTAGAATTTTCTCATGCAGTGATACACATGGAAAATGTTCTTGGATAAGAGGCTCAAGAATGTCTCGTGAGACATTGTTTTTTCTTTTAAATTCTTGTGTATATAGGAGCACAGGCATGTAGGTGCATGTGGAAGCCAGAAGAGGGCACCAGATCCCTGAAAACTGGAGTTACCTGGTGATTCTGAGACACCCATAATGGATGCTGAAAATTGCACTGTAGTCCTCTACAACAGCAACAAGTGCCCTTAGCCACTAATCCATCTCACTAGCCCCTTGCATGGGAGTTTGTTTTGAAGTTGACATTATGCTGATATAGGGTTGCTACAGTGTAAATCCTGGAGAGTTGTGGGTGGGTGGACAGACATTGCCCTGATATTCTGATCACCAAAAAGGAGTCACAGACATTTGCTGGGTTCACTGGTGGTGTGCTGTGTGAATCATGGACCATGCCTTGTCTCATGAATGGTTCATATAAGCAAAAAATAGCTGGGTCCTCACCTACAGTGAAATTTTGAGGTCGAATTTTGTCTTTCCAACCCCAAAGATCAGATTTCTGGTCTTAGAGTCAAGAAACTTTGAGTTGAGAAGAGATCAGAACTCCTTTGAAACATACTGTGCTTTTGCAAACCAGTTATAATCACCCCTTTGCCATTTCCACTCTGCAGCTCTTAGTCACCCGGATGACTTCATGTCCTCCCTCCTCTGTAGTCATCTGTATTTACAGATTCAGGATGAATGCCGGACTGGGCTGGGTCTTGGGAAGGCCTGTGGTCTCTGGGGTCCTGAGTTAGCAGGAGTGGGAGAAGAGAGGGCCAGGGTATCAGGTGTCTTAGAGTCAGTACAGGTGTGCTCCAGAATTCTGATAATAAACCTGGCATTGCTTGCCAGGAGCATGCATGCTCTGACATTGCAGTGGCTCTCTGACATTGCCTGAAATGAGCAGGTGTCAAGGCTTCGCCTCCCTGTGTCTAGGTTGTCTCCTACATGTTGGATGCCTTTGGGATCTCACTGGGATCTTGTGTCAGACATCTACTGCACCTCTCTGTATCCCACTACAGGTATTTCCTGTGGTCTCTTACATCCAGAACATTGTAGATATTTGGGTTCATGTGACACCACTTTTTGTCAGATGTTGACCACCTGCCCACACCACTGTCTCTCTCCTCTCACCAGAGGTTGGGTAAGGACATCCTTCCTGACTTCTGCTCCTTCACTGTTCAACGTGTCAAGTTCGAGTTCTCACAGCTAGAGCTCTAGGCCCCAAGTAACCATAGCTCAGGACATGTGTTCTCCATCAGTCAGGCTATACACTACAGGGCTTCTGTCTACGAAGCTCTCACTTCCTGCAGCCTGAGCTCTGCTCAGGTGTGAGTGAGTTTGTGTGTGTGTGTGTGTGTGTATGTGTGTGTGTGTGTGTGTGTGTGTTCTTGCCACACTGTCCACAGCACCCTATAAACAAAGTGGGCCACAGCCATTTTCAGACCATGTTCTCCTCCATGCTTTCTTTAGCCCCAAGGCCGAGTACAGAAACATTTGTCAGGTCTTTACATTGAGAGCCTTCGTGGTATATGGAATAAGTTTGTAAATCCATGTGGGCATGAAATCTATTAAGATTTGGGACACTATAGGAGAGAGGCCAAGAGCTCCGACTCTGTGGTCCGACCTCCCAGGCTTCTCCTTTCATAGCTTAGTAGCTCTGTGACTTTGGACTGGAGCTGGGTTTTCATTTAGCCGTTGTTAGCTTTCATCAAATGTCTGCTTTCCAATTTGCAAAATAGGTTTAATAGTAGCAGTTACCAAAAGAGTCTGTTATCGCAAAGCCCCTAGAGCAGTGGGCAGCCATAGGAAACACTGGGTGGATGGAAGCTGTCACTGTGTTTGAAGTTCTTATGATTTCTTCCTTGTTTGCTTGAGTCAGGGTCTCAGGTAGCCCAGGCTAGCCTCAACCTTGCCGTGTAGCTGAGGATTTCCTTGGACTTTCACATCTCCAACCTTTACCTCCTGAGTGCTAGGATTACAGACATGCACCCATACAGTTCTGCGGGTGCTCAGGACAGAGTCAGTGGTACATGTCTGCTAGGTGAGGAGCCAACCAACTGAGCAACATCCTAATCTCATGCTTGAGGTTCCTGATGATATTGTCCTTATGATTTCATTGACAGTAGCTTAGAGCAGATTTTTCTACAGGCAAAGTACAGAAGCCAGTTTCTGGAGAAGACATGGCTCCTAGCTATGCTGTTAGGAGTGGGAGGATTAAGAGAGGGCAAGGAAGAATTTGGGCACAGATGGAGGACTCTGAGGTGAGGACTACTGGTTTCAGGCTTATTCCAGTCAGTGTGCCTGCAATTCCCATTGGGCCTGGCGGGGGTGGCGGGGGGCGGGGTTCCTGGAAGGGAGTCAGGGTGAATTAAACAGGAACAGTGGTACAGAGCTTGCAACAAAGTTTCGCAGGTGGATCACACTCATAAAATCATTCCTTTTGAGCTAGGGCTGTGTACCAGAGACCAGAGCATGCACATACCCATGGAGGGCTGAGGGAGAAGGTTTGCAGACTTGCTCTGGGCTCCTTGGATGGACATAAAGTCTAGATTTTCATTGAGAGTTGGGTTCTGCAGTTCCCTAATGCCCCCAAGCTACCTCCCCACTCTGGGGGTTGGTGAAGGACTCTGGCCTGGTGGGCTAGGAGGATTTGTTCAGCCGAGTCCCTTGCTCCTTGTCCCTGATGCCCAGTAGGTGGCTGCCTGCAAAGTGGCCTTAAGAGTCCTTCTCCTTGAAATCTGCCATCTTGAATCCCAGGCCTCTTTCCTTTTGTTTTGTTTGCTGTCTTTCAAGAATAAGTAAAAAGTGGATGGAGATATCGAAATCAGCCACAGTCCTTAAAGCAATTGGATGGTAAAGTGTAATTTCCAAGTCTCCATCCTGCTCATGCGGTACTGCCTGCCCCCTCCCTCAATTTCTCACACCATTCATTGAGAGAGACTCTTTCATTCTTGTATCACGCTGAGTTAAATTCTCCCATTAGATTCTCCTTCTGTGGTCCTTAGGATGGAAATGGACGAAAGTGCTTCCCAGCCCCTCTAACTTTGTGAGCAAGTTGAGGAAAACCTCTAATAAGTGCCTCAACTTGCAATTAATGTGCTCTACTAAAAAGGCCAGCCTAACCCTGGATTCTTGAGGCTGGAGTTAATGGGAAGTCTCGAACATGTGGCTCCGTCCTCTTTATTCATATATGTCATGTTCACCTCACAAGCCTTTTGTCTGTGTGTTCTGGCCGTCTCGGCAAAAAGGTAAAAAAAAAAAAAAAAAAAAAAAAAAAAAAAAAAAAATCAAAGAAATGAGATAGAAGACAGAATGCACAATGTCTTCCCAGGCAAACCTAAATGATGTTTTCCAGTATTGTATGTATTGAAATGTTAGATTTTTCCCCTTCTCTGAGGCGTGCTTGAAATATGTGATTATAGCAAAAACCAGACAAATTGGCTTGTGTCCATCAAAGAGGGCTCTGTACAGCAAAGGAAGCTATCAACAGATTATGGCGCCATCTAAGGAGTGGACAAAAGTATTTGCAAACTCTACATCTGACATGGGGTTATGATCTGAGATTTATATGGAATTCAGACAACTCAAGAGCAAGAACATGAATAAGTCATCCCTGCTTCCCCACCTTCCATGGGAAAAGAACCTGAAACAAATACAAAATGCCAACAGGTGAAAGATGCCTTCCATTATCTCTTGTCAGAAATGCAAATCAAAGGGCTTGTGGAGGTGGCTCCTGCAGGAGAGTGCTGCTTTGAAACCATGGTCCCTTCACTGAGAGTAGAAAATAGAGATGACTTCCCATCTGAGCCAAGATGCTATCTCCAACTGACAATGGTTAAGAGTACTTGACTGTCCTTGCTGGAGACTCAGTTCTTCTGGGCTCCGGTTCCCAGCACCTAGTGGCTCACAAGCATATGATGCCCCAGTTGCAGGGCATCTGATGCCATCTTCTGGCTTCCATGGCCATGAACATGGATGGCGTAATGCATACATGCAGGCAAGCACACACATTAAAAACAAAATGAAAAAATCTAAAAAGAAATTTCACTTATGCCTAGTAATTCTGCTTCCGGTTACATCCTAAGGAATTGCCTGAACCCCTATGTTTGCTGGAGCCTGGTGTACAAGACTGTGTGCAGTGAATTAGCCTCTGAGCAGTGAATGAATAAAGGAACGGTGGAGGGCTTCAGATGTGCCTCTTTGGCACAGCATTCGCCTGGTGTATACAGGACACTGGGCTGATCCCCCAACAATGCAAAGACAGAAAGAAAATAAATTGCAGCATGGCATACCCATGACATTCCCTGTCCCCCTCCCTCTACTTGTATTTGCCCATGAATATCTACCTGCTCCACATGGAGATCTTCAATTGTAAGTCAGCATCTCACAGTTCACTCAAGCCTCCTCTCCTTGCTTACCTGCGGCCTCCCACATTGACAGTGAAAATTCTGTCCAACTAAATGTGTGCTCGCTCAATTCAGTGTCATCTCTGGTGGCTTCAGAATCGACAGCCCGCACACCCACGAGAAACAACTTCATCACTGTAGTGTCACCCTGTGTGTGCAACTCCTTCCATCTCTAACTTCAGGCTCCTCACCCATATCCAAAGTGATTCAGGTCTCAACCTCTTTTATCCTCATCTTACCAAAAGATTTCCACTGTACATCCAGTTAAGTGCTCTTTTTTTTTTTTTTTTTTTTTAATGTCCTGAAATCAGCTTCTCAAGCCTGCAGTTTTCCCTTTGCCCTTCCTCCAAGACTTTAAATACCTCTGGGAATCACTTGACATCATAAACAGGAAGTGAATCCAGAACTGGTCCAAGGAATTGAGGGTCACAGTCTGAGCCACAGCAAGGAGGGAATGCTTGACACACAGTGAGGAACTGAGTTGAGAAGTCACAGACTTGTAGGAATCTAAGCAATGTCTCTTAGCAAGCTGCCAAAGTCTAATTTTCCTCCCTAGATGGTTGGTTACCATTTCTTTGGGCTGTCACAAATTTTGAATTTGAAAATAAAGTTGGGCATATCCACGCTATATTATAAAGTAGACTTGTTTTTACACGTATTTTTCAACATAATATTTTTATTGACTATTTGAGAATTTCATATCATGTGCCCTGATCACACTCACTTTCCAATACTCCCAGGTCTGTCCCCCACACTTGTGACTCCCCACACATGGAAAAAAAAAGAAGAAAGGAAGAAAAAAAACCAAGTCCAATTTGTGTTTCTCATATACTCACGGGAGGATGGTCAAACTCCCAGGGGCCAGCTCTATAGAGAAAACTGAGTCCTTCCCCACCTGCACGCCTTCCAGAAACCATCAGTGGAGGAGAGCTGCACTTCAGCATTTTTATCACAATTTTTCAAAGCTTTTTCTTTGACGGCTTCTTCTATAGGCTTACTTTTGGGCAGTAGGGTGGAGTGAATATAGGGGCTGTCACAGAAGCCTTCTGTGTCCCCGTTGCTCAATTGTGAGTCCACCGTCATTAATACCACTGCAGAAGTAGCTTCCTTGCCCTTTACAGTCAGCAGGAGAGTGGGTCATAGCCTTTCACATGGTTTCTGACAACAGCAGGGACCACAGACCATGGTGGTAACACAGGCCATGGACATCAACTCCACCCCGAGCTACAGAAGGACCATGGACCCCAGCATGACCCTCTGTGACAGCATGGACCATGAGCATCAACATGGCTTCAGGTGATGGCACAGACCATGGACATCCACCTGGCCTTTGGTGGTAACACAGACCATGGACACCAACACCACCTCCAGCTGTAGCAGGACCATGAAGCAGACATCTTAAATGGAAAAAATTAATAAATTGAGTACAGATTAAGGATGCGACTTCAATAGAATGGAATTAGTTATGGTCTTCTAATGTTAAACGAAAGAAGAGCTAATCCAGGTTGCTTTAATGGCCTGGATGTTCACTATGTGTGCATGATAACTCTTTCTCTCTCCTTCCCTCTCTGTTTCTCTATCCTGTATGTAAGTGTAGCAAGCTTCCAGGGGACCCCAGGAAGCTACCATCACCTTGAGCCTGTTAGATTGCTTGTTGGCCTGTATTAAGCGTAAGCATGATGAGTTTAGAAGCTGCACAGAGCCACTCGAGCAC
The DNA here is from genome assembly GCF_903995435.1 of Acomys russatus. Taxonomy (NCBI): domain Eukaryota; kingdom Metazoa; phylum Chordata; class Mammalia; order Rodentia; family Muridae; genus Acomys; species Acomys russatus. The sequence goes on along the minus strand of NC_067168.1, from coordinate 42,939,257 downwards.
TGTGGAGCCTCCAGCTTCTCACCCCTGTCATGTCTCTTCCCATGCGCTCTGGCCATCTGCCCTATTTGCCTTGTGTCTGGGCCTGTGATTTGTCATCAGTGATCCTATAGTGAATTTTATGTCATTTTCTGGATTTCTGTCATCATTTTCTATCTCTGTTTTAAATGTCATCATATTAAGAAATGCCAGATAAGTGGGTTTTTTTAATGCTACTACCAGGGGCTGGGGCAGTGGCTCAGCTGGTAAAGTGCTTGCTAGCCAAGCATGGAGACCTGAGTTTGGATCCTCTTTACCCATGTAAAACTCCAGGCATGGTCAGTTATGGTGGGGCACACCTTTAAGACCAGGATTCTATAGACAGAGGCAGGGGAGTTCTATGAGCTCAGGTCTAGCCTGATCCACACATTGAGGTCCACACTATCTGGGGCTACATGGGACATGACCTTGTAATGCCAGTGTTTGGTGGGAGGTGGGGAACAGGAAGACGCCTGCAGTGTCAGAGTTGGTTTAATGGACAGGCTGTCTAGTCCAGTTGGGGAGCCCTAGGTTCAAGGAGAAGCCCTGTCTCAAAATGTGGTGCTGAGAGTGGCTGTGGAAGATAGCTGACACTGATTTCTGGTCTTCACACACATGTGTACAAATGAAAAGTCATATACATGCATGCAGACACACACATACCAACACCACACATACCACTTGCATGTGTACACTCACACATACACACACTCACATGTACATACATTATACATGTACACACACATGCAACTACACACATCCTTCCCTTACATGTGCACAAACATATACATACTTACATGTGTGAACACACATGCTCACACTCACATATACACACATCACACATGTACATGCACATGCATGTGACTATGAAAGTACACACACACACTTGCATATACACACATACATGCTCCCACTCAAACACACATCACACATATACATGCACATGCATGCACCTGTAGAAGTTGCTTGCACGTGCACCCATACAGGTGCACACACACATACACACACTTGCACATAGTGCTACTTGTAGAGAAAGTACTCCTGCCCACTCCAAGAGTATGTTCAACTTACTGTCTCAGCCCACATCTCCATGTGTAAAAAGGAGAGGGTGAAGAAGTAGACGGCATGGAGTAATGGCGAAGAGCAGGCCCTGTCACCCTCTGTGACTCTCCCTATTCTGTATCATCCTCAAGCTGGCGAGAGAAAAAAGAACCTGTCCTGTCTACAGTCTGCTTGCTTTCTCTCACTTGTCTGACGTCTCCCAGTGTGGTGGTTCATTACAAATACCCACTTTACTTTGATGACTACACTAAAATGAAGACAATGTTTGCAGCAAATTTATTTGTATGCTTTTGCTTTCTGTCATCTCTGCTCAATCCATAAATGAAATGTCTTTTCCTCCACGCAGTTGACTCTGAAGACACTTGGTTTTAAGAGGAGCCACAAAAGAATATTCCATCTTTATGTTTTATTAAAGGAAGATAAATGAGCAGTTAAACAGTCATGTTCAGCCTCCCATCATGCACACAGAGGGGCGGTGTACCTGCAGCACGTGTGTCAAGGAACAGTGCGGAGTTACAGCTTTATCACTCTAGATCTTTTCTCAGGCAGATGAGTGGAGATAAATACCCCTTTAACTGTGATTTGTCTCACAGCTGAAGCTCTGCTTGTATGCAAAGCTGAAAGTTAGGCTTTCTGTAGATTGTCGGCAGCAGCCAATTCTAACACCCTAACCCTGCTCAGAAACTATAAGCAGACTCTCTACTTTGTGTGATGACACAGGGATTCTGCACTGATACCCTCCTCTTAAAGGAAAGGCAACTCTTGACTTTGCCTACTTTTCACTCTGAGTTTTACAGAACATACCACCCTTCAAATACTCCTTCTCATGTGTATGGTCTTCCCAACCCAACTGCTAATGCCTCTTTATTCATTCAAGAAATATAACTATCTTCTTTGCCATGACATCTAACTATGTCCACATCACAGTTCCCTTTGAGAGACTATCGAACTTAGTTTCATTTTGGCTGCTATGATATTATAACCTGGCAAAAGGCAACTTAGGGACTATTGGATTTATTTGACCCATAATTCTGGGTTAACACCCTTCCTGGCTGGGAAGATGAGGTAAGCAGTCGAAGCAATGAGTTACACATGAAAGAGCAGAGAAAGCACCAATGCATGCACACCTCATACTCAACTTACTTCTTTCAATCTCAAAACCCAGAGGACGGTTGCCTACAATGGGCTGAGTCTTCTCGCACTATTTAAGACAGTCAAGACAGTCCCCCACAGACATGGCCACAGGATGACTTGATCTAGACAACCCACCACTGAGCCTCTCCTCCTTGGGGATTCTAGACTATATCCAAGGTGACAATTAACACTAGCTGTCATGGTGTCCTTTCAGCAAGTCTAGTATTTCAGCCATTTTGGACCAGTAGCTTACTTAGATTGCCATCCTGGATGGAAAATTACACCAGGTGCCATCAGGGAACCATGTTCCCTGAGACACACCAACTAAATGCTAATGTGAGGATTATGGAAGAGACTGTCTGTCTGCAGGTGGAACTTCCCTTCTTAGGTCAGTGGTTCTCAAACTGTCACTCCTAACTCCTTTGAAGTCACATATCAGATACTCTGAATACCAGATATTTACATTATGTGTTATGACAGTAGCAAACTACAGTTATGAAATAATCTTATGGTTGGGGGTCACCACAGCATGAGGAGCTGTATTAGAGGGTCACAGCATTGGGAAGGCTGAGAACCGCTGGTTTAGGTTGTCTACTGTTTTGGAACAAGAACACACACACTGAGAATTAGATTGTCACTTCTTCTCACAGTTCAGGCTTTCTGGGTCCCTTAGGTGGTCCCTGTGTCAGGGATCTTGGGAAGTTGCGATTAGAGGCTAGGGTTGAGTAGTCTGAGGCTTCAGTGATTATGGACAGTTATAGAGATGGCAGTTGATGGTGATATTGTCTGAGATTTCAGCCATGACTACCATAGACCCTACATATGTATTCTTTGCATTTACTTGTTTTTCACGGGGCTTCTGGAGAGAACATTCTCAAAGGGAGATTTCAACAGTGAGCAAGCCAGGAGACTGTAGGGTGCTTCAGGCTTCTGGTGGCTCCTTGGAAGTCCCAGGGTATCACTTTTGCTATAGGTGTGTGTGTGTGTGTGTGTGTGTGTGTGTGTGTGTGTGTGTGTCAGAGAAGGCACAGGCCTTTCCTATGCTCAAAAGATTGAGATTGGACTCATTCTCCAACCAGAGGCACATGGGAATTCAGGGAGAAAATGAATTGCATGGCCATCTTTGCAAAATTACCCAGCAGATTCTCCATAATGCTATGGCATCCTGAGATTCTGTAGGACTCCTTGTTCTAGTGATGAATCATCATGTATATGGGAAGATAGTGGACAGGGAATCTCACCCTGGGGTTATTTTGGAATGATGAGTATTCAGCGCTAACAGAAACATACTCATTTCCTGTAATCTGCTTATTGTTTTAAGTTGTCTATAGATAGAAATATCTGGCAGACTAAGTCGGCTGCCATGTCCTCGATACCATGCAATGCAGAATTACCCACATACACACACCTCTCCTTCTAAAATTCAGTTAACTGTGGCCTTTGTAATTTTAAGTTGTTAAATCTGGCAACATGATTGACAGACAGTGGACTCTGTTGTTGCCAATACTGTTGCTCTTCTTTTCCACCCTCTTTAATGTCTCTACATAGTTGAGTTTAGAGGAAATGGACACAGTGGGAAAAGCTAAGATTTGGGAGCCAGAGAGCTCTGATTTCAGGTTCTACCATCTACCAGTTAAAAGTCATCTGGAAGTTTGAGATAAATTATTAATTAGTGGAGTGCTGTCCCATTACTGCTTTGGCCTTAGGTGAACCATGTAGCAGAATTGCCAGCTGCTTGCATGAGGTGAACTGTGGGCCCTGACTCAGGTGGGATACAACAGACACAAAGCCAATGTCAACTTTTTTCTCTTATGCAGCTGTGCCAAGAGAGGTCTCCCTTAGCTTCCTGTTCACTGGTTGTTTGATTAACAGTGTCAGTAAGTGGGGATTTAGGTGATTTAAAAAAGGAATTCTTAACAAGAGGTGCTAACAATGAGGCTCTGCAGTGGGTTCTTTGCCTAGCATGCGCAAAGTCCCAGTGTTGATGACCAGAATCACAAGCCAGATAAACAAGTTCTCTGAGGAGGATGGGATTTAGTAAGCGGGGTATCATTTTGGTGATAAAAGGTTGGACCCAGACCACAATGGCAAAGAAAAGTCATTTAAAAAGCCCGCCCCCAGTGGCGTACTTTCTTCTGCAAGGCCATACTTCCTAGCCTCCCTAGACAGCAGCACTAACTGGGAGGAGGGTTTAAACTCAAGAGCCCATGAGGGAATGTTCTCTCTCATGCCCCTTCCCAGCAAGGAAGGAGGAAGAACTCTTGCACAATCAACAGCTTAGGCCTTTCACCCTTCCCTGCTGTACATCCATAGTTTACAGGACTCTTTGCAGAACTCCCCTTACAGGAAAAGGACATGCACTGAGATCCTATGAAACCTTGGTGGTTTTACCTCTACAAATTAAAACTCAATCCGAGGCCCCCTAGAGAGCTCCCTCACCAATCCTTCTTATGAAGGGCTGGGAATATTTTTAGTAACACTTTGGAATGTAACTTCAGAGCTACCAAAAGTGGATTACATGGAAGGATGTCAACTTGAGGCAACTTAGAGTCACCGCAAAAGTCTCTTAAAGAGGAGCTGTCCTCATTGAGTTTGCCTCTGGGCATGCCTGTGAGGAAATATCTTGGCTTAACCTAATTGATTCGGGAAGACCTGGACCACTGCGGGTGGCACCATCCCCTAGATAGTGAGTCCCAAACTGTGTAATAGTGTATAGATTGGGTTGAGCGTAAGCAAGCAAATGGGCGACTTTGTGTATACATGCGTTGTTCCATGCTCTTGGCTGTGGATATGACATGACTGGCTGTTTGAAGTCCCTGCCTTGACTTCCCACATCATCTGTCACCTGGAATTAAGCTGAAACAAAGCCCTTCTTCCCATAGTTGCTTTTCTTCAGGGTGTTTTATCATAGCAGCAAAAACAAAATTTACCATTTGGCTAATGCTAAGGCAGTTTATTGCTTATTATCCCCTGCAGAGCCCATCCCCACACTTGGCTACATTGCATTTTCTATGACTCTTCAGGAAAATCCCATGCCCGTGCTTTTGGGGGTGTCTTCCTTTCTTTCCCTGAGATCTCCTCTTTCTCTTGACCCTTATACTTAAAGCCTATAGTGAGATACTTTTAAATTAAAACCACTAACTTGTCACCATTCCTGATATGCCCTTAAACTGTTATACATCCAAGCCACGAATCTCAGTTTCATTTGAGCCGAGGTTTTTAAATGTCTAGGACTCTCCTCAGCCTGCTGAACGTGATAACATGGAGCTGCGTCTCTGTCCCCTCATCACTAGTAAGATTATTATGGCATTAAAAATAAAACCACCATTTTTTCCTGCTTCCTCTTTTGCCTTCTAGAGGACACTGAACATCAAAAGTCTCCAGAACTTCATTTCTCACCTGGAGTGACTGAAATGTAAAGAACCTGGAGACTTTCTGCAGCCTCAGCGTCCTAAGTCTCTTTGTGTTGGAAGGTTGGAGTGGCTGGTGTCTGCTCAGCTGAGCATGCTAATGGGAGGGGTGCCTTCCCTTTCAGCATTTCATCTCTAGGAAGCTGTATAAGCAAATGCCAGGTCCACGGGTCCTCTCTGCCCTTGACACTCAGCCAGACTCTGAAGTCCAATCTGTCTTACTTCCCTTTGGACTTAGTCTTCTTTGATGACTCAGCCTTTTTCCCCCCTCCACTTGTTTCCCCCATTAGCAATATAATAGAAAAGTTTAATCAAAATCACAGTTTTTATAACTTTCATGTGTCTGTGATTTTAGGTTCCACATCAAATTGTCCAAACTGTCAGTAAAATGGTATAGTAGCTGCTTCTGGTTCTCTTTAGGAATCCCCCTGCCACACCCCCCATTTCTAGGCTTGAGTTTGCACATATATTCTGTTTCTGGTAGTGAGGTGAGCTGTGCCTGTTTTTGTTTGTTTGTTTGTTGGCTGTCAGAATATACAGTGTCTAAAATCCAAAGCAACCATAGCAGTGGACTAAATGCATGTTTAGCTTAACTAAGAGTAAAGGCACTTGTCCTTTAAAGCATTACTCTCTTGTCCTCTCTCTTTTAGTGGTAGGATGTGGGGGTGCAGGTAGGGATAGCGGTTGTGGTGCATAGGGTAGTGTGGATGGCCAAAGTGTGCCAGAAAGGAAAGAAAATAAAAGGAAGGATGTGTGAATAAGGCTGTCGGGAAACGTACGATGATATTTCCACTCTCACAACTCAATAAAGTTCTTGACTGATCATGCAAAACGAACCCTTAAAAATTCTTATTCTTTCGGCCTTGGTTTATGGATTAGAAAGGCTTATCCCCAGAGAGGTTCTGTGATTTCTCTGGGTTCACAGAGAACTTTAATGGGAGCGCTGAGAGGTGAAGAGTTTGGATACGGACTTGTCATTTCGGCATAAGCTCACTTACTACCTTCCATGTGTGGCCACAGGACCACCCTCCAGCATGGCCAGAACATTGTCTGCACCTTATAGACCCAGATTCATTGCACCCACATCTTGATCTGAGTTTGCGGAGTTCTGGGACATGTTTTATGGGTGGTGGGGATCCTCTTTGCCACCTGGAGCCCCATTGTGCCTCATTGTGGGTGAATTTCACTGATGGCACATTTGTTGTTGGTTTCTAAGGCATTGGCAAGTGCTCTATTCCTGGACCTGTCGTGCTTTGCTGTCTGCTATCTGTCCATCAGTCAGTCCAAGGCAGATGGAATTGTCTTTTTGGAGGGAAAATTTTCTTTTTTAAAATATTTATTTATTTATTTTTAGAATTTCACGCGTTTAAAAATATTCTTTCCTCTTCCACAACTCCTTCTAGGTCCTCTACCAACTTGCTATCCACCCAACTTAATGTTCTTGCTCTCCCTTAAAATAATCAGTAGCAACAACAAAAATCTCATGTGTGCGCGTGTGCGCGCATTCGCACACACACACTCTCACACCCACACACACACCATGTAGTGCAATTTGTGTTGACCAAATAATCTTTAACATGAAGTAGAGCAGCCCTGGACTTGGTGTGTGTGTGTGTGTGTGTGTGTGTGTGTGTGTGTGTTTGTGTGTGTGTGTGTATCTGTGTGTCTGTGTGTCTGTGTACATACACATGCATATGCAGGTGATAACAGAAACCAGAAGAAGAAGGCATCAGGTCCCATGAAGCTGTAGTCAGGAGACTGTGAGCTACTTGAAAAGAATGCTGGGAACCGAACTCTTGTCCTCTGCAAGAATAGCAAGTGCTCTTACTACTCTCTCCATCTACTTTAGTTGTGATTTTTCCATCATTTGCTTGAGGCATAATTCACCACTTTTCTGTTGTGTCCTAAAGTGGATGCTTAGGATGCCCATTATAGACTTGTATCTACTTCTAACACATGTGTGTAGTTGCAGTACCCTTTATCTATCTCCATCACTATTCTTTTAGCCTGTCTGTATCCAAATATTTAAAATGGGTTCTTTTAAAAAATTTTTTTATTATTAATTTATTCTTGTTACATCTCAATGGTTATCCCATCCCTTGTGTCCTCCCATTCTTCCCTCCCTCCCCTTTTCCCCTTACTCCCCTCCCCTATGACTGTTCCTGAGGGGGATTACCTCCCCCTGTATATGCTCATAGGGTATCAAGTCTCTTCTCTGTAACCTGCTGTCCTTCCTCTGAGTGCGACCAGGTCTCCCCCTCCAGGGGACATGGTCAAATGTGAGGCACCAGAGTAACTGAGAAAGTCATATCTCACTCTCCACTCAACTGTGAGACTGTTTCTGACCATGGCTAGATCTGGGTAGGGGTTTAAAGTTTACCGCCTTGATTGTCCTTGGCTGGTGCCTTAGTTTGAGCGGGGACCCCTGGGCCCAATCTGCCTATCATAATGTTCTACTTTAGGTTTCTAGGACCCTCTGGATCCTTCTACTTTGCTATTCTCCCATGCTTCTCTCATCTAGAGTCCCAATAGGATGTCCTCCCCTCTGTCCCAGTTTCCTGGTAAGTGAAGGCTTTCGTGGGACATGCCCCTTGGGCTAGTATGCAAATATAAGTGAGTATATACCATTTAAGTCTTTCTGCTTCTGGGTTAACTCACTCATTATGATCATTTCTAGCTCAATCCATTTATCCACAAATTTCAGGAATTCCTTGTTTTTAATAGCTGAGTAGTATTCCATAGTATATATGTACCACAGTTTCTTTATCCATTCTTCTACTGAGGGACACTTAGGCTGTTTCCATGTTCTGGCTATTATGAATAAGGCTGCTATGAACATGGTTGAGCAAATGTTCTTGTTGTGTGCTGGAGCATCTTCTGGGTATATTCCAAGGAGTGGAATAGCTGGGTCTTGAGGAAGCCCTATTCCCAGTTTTCTGAGATAGCACCAGATAGCTTTCCAAAGTGGCTGTACTAGTTTGCATTCCCACCAGCAATGAAGGAGTGTTCCTCTCTCCCCACATCCTCTCCAGCATGTGGTGTTGCTTGAGTTTTTTGATCTTAGCCATTCTGATGGGTGTAAGATGGAATCTCAGAGTTGTTTTGATTTGCATTTCCCTGATGACTAAGGAGGTTGAGCATTTCTTTAAGTGTTTCTCAGCCATTAAAATGGGTTCTTGTCAATAACATTATTTGTCTGTTCAAAATGTCTTACAACCTATTTTAGATCATTTGCATTTAACAAAAGTGTCAATATTTCCTCGTCAATATTTCTCTCTTTAGCTCTTCTCTGGTTTTAATGGAACATTTCATGCCTGGGTTTTTAAATATATATATGTACTCTGTTTTTGTCATATAGCTTACCATGTGAAGTTCTCACTACTTCAGAACGGACTTCTCATTAAACTACACCACAGGCAGTTAGTGTATGTCTCAGTTACTCTTCTCATTGGAGTGACAAAATACCTCAAGAAAGTGCCTTAAAGCCGGCGTGGTGGCGCACGCGTAGGCAGAGGCAGGAAGATCGCTGTGAGTTCGAGGCCAGCGTGGTCTACAAAGTGAGTCCAGGATGGCCAAGGCTACACAGAGAAACCCTGTCTCGAAAAACCAAAAAAAAAAAAAAAAAAAAAAAAGAAAAGAAAAGAAAGTGCCTTAGGGGAGAAAGGGATTGTTTGGGTTCCCCGATGAGGGCACAGCCATTATAGCAAGGGAAGGAAGGCAGCAGGAGCGCAGGGCAGGGGTCGTATTGCATCCTAGCCAGGAAGCAGAGAGCGAGGAACCTCAGGCTCTGCCCAAGGTCCCCTTTGTGTTCAACCGGGGACCCCAGCCCACGGAATGGTGCTGGCCATGGTTAGACTGTGTCTCCCTTCCTCAATTAACTCAGGGTAGAAAGTCTCCCAAAGTCAAGTCCAGAGGTTTGCCTCCTGGGGCCCTGCTAAGTTGGAAATCAATGTTAGACATTAAACCTTGGAACAAAGCATTCCCCATCTGCGCTTCCGTCTGATGATATTGCTGCCGTCGCTTTCCTTTAACCTCATGCCATAACCAATGCTGTTTTGGTACCGTATCACTGTAAGCAATTTCTTTTCGATCTATAATAGAAAATGAAAGATTTTATTTTAAATCCATGTATTCCTTTTCTGTCATTCTTTGGACTTTCTAGCCTCTTGCCTTTCCTCTCCCTGAAGAACTTCTTTTAACATTTCTTTCAGGATTCTTCAGGTGGCAATGAATTTCTTCAACTTTTATTATATGAGAAAAATATTTATTCTTTTTTACTTTAAAAGGCCAAAGTCCCATATATAGAATTCTAGGTTGATGTACACTTATTAAGGCTTCAACTATTTAAACTCATCTTTTTATAATATTTTTTATTTTTTTAGTTAGAATGTAATTATATCATTTTCTACCTCCTCTTTTCTCCACTTATCCTCTTGCTCTATCTTAAATTTGTGGCCTTATTTTTCTAATTATTGTTACACACACACACACACACACACACACACACACACACACACATGTGCATGTACACACACGTGCATACGCACACATGTGCACATAAACACATATTTCCTAAATACATAAATACAGCCTGTTTAATAGTGTTCCATATATATATATATATATATATATATATATATATATATATATTATATATGATCTCAGGGCTGACCCCTTAATATTCAGTAACCAGTAGGAGGGCGCTGTCTTGGGAAAGAGCATCCCCTGCTCTCAGTGTTGGCTAGTTGCCCCTAGCTCTTTGTATGTGAGGTTGGGGCCTCTGGATATTTCACCTGTGCGCGTTTGTATGGCTATTGGTGTCATAGTTCTTCAGATCCTGTTTAGGCAGCCAAGTTGGTCCAGGGCTATTGAAATCATGGATATTGAACAACCAAAAATGCAACTTTAATAAATCAGCATACTTCCTATCTATGTCCTAAATGTTTATCCTTTTTCTCACAGGATATGTGTAGTTCTCACTCCTCATCAGAGAAACTTATCTTTGCAGCAGATGGAAAACACCACAGAAAGCTACAACTGATCACAATGCAAGGAACTGGAGGTCATGTGGTGCCCAGTCCCAACTGATAGAGAATTAGATGTCATGTGCTGCCCAGTCCTGATAGAAAACTAGATATCACTTGGTACCCAGTCCTGAGAGAGAACTAGATGTCATGTCGTACCCAGTCCCAACTGATGGAAGTCATGTGGTGCCCAGTCCTAACTGATAGAGAAGTAGATGTCATGTGATGCTCAGTCCCCACTGATAGAGAACTGGAGGTCATGTGGTACCCAGTCCCAACTGATAGATGCCTGGCATATTCTCTTCACTTAAATCTGGGGTAGCATCACAGAGTAGAGGGTGGGAGGACTGTAAGAACAGGAGGAATAGGAAACTTGATGTGAGTTTGTGTCTCCTAGAATCATCAGGGAGGCTAAACTGTTATTTCCTTTGCTCAGGTAAATTATAACAAATAGTGCAACAATTTGTTGCATTTATCATTAGTTCTCCGTAGATAAGAGTCCTCTGGTCTGTTTCCTCTATGAATTTTTACACCCTTTACCCTATAGTTTGAATGTGATAGGCACAGTATTTTTGGTGTTTTTTTCCCTTGTTCTGTGTTTCGAAGACCAGGTTTGATGCAGCTCTACTCTGGAGTGTTCCAACCCATGTTGAGATTCTCCTTTCATTCTCTCAGTGCATTCTTTTCCTTCTGGTGTTGTAGCTGAAATGTCTTATTTCTATTAAATCACTATTATTGTGACCATTGTTTCGAGAAATGTACTGTGGTCAGGAAATTTTTCCTAAACTCGTTTCACACTCCCTCGTTCTGTCTTCACCCACGTCCAGCCTACTGGTAGGCTCCACTCTTCATGACCTCACCTGTGGCACCTCCTTTGAGTTATGGTAGCTTTGATTCTTACCATATCTTTGGATTATTAGGGTTTTCATCTTTCTTCTTACGTTACACTGTTGATGAATACCCTGTTCTTTCATTACATCTATATTTACCATAGATTTTTCTTTTCAAAAAATTCACTTTCTAGTGACACCCCAAACCTAACTAAGCCAGATCTGAGCCTGGTTCAATGGATACTTAATTCATTTCTTCAAATAGGGATTTTGTTTCATTTTAGCATGGATTGTAATTTTGTTGTTGTTGAGAGTTGGAGACGTTGTACTTGGTAGAAGAACCGGAGGCATATCAACTTTAGGGGGAGGATTTGTTGTAGTCTGGGCTGTAACTGGGCTGTGTTTTACATTGTTATGGCTGTGGGCGCCAGTGACTTCACATTCTCCTCTTTACCTCGGGCTTCTGCGATTGCTCCTCCATTGAAGGGTACATACGCCTTCCAGCTGTGTTATTCTCACATACTCTTAGAGCCTTCTTGGAGTTGTGGTAAAGTATAAGAGAGGGTGAGCATTTTATAATCTCGCCCACCTCTCTGCATTCCCAATCTCTTTCCTTCATGGATCTGCTTCCCTCCTATTCTTTCATTCTCTTTTCTTTTTCTTTCTTTCCTTTCCCTCCATCTCTCCCTAAGTCCTTCCCTCCCTCTTTTCTTTCTTTCTTTCTTTCTTTCCTACTTACTTTACTTTTTGATACAGAGCCTCACTCTGGAGCTCTGGCTAGTCTGGAACACTTATGTAGACCAGGATGTCCTTGAACTTCTGGCAAGTCTCCTGCCTCTACCCTTCGTGTGTTTGGATTACAGATGTGCACCACCGCACAAGACAGCATTTGTAATTTCTTATTTGTATTCAGCTTCCTAGTTTTGTCTCTGACTGCTACACTCAGAAGTGTCCATGCATGGTGTAGATTCCTCTACCCATATCCTACTGCATGCTGCCTATGACAGGCTATCTGCATCTATATCATCTCCATCTATCTCTGTCATCTATCTATCTGTCATCTATCTATCTATCTATCTATCTATCTATCTATCTATCTATCTATGTAAGTGTGTATGTATGTATGTATGTATGTATGTACGTATCTATCTATCTATCTATCTATCTATCTATCTATCTATCTATGTAAGTGTGTATGTATGTACGTATCTATCTATCTATCTATCTATCTATCTATCTATCTATCTATCTATAATTTGCTTACCACACTAAGTTGACTCTTTGTCCTTTCTTGTTCCCCCATCCTGGGTAAGGATAGAAACTTGGTAAGGGCTGAAGAGGGAAGTCTTCCTATAGCTAAAGCCATGCTCAGTATTTCTCTACAGAGTATCCCTGACATGTCATCATTCGAGTGTGGTTCATGAACACTCCTCCCTGCCAAAGTCATGTGGAGATGTTCCTGCCTTCTCTTTACTGAACTGTCTGGTTTGATTCTTGGTACATGGAAGTATGGGGACTCTTCCAACACCAGGCACTCAGGAACCCATTCCTTTTGAAGTAATCTGCAGGCAGCCCCCTCACTATAGTCCCTCTGAATTATTGAAGTGTTCCTACCATTTTCTGGCCTTTTGAGATTCAGATGCACGGAAGGCATTTTTGAGCACGTCTCTAAAATGTACATGCACTCCACTTTGCAGAATCACAATTTAGCCTGGAAATTCAATTCTCTAATGGAAAATTCATTGATTTCTATTCTTTTCTAGATGTTTTCATTGCAAGGATGAGAATGATGAGTTTTATGTCCTTTGCATCTTACATAAGTGTATAAAATATGCATGTGTGTATGTGCAAATGAATGTGTATACATGTTTACACTAGCACATGTACTTAGGCACACACCATCTCACTATTTTATATTTGTCTATTGCTTTAAGCAAGTTTGCATACTTACATGGTAGCATTTGCTGTCTTTGTAGGTTTTTTTTTTTAAATAGGATTTCATTATATTGCCCAGGCTATCTTTTTTTTTTAAGTCATTTTTTATTTACTTAATGTATTCAAATTACATCTCCATTGTTTATACCCTCACTTGTATCCTCCCATTCCTCCCCCCTCTGTCTTTCACCCTATTCACCTCCCCTAGGTCTGGGACAGAACCCCTTCTGTCCTCTTTCTTCACCATATGGTTACAGCCTATCAAGTCTCATCCTGGTGGCCTGCTTATCCTTTCTCTGAGTGCCACCAGGCCTCCCCACCAAGGGGAAGTCATCAAATATGGGGCACCAGAGTTCATGTCAGAGTCAGTCTCCACTCTCCACACAACTATGGAGAATGTCCTGTCTACTGGCTAGATCTGACTAGGAGTTCAATGGTTACTGCATGTATTGTCCTTGGTTGGTGCAGTAGTTTGAGCAGAACCCCCTGGGTCCAGATCTTCCAGTCATGTTCTTCTTGTAGGTTTCTAGCACCACCTGGATCCTTCTATTTCCCAATTCTCCCATACTTCTCTCACCTAGAGTCCCAATAGGAAGTCCCACATCTATTCTAATCTCTTGGTAAGTAAAGATTTTCGTGGGACATCCCTTTTGTATTAGTGTCCAATTATGAGTGAGTCTATACCACGTGAGACTTTCTGGGTCTACCCAGGCTATCTTTAAACTGTCAGCCTGAAGTGAGCCACCTCGATGGCTTTGGGATACTTCACTCACCCTGCCACTGGTGTCATTTTCCCCAGAGGACCTTGTTTCCAGCTTTACATATTGATCATTATGTCAGGTGTCAAATGAGGGAGTGAAGGGTCAGATCCTGTGGTGGAAGAAGAGGGGCCACAGAAACAGTGCTCTCACCGGCCTCCATCCTGCCTCATCTCAGCCCATGTGTGGAGCCGGTGTTAGCTGGACTATACAGTATGAAAACAGTGGATAGAAACAAAGCAATGTGGTCTACTGTAGGCTAAGAGGCACCCGCCAGCTCTACTGATATCACAGGGGTCATGGAGGCCGTTAGTGTACTTTTATGATTTTCAGTTAGAGGATGGTTCTGCACATAGGTGTCTGAGTCTCAGGGATGGTCACCGTGCATTTTATTTGTGTTGTTTCCAAGGGAAAACAAGCAGAGATTCCCTTATGAACAGTGCTGCTTATTGGGGAGGGGGTGATAGGAAGGCATGTTGGTAGTTAGGGAACTGTGTGTGTGTGTGTGAGTGTGTGTGTGAATGTGTACATGAGTGTGAGTGTGTGTGTGAATGTGTGTGTGTATGTGTATGTGTGTGAGTGTGTGTATGTATGTGTATGTGAGTGTGAGTATGAGTGTGTGAGTGTGTGAATGTGTGACTCTGTGTGTGTGTGAGTGTGTGTAAATGTGTGTATGTGAGTGTGTGTATGTGAGTGTGAGTATGTGAGTGTGTGTGTCTGAGTATGAGCGTGTGTATGAGTGTGTGAGTATGTGAATGTGTGACTCTGTGTGTGTGTGTGTGTGTGTGTGTGTGTGTGTGTGTGTGTGTGTGCCTATAGGCCAGTGATCAGGTGAGTGTCATTCCACTTTGGGTTTTAACAGTGTCTCTCATTGGCCTGAAGTTTACCAGGAAGGTTAGGCTAGGCAGCCAGCAAGCCCCTGAGGTCCTGCCTGCCTCTGCCTTCCCAGTGCTAAGGTTGCCCTTTCACATTTCCTTACTTGTCTCTCTTGTATGGGCTCTGGGGATCACATGCAGGCCCTGGTACTTGCATGGCAAGCACTTTCGCAGCTGAGCTCTCCACGTAGCCTCTGTGATAGACAGCTTCTTTCAGGCTGACTTCTACACACAGTCCACTGCAGAGAAGGGAGGGGCTTTGCCGTTTGATCAGGAAATGACCTCAGGTAAGTAGGGGAGCACTGTGTGGCATTTATAACCGACCTGGGAAAATCTGGGAAATGAAGCAAATAGCAAAGGCTCTTCTAGAAACCGCTGCTGGACGGTGGGTTAGCCAAGATCTCATACTTGGTATTTTATGGCAATTTTCTCTAACAAGAGTAGATATTGAGTTTATTTCACAAGTGTCTCAAGAGTCCTTACCCTTCCAAGGCATTATTACTTCTTCAAAGCAAACACTAGAAGAAAAAAATACTTCAGGCTATAAAATAAGGTCAGTTTCTCCTTTCTCCCCCTCCTCTTTCTCTCCTTCTCCTCCCTCCCGCCCCATGCATGACTCATGACTTATAAGTGAGCTGCATCACACCTTGAGGTTGAGTGTGTATCTGTGTGAGTGTGCACGGAAGGGGCATAGACTAGTTTGGGTGTTATGGAATCGTGTAGATTGATAAGATTGCATTGTATTTCTTTGTGAATGTTGCATAATCATTCCCTCTGCACAATTTGTTAATGAGGAAAAAAAGAGAGGGCAATTTAACGAAATTTACTTGATTTCAACGAGCTACTCCTGGGTAATTCTCTACAATATTTTAAACAAATATGCCATTAAAACCTTGCATCACATCCCTCTTACCCAACTTCTTTCATCGTTTTTCCCATTTAAGTTATAGAACTACCACAAGCAAATCACCCACTTAAAAATCCTCGCAGGCGTTTTGACTACAAAGTCAGAACAAATCTTGCCAACGACTTCAATGGGTTGCTAACACAGTGGGGAAGAAAGGAGTGGGCTCCTTTCAATAAAGACATGCAAGTCAGGATAAGTTTTAATTCTGTTCCTGCCATGCAAAAGACTGTTCAACTTCTCAAAAATCAGTATCTGTGTTCTTACTTTTAAAATCAGGATTAAAATACTCAGACTCATATAAAAGGTCTGAAATGATGAAGTGTAATAGGCGGTGTAAATCCATCGGGTGCCCTGGAATTCTGGCCTACTTTTCACACTTTACCTGTGGGAATTCTCTTCCATGTACACATGCATGTCAAGTTTATTTGTGTGCGTGCGCGCACGTGCACACACACACACACAGAGGCACACACACACACAGAGGCACACACACACAGAGGCACACACACACACACACAGAGGCACACACACACACACACACACACACACACACACACACGCACACACGCACACACAGATCTGGAGATGGAAATGAAGGCATCTCGAAATGCTAGGCAAGTGCTGCACTGCTGAGCTGTTACACATCCTCCTGAAAGTTCCTTTTGAAAACTTGCAGACATTCTATCTGAATAGGCAAATGGTTTATGTGGTGTTACCTTGTATGAATACCATTCCTTGCTTTCACGTGGTGGAATTTCTACATGGTGGCACATGTGAGGAATGAAGATAGGTTAATGTGTGTGTGGACAGGGCCTGGCAGAGGTGAGGCACAGACTTAGCTTCTCCTAAGAAAGGACAGACATAAACCATAGCTCTCTAACAGAAGGGTCTTACCTTGAGATTATAACATACATACTGCCTCAAGGGTCAGATGTTGGTCATGTGGAGACATATTGCTCCTGCAGCCACTTGTGGTCAGGAGAATGCCCCCTGCTTCCTTTTGACGTATCAAACTGAGCGGGCTGGCATGAAGAGGGCAGTGCAGTCTCAGATGACAAAGCACAGTGCTCTTACTTGCCAGGCTACCAATTTTAATTGTGTACACGTGATTCTTGTGACATGAACATTTTAGATTTTTGAACAGCGTTGTTTTATAGGCATACGTTTTCCTTTCTAAACTTGAGGACAGAGTGACCTAATAATTTTATTTAAATTGAGCTATACCCCACAATGAATGTAACACACTTATTTATGCTCTGTTCAGTGGCTTTTAGTTCGTTCACAGAAATGGGGAGCCATCAATCCTCTTCACTTCCTGTCCATTACTCTTCACGATCATCCCCAGCCATTCTCTTCCTCACCTTTCTCCTAGTGGCTGAAATCAACCGACCTGCATTCTGTCCCTGACAGTTTATTTATTCTGAAATTTATAATCACAGTGAATGAATGAGTCATAATCAAACCATCCAATGTGTGTCCTGCCCTGGTGCCTTCTGTCACTGTGCACGATTATAACTTCCCGTTGTGCCATGAATCACTGTGCCATCCGTCTCCTGGTTGACTAGCTATAGCTTGTTGGCAGCTGTTTGCATTGGTTCTGTTTGGGGTTCCTGTGAGCAGCGCCTCTATACTCATCTGTGTGTAGGTTTACACGCAGATGAGTTTGAAACTGATAGGTCTGATTTATATATCCATTTTGTGTGTGTGTGTGTGTGTGTGATGATTAACACAGTGTTTGTGACCCACTTGGCAAAATCTAGGCTCACTAGGAGACAAGCCTCTCTCTGGTCATGCCTGTGAGGGACTATCTCAACTGCGCTGCTGACATGCAAAGATGCTTACATGGAGTGGGTGGTACCATCCTCTGGGTTTGCATCTCCACTGCATATGAAGGGGAAAGCGGGCTGAGTCTGAGCTTCCTGACTGTGGGTGCAATGTACCCGGAGCCTCACACTCCTGCCAGATGGGCTCTAACCCCCAGAACTATGAGCTGCAGTAAGCCCCTCACCTTTATCGCTTCTTATCAGGCCCATTGCCAACACTGTGGGAGTGGTAAGTAAAATAGTTTAAGTCCATAGAACAATTGATGTGAAAGTACGGAACCCTAACCCATGCTCACCAGCCGCTGCCCAGCTTCTCTTATTATCTCTCACTGGCTTGGCGCTTTACTTGCAATCCAGGAGTGATTTTGATACTATAATTCCTTGGTAGGACCTTTGGTACAGGGCCAGTTTTGCATTTTTATGGACTTCTACCTGATGAAGAATGAAGTCTTAGTCAGCCCTGAAATTACTTCCTGCCTCGCTGCTTTTCTTTTTTTGATCAGTTCATTTGCTAGTGTCAGCTTTGTTAATATTGTTTTTGTTTTGTGACATAGGGTTTGTGTGTGTGTGTGTGTGTGTGTGTGTGTGTGTGTGTGTGTGTGTGTGTGGTCTTGCCTGTTCTGGAACTCTCTGTAGACCAGGCTGGCCTTGAACTCACAGAGCTCTGACTGCCTCTGCCTCTGGAGCGCTGGGATTACAGGTGTGCACCACAGCTGCCCGGGTATCAGGGTCAGTTTTATCACAAATTAGCTGGGATATTAAATAATTCTTCTCCTTTTACTTGATAGCTGTCCCTAATTTAAAGTAGTTTGCTCTTTATGAGGTCTGAGTTTGGTGAAACAAAAGCAGATTCTGAGTGTTTTTTGGCTGGAATGACACCATAGGTTAAATGACAGGTGGCCAGGAATTGGGCCGTGCAGGAGTTTCTTCATAGTTGCGATGCTTTCCACAACAGCTAGACTACCCATTTCTTATCTGGGGACTGCTTATTGTCAGAGTTACCACAGAAAACCTGGATGATCTTGGTTCTTACTGGTTCAGCTGTTCCCTTCGACAAATGTCCCCAAATAGTTGTTAGACGTTAAAAGAAAATGTCCAGGATTCTCCACAAGGTGGTTTTGTTCATTTCTCTCCCAGTACCCCGTGGCTTTGGTAGAAGAGAGATCTGTGGCATCCTTACTTCCTGATTCCCCCATAATATTGTCTCCCACTGCTCTGACAGGAGACATGTTTTTTGGTTTTTTGTTTTTTGTTTTTTGTTTTTTTTTTTTAATAAAGAGGCGTTCGATGAGGATGTGCCACTTTTGCCCAAAGTTAGCTTAGGATGAGAACTCCTGTGAACTCAGGAGAAAACACTGAGAGGTTGTGGGAAACAGGCCAGAGGGCAAGAGTAACCTCAAATAACAGTGTGGTTTAGATCACACCCTGGCCCCCAGATTAACTCTGAAGAGGAGCTCTAGAGTGTAAGCCACAGCTCCTTCTATGTATTTGAGACAAGGGGGTTCTTATCATAGGATGTAGTGTGTCCCTGTCCCTCCCCCAAGTGTGCATTGAAGTCCTAACCTTTAGCCCCTCTTAACTGACTATATTTGGAGACAGGCTCTTTAAAGATACAAATTACCATGAGGTCACATGGGGCGGCCTCTCAGCCAGTATGACTGGCTTCCTTATAAGAAGGAATGAGAGCACAGACATATGCAAGGGTGTGACATGTTAAAACATGTGGAAAAGATGACCTTTTTATAAGCCAGAAGCAGAGGGTTCAGAGAAATCAACCCTGCCAATCCCCTGACTTAGACTTTTGCCCTTTAGACTGGGAAACAATCTTATTTCAGCACCCAGTTTGTAGGATTTTGTCCTGTGAATGAAATCTGTGGTTTTCATACTATTGTTGGTGGGGACACCTGTAGTGGATGTAAACATGTTTTTGTTTTGATCCTAAGTATGGGATAGGGAATGGACTTGTGAGAGAACAGGTGATGTTTGTCCATATCCACTTAGAAGTCAAACCACTTTGGGGAGAGCGGCTTGGTTTTTGCCAGCTGAAAAACATCCTAGTACAGACTCTGAGAGAAGATACATATATGAGCCCAAAACAAGAGTCTGGGGCTTTTGAGGTCTTGGTATTGTTTGGCTGTGTATCACTCCACTTCGAAACACTCCAAGAGAGAACTGCTCCAGTGAAGGCTTTGAGGTTTTGGGCTCCGGCTGAGGCTCTGGGTTCCGGTTGCTTCAGGTTCCAGCAGCAATTTTGGTGGAATTGCCGGTCTGCTGAAATCCTATCAACTATGCCAGGGAAATCATTCTTAGGAACCGAATCCACCAAGGTCTACTTCCCGTGTTCCCATAAACCTCCGTTCTCTCCTATCTAGGGTAGGTGGGTTGGAAGGGAGGTGTAAGCATTTAAAGACCCCCAAATGAAGTAGGTTTGAAAAAGTTGGAGAAAATGGGGGGGGGGAGGAATGGGAGGATACAAGGGATGGGATAACCATTGAGATGTAACAAGAATAAATTAATAATAAAAAAAATAAAATTAAAAAAAAAAAAGAAAAAAGAAAAAGTTGGAGCCTACAGACACCAGTCACCAGGCACTCCCAGCTATCTCTGCCTGTGTCTAAAACAGCTCCAGCAGCCAGAAGGCGCAGCTGCAAAAGCTGCTTGTAAAAGCAGAAGCTGGAGAGGGAATCCCAGCCCTGGGGTCAAGATTCTGAGGGACTAGGATGCAGTGTCACTAGGGTTTACCCTAGAGTGTTCGGTGGCATATAGGAGACGTCATTCCTTGGAGGTTAAAGTAGAAAATAAGCCCATTAAAGCACATTAATCTCTTCATCATTTATAAGAAGCTCAAAAAATATTTTCCAGGATTACATAAGAATTAGCAATGCCTGGTGTGATAGTTAATTTTGATTGACAACTTGATTGGCTTAAAGAAAAGCCTTCAGAATCAGTGAGGCGCAGCCAGGTCTGTTTGTACGGGCATTTCCTAAGGGGATTAGCTGTGGTTGGAGGATCCACCATGAATGTGGACGGTAGCATCTCATGGGGATGCCAACTGATTAAACATGTGTGGGGGTGTGTCCACCTGAGTACCAGCACTCTCCTCTCTGTTTCTGACGTGCTGAGTGTGAGAAATCAGGCACAAGGAGACACTGCTATTCCTCCGCATGTCCCTGTGATGGACTGTGTCTCTACACACTGTGGCCTAGGTAAAAACCTCTTCTTGGTTAGGTTGCTTCTTATCAGCTGTTTGGCCACAGCCAGGACAAAGTTGCTCATACTTAGAGGAGCTATCTGAGTGAGATCTGTGGAGACTGCATGGCAGATGCCCTTAACTTACAGTTTCAGCAATAGCGCTGGTTTTCGGGAAGTAATTCATATATAAGGAAGGGCCGTGAGACAAATCCTTGTCTGTCTACATCTTACAAGAAAGCAGATGTCCTTCATGCGATGCCCTTTGGTATTAGTGTGTGTGTATATATATGTGTGTGTGTGTGTGTATGTATATATATATATATATATATATATATATATATATATATATATATATATTTACATTTTGTTCCTACAAATGTTCCCCTCCCCTTTCTTTAGTGCATGGATGATACAAACAATATGTTTCACTCATGTTAGGTGATGCGATTGACTATGGGATACACGCCAGTTTCAGGATAGCAAAGTCACTCCAAATCTGCCTGATTTTAATCTTTTTAAAGTCTTCTATTTTTTTTATTATCCCCCCATCATATAATCCCAGCTGTAACAGGGAGGAAAAGGTAGATGGTGATCTGACTGAACTTCCAACTATAACTTACAGAAATTATATCCTTGAAAATCTATTTGTATGTTTATTTATTTGCTTTGTGATTCAGTGTCTTACTCTGTAGGCCAGGTTGGCCTGTCACTATGTAGACAGGATGGTCTTGAACTTTATGGCAGCCCTCCTGTCTCAGCATTCTATAAGCACACAGCAATGATATTGGTGGATCTACATGAACATGGTACTTTGGCATTAATGGGCTCTTCCATTGAGAGGTGTTAGCTGACCATGGTAGTCCTTAAATCCGAAGAAGAAAGAAAAAAAAATACCATCCAAAAATACTTGATTTCATATTGTTGGGTATATGTGGATTCTAGTTATAATTGTTTATAACCCAAGTGTTTATGTACTAAGTAGATGTCAAAATAGATTGTTAGTGATCCTAGTGAATAGAAGGAATTAGACATAAAGACTCAAGCCTCTAAGTGCTAGGGCATGAAGTGGAGAAGAAGGCTGTCTAGGTTAGTTTTACATCAGCTTGACACAAGGTAAAGTCATCTGAGAGGAGGGAACTTAGATTTAGAAAATGCCTTCATAATATCAGGCTTTAAGCAGGCAAGCTTGTAGGGTATTTTATTAATTAGTTGTTTATGGGGGAGGGCCCAGTCCACTATGGATGATGCCATCCCTAGGATGGTGGTCTTAGGCTCTACAAGAAAGCAAACTGAGCGAGCCATGGGGAGCAAGCCAGTAAGCAGCACCTCTCCATGGCCTCTGCATCAGTTCCTGCCTTCAGGTTCCTGCCATGTTTGGGTTCTTGCTCTGACTGCTTTTCATGAGGAACAGTGATATGTAGAAGTATAAACAAAGATAATCCTTCCCCAGTTTGTTTTTGGTTATGAAGTTTCAATACATACTAAGACAAAGTTGTATTGTCATTTGCGTTTGTATTTAGAGGCAGGGTGCTGGTGTGTCTGAGAGACATAAATTAATTTCCAGTGTAGATGGACAAGGAGAAAGAGGGAAATAAGATACTTTAGCGAAAGAGAATATAAAACTAGCAAGCTGACCTTCTCTTTAGTCGGGTTTGATGTCAAGACCTTTACATGCAAGTGCTATAGGTGAGTATGTCAGGGGTTCTTGGAAATCTAAGTTAGGAAAACCCCAAGAATGGCTCTATACTGGAAGCTATATTCTGTTAGTCAGGATAACCTAAACTATGGTAACAAATTTCGTCAACAATTATTTTTTCACACAGTTATTGTACAGTGTGAGTCAGATGACTGTGTTCAATAGCTTCTTCTAAGTGATTCCCCCAAATTATTACACTGTGACTGTGCCGTGGCAAGAAAGACCTCCTGCCATCACACCTAGAAAGGAAGAGAGTCTGGTGGTAAAGGATTTTTAAATGATTTATACTAGTCTTGAAAATAATTCCCATCTCTTCTAGTCGTGCTATGGACCAACTCTCGGTGAGATGGTTTCAGCCCCACTTCACCACTGGCTGGTGGTGTTCGCATGTGCTCTGAAAGAAGGCATGATGCCCCCTGTTTTGAGGGGGACATGACATGGGGTTGGCATTCAGTCCTTGTCTAAATAAGAGCTGTGCTGGTGGTAGAAGGAATGTATTAGCAACAGGCATTCTTAATAAAGTTATTAGCTTCCTGGCTTAATAAAACTCTCAGGGTGAACACAGCAAAGAAAATAGAGGCACAGTAATAAGCTCTCTTGTGCTTACAAGTGGCACATCTCGGCCTCTGCACCTCCATTTACTGCTTGCCTCACCACTGAACTCTCTGGCTGAAGTGTTAGGCTCTGTGAGCTATGTAAGGGCAGTGATATGGTTTCTTTGGTACCCATGCTCCTGTCCTTCAGTGATACCATCATCCCTTGTCTCTTTTTCTTGTACATCGGATGGTTTACACAAACTCTGTAATGGAAAGAAGAATTTTTTAAATTGAAAATAATTGTTGAAGGTTGAAATCTCAAGCAGGTCTCACCAGAACTGGAGGTTTATGCATTCAATTTGCCATCTGCTATTTCCTCCAGCTACCAGGAATATGTATTCTTCTGTTTATTGAAATACATATTTGTTTTCTGGCATTATTTTCTTACATCTGAAGAGATTTGCAGACCTTGATTATTATCCTATCTTTCCTTAGAATATTGCTGGAATCTGATTATTAAAAGATGGCCCCTTCATAAGAACAAATTAAAGGCTATTATTCTGTGAAATGGGAGAGTAAAATATGACAAGAAGTTTACCAAATTTAGTGAATATCAAGCTTAGGCTAAGAGTATTCTTTTTTTTTTTTTTTTGTTTTTTTGTTGTTGTTGTTGTTGTTAGCTATTCTGTGAGGAGAACATCCTGGAATCTACTGTCCTGTTTTTCCTCCTCTCAGAGGAAAAATATTAGCCCAAGTCTCCAAAAGCAGCAAAGTGATTCTACTTAAAGGCCTTGAGCAAGTCACCTTTCCCTCCGTAATTTCATGATCTGAGATGGGCTGGATAGCAACCTGCAGCTAGCACATCAGTGAAGCCCAAAGGAAAACATGCTGCCCAGGCTGGCCACACAATATAATGCCGACAGATGGCCGCCATCATTGCGACAACCACGCTGGCTGGCTGCTGCCGTATCCTCAACCACCAACCAAGCGCACCAGAACTGTTCGGTTAATCATGATATACTCCACCGCCCCCCCAACTCTGTTTCAGTAGACAATGAAGTGCATTTGCATTATACCATCAACTTTATCTCACGGTGAGCTAGGGAGGTTGCTCAGTCTTCAAAGTGCCTGACTGTAGTAGGCACGAGGACTAGAGCTGGATCCTGAAAACCACATAAAAAAAAAAAAAAAAAAAAAAGCCAGGCGTGGTGGTGCCAAATGCTTCTCATCCAAGCACTTGAGAGACAGAGACAGGCAGGTCCCTGGGACATTCTAACCAGTCATCATAGCCCACTGGACAAGTGTTAGGCTATTGAGAGATACACAGAGAGAAAGACAGAGAAAGAGGTGGGGAGGGAGGGAGGGAGGATGACACCTAAAGACTGATTACTGAAAGTTGTCCTCTGCCCTCCCTATATATGTGGACACATATGTACCTGGTAACACACACACACACACACACACACACACACACACACACACACACACACACTCACATACACACACATGCACACGTGCACACGTGCACACGCGTGCATGGAGAGGAAAAATATTAGCCCAAGTCTCCAAAAGCAGCAAAGTGATTCTACCTAAAGAATTTGAGTATTGACATGGTTTCTCAAGTCTAATTTTACTTTACAATAATATTTTAGTTTAATTGTGTATTTTATAAATGATCTACTGCTTACAAAAGTACCTACTATGCACTTAACCAAATGTTGAACAAAACAGCACATTTATGCTATGAAATTATGAGCCCTGCTTAGGAAGCCGCACCTTGCTTCTGAGGTTATTATCCTAGGGTACACAAGCACATCATTTGAATATTCATTATGTAAATTTAGAAGCGCAGTGCTTTCACAACCACAGCTCATCCATCTAGGAAGCCCAGCAAGTGAACCTCTGTGCCAACCCCCTCCAGAAGAAACCTCATTAGCAAACAAACAAACAAACAAACAAACAAGTGGAGCTAAAAGGAAACTATTTCTCCAAAGCATCAAACGGTTTTGTGGTGTAAAATGACACCTAGAAATTCCGAAGACAAGGGAGAAGACATTTTCTCAGTAACGCCAGAAGCTCCAGAGACTAACAAACCCAAGGGTGGTTGAGACTGATATGTGGTCAAATCTAAGTCAAATCACAAAGGCTTGGTTTCCTTTGAGGAAAAACAGGCTTGAAGCTGGAAAGAATACATCATTTTTTTTTCTCCTAGACCAAAATCATGAGAGGTCCTTCTGTTTCCAGTGGACACATCAGACAGAAAGGAAGTAAGGGATTGCCCGCGGTGATGTCACAGGCTGTCACGGGCGGTTTCCTGACGTTTCCTCATCCTGGCCTGTTCCCGGGCCTTAGAGGTCAAGATTTGAGGGAGTGACTTGTTGTGACATGTAGTGTCTTTTTGTTAATACATGGAATCAGTTTTGCTATTGTCAGTCTCATACATTAATATAGTGAATTTAATTATTTTCATACCCCCATTCCCTTCTCTCCTCCAACACCTTACTTTTAATGCTTCTTTTTGTGTGTGACCCACTGGGTGTAATTTGAGGGTTTTTGTTTTGTTTTGTTTTTGTGGATGGGATGTTAATTACTGGATCGAGGTGATTTATCAGTGTCCACACCACTGGAGAAATAGCAGTCCTCCCTCAACAACCATAACTGCAAATAGTCCCTTGGGGAAGGCAAAGCCTCATGGACATTTGCTCTCCCACCCTCACCCCAACTCTGGTCCATGATGAAATCCTGATGGGGCCAGTCTTGTGCAGGTCTCACACAGAGAGCCATAGCTGCAGTGAGTTCATGAGTGTACATCTCCCATCCTCCCTCTGAAGAAGGTCCCTGACTCTGGGAGGAGGTGGCATCGATGACTCATTTCTCACCACACTGGCCAGTCCGGAAGCTTCCGAATACACCAGAGCCCACTTCAGGAAGAAGCCTCCCTTGGAGGCTGGGCACAGCATGACTTATGGCTATACACATGTTACTTAGGACATAGTTTGGAAACATGACCAGTTAGCAAAAGGGTAGCAATAGACTCCCCTGAGGCCTCATGACACCACGGCCAAGGGCTTTTGAACAACAGTACTATAGAAGCATGCATGAGTTCCAATCAGAAGCTGGTTCGTTGCCCCAGAGCAGTCATAGCACTCTCGCAAGAGGGGGTGCATCGTGCCTGTGCCTGGGAGGTCATTGTTCCTCCCTCCTCTTCCTTTCCCTCTCTTCTTCTTTTGTCTTTGTCTTTTCTTTTCTCCTCCGCAGGCCTCCTTCCCCATCGCTTTCTCCTCCTCCTTCTCCTCTGCTCCTTCCTTTTGCCCTTCCTCTTCCTTCTTAAATCTACCCATCATGCTGTGGCTTCAGTTGTGAACACATGGGTGCCTATGTGTTTCCTCTAGGCCAAGGATGGCTGTATGGGGGGGTCGGGCAGGGTGAATGTAGAGTGCTGTAGGATTAAAGGAGCTCTGCTATGTGGCTTCTCTAGGGAGACAAGGGCACAGGCTGGGTGACTTAGCACTGTGGGAGTCTACCGTTTCAGTTCTAGAAGCTAGAAACCAGAGGCTTGGCCAAGCCTGCTCCCTCTGAGGTCACTGATCAGCACCTCATCTGAGGTCAGCCTCACTGACTTACAGGACTCACCACCCCACCATGTCTCTTCATTCCACCCTTTCGTCTATGGCTGTGTGTTGCATATTTCTTTCTTAGGAGAATATAGAATGTCATCCCCTTGGCTTAGAACGTAAGTTAATGACTTCACTGTGACTTGATTACCCCTATAAAGCCCTATTTTCCAAAATATGCAATTCACTAGGGATGCATTGCTTCAACATATAGATTTATGAATGTGTATTAGGACTGTGATCTAATTCATGTGTCAAGTGATGAGAATATAGATAGTTTTAATGGCCACAGAGTAATGTTGTTACTAGGAAGGGAAGACATTTATTTATAATTAAACTTAAGCATGAATGGATTATATATAACTTTAATATGAAGAAAATACACTTAGTCAATGAATCTTAAGTCTCTGAGCTATTATTTAATTTTTGCTCCAGTTTTTCCTGCTGAAAACCACATCTATAGTTTTATTTTCAACAAATAATAAATGCTTCTAGCAATAAGATTCACTTAGAGTTGATGAAGCCCAAATGGGATGTACTCACACAGTCACTGGGGACGGAGGGCCATGCCTAGTGGCAGCACTGACCGTTCCCCAGTATGCTGACAGCATAGCCTTGCCCATCTTCTCAGAGAGATGACCGTCCCCACTTAAGCCTGGGGAATTAGAAAACCCAAAGAACCAATGATGTAATCATACCTCATCTGGTGGCTGTGAAAAAAAAAAAAGCCTTGTGGAAAACAAATTCTTGATTCTCTTACTGTGATACAGTAAGCAGAGACCAAGATGGGAGGCACTGGGGTTTCTGACGGACCCTGCTGCATTTACAGTGGAGGCAGCTTAGACTTTTAGAAGAATACTTGGAACTTTGAGAGCAGAACATGGGAGTCTCAGCTTGGGTAAGTCCAGCATTGTCTGTATTTCAACACTGTGGTGGTCACTTAGGACATGAAGACAGAGTCACAGAAAACCCCATTCAAAGATACCCTGTGGGCACTGGGGATAACTAAGCTCTGATATAGTGCCTGTCTTGCAAGTATGAGGACCTGACTCCATTCACACAATCCATATTAAAACTGGGATGTGGTAGTCGATGCTTGTAGCACCCTAGAGCTGGGCATGTGGTCGGATGTGGTCACAGCTTAGATCCCTGGACCTCACTGGCTAGCGATCCCAGCCTACGTGGAAAGCTTCAGGCCAGTAAGAGACTGTTTTAAAAAGGTAAAACAAGGTGGCTGGTGTCTGAGGAATGATAGCCTGTCCTTTGGCTTCCATAGGCATACACATAAATGTAAACCTGCACACATACACACCCACACCCACACTTAAATGCCTTGCTTGATGAGCCTTCAGGGCTAAGGTGTTGGACTAGGTACCTCAACCCCTCTCAACCTTCTGAGTTGAAGAGTGTTTTAAAGCTGTGATGAAGGCAGTTGTCTTTGGCAAGTTCCTGCTGGCTCTTGTGTTCAGTCTACTTGCTGTGGGATTAGCCATGAAGAGGCAAGTTGTTCAGAGAAGGGCACTTGTCATGCCGACAAGCCTGCTGTTTGATAACAGTCTTCATATTCTGAGGCTTTTAAAAAAATCTTGAGTAAGAAGTCTATGCTAAATGCCTCTTCCTATCCCTATTGAGTGTATCCACTGATTTATAAATAGAAAAAGCAACAACCCATTTCCACTGCTTCGGTAACATCAGAGGTATTGTGTCATGTGACTAATTTGGTGACATTCTTTTCTGTAGTAAATATCTTAGGCTCTTGAAAAGAATGAGGAAAATGCTATGTGGTGAGTGGTCTTTGAATCCCTCTGTGGTTTTTACTTGTGGACCTTTTCTGTAAGAGCTGAGAGATTTAATATATAATGGGGAATCAAATAGAAATGTCACCCACCAAGCAGAATGGGGCCGGTCAGTGTTAACTCCAACATAGTGACCAATGACTAACGATAATGAACTCAAACAGAGGTCTCTATATGCTTACGCTGGGTGATTGTTTGGAGGATGCCGGCTTAAACATGAATGCTGCAAGCTCACCATCGTCCCTCCAAGCATCATATCGTTTGCTGCTCTCAGTCTCCTATAGGGACTTTACCTCTTATCAGTTAGTTGAGTTGTAACAATGAAATCAGACCCTAGAAGGTTTTGTAGATATGCGTTCAGTGACCAGGAAGGAGGTGGGAGATATAAAAAAGAGAAAGACAGGAAAGGGAGGAAGATGAATTGAAGCCCTAATATTTTGTCCTCTACTGAAAAATACTTTTTCAAATCAGAGTAAGAAGACTTTGTCATCCAGCCTTTCACTGTCTGCACACACTAAACATCTTTGTATGGAGCTGGCATATTAACAGTGCACAATATATTTAAGCTGATATTCCAATGTATACCATTCTAATATCCAAATCCAAATTACAATGTGTTCTCCTATGTAAGTAAAGCTATGTTGATCCTTTTGCTGTATCCTGCAGATTTAATTCATAGGTTTAACATTTTCAATGACTTGGTAATAGTCTGAACAAATTGAAAGATTACAAAGTGTCCGCTGGTTTGTACCAAAGGACTAGTCTCGAATGGATAAACATGGGAGGAAAAGCTTGTCTAGGAAGTAGGAAGTGAATTAGACACATCAGACTTCATGGGTGAGAGTTTCAACTTTGTTACTCACAGTTTTGAACAGCACCTTGAAGCTGTCAGAAACTTGTTCTTCCTCGTTGACAAGGTGGGTGACGTGACTGAGTCGTCTTTGCCCTGAAGTCTGACCTGTGGTCCATCGGCTTTCACATCACCTGGGAGCTGGTGAGAAGTGGAGAACATGACAGGTTGAGGAGCCAGCCCAGTGGTGAAGCTGTTCAGATTCCTAGAAACTCGCCTAAAAGCCAGCAGGCATGGTGGCCTTCCTGCAGTGCCAGCCTGGGAGGCCAGAGAATGCCAGCTAGCGAGGCTGCCATGTTGATGGGGGTCTGAGTTTTATTGAGAGACCTGACCTCAATAAATGAAGCGAAAAGGGCAACTGAGGACAATCCTGGGCTTCACCCCAGGTTGTGGAATTAGATCAGAGATATCACAAACATGCCTGGAGATTCTCATTTTCTGTGTGTGAATCCATTCACTGCAAGCATGTGGCGCCATGCTATACCAGACTTCAAGTGATGTGTGTGACCCATTTGATGGCCATCACTTTTAGAGAAAGGTGGGGGACAAATGAGCTCACCCCAAGAGAAATAAAAAGTGAGAACTAAACCCAAAAAAGTAAACAGACTCCAGAAGAAATACCCATGGATGGGTGGGTAGCCAGTAACCCCAAACACATCCACCTTTAATTTTAATTTTTATAGCGTGAACTGATTAACATAATGACTGAGGAAATTCCCAGTGCTTGAAGGACCATTTATATTCATATACTCATGGTCAAAATGTAAATGCATTCTTAGATTTATGAAGAATTTCATACACGGGTCTGGGAACATATTCTTTTATTATGCAATGAATATTCTTATATGATTGGAAGATTTAAGCCATAATCCTTAAAAACTTTTGTAAATCTATGCCTCTCCTTATACTCCCTTTGGCACAAAAGACACGGTGGAGTCATTTTATGCGGGCTGAAATGTCGCAGGACATTTCAATTCTAGTGTCCAGAGAGAGAGAGTATGGATTCCATTTTTTGTCCTGAAGAGACATTGCTCTAGGTGAAAGAAGAGCAAACATGAGGTAGTGCCTATGATTAACTATTCTTAATCATTTGAAGGTTTGGAAAACATAACCAACTTGTTCATTTGTATCACTTTGCTATCTATCCCTTAAGTTCCAAACAGGTTTAGTGGGGTTCAGGGGGTGTGGAAAAGCATCAGCAGTAACAAGGGCAATAAGTGCTTATCAAATAAACAGGTCCCTGTGGTCCCACTACCCAAGTGGGCCTTACTTACTGAGGGAAATAGATTTGAGAGTTGAGGACTCACACCCATGGGTGACTCGTTCTTTCTCTGCAAAGCCCTGAGCAGATTTCAGGCTTACCAGCCATCAGGTTCATTTCATGACGAGAGAAAAGCTGCCCATGCCCTCCACACTTGCAGACTTCCAGTCACCCTCCCATCAAGCTGGAGTGCTTGGCCTTTCTCTACCTGGCATA
This sequence comes from Acomys russatus, assembly GCF_903995435.1. Lineage (NCBI taxonomy): Eukaryota > Metazoa > Chordata > Mammalia > Rodentia > Muridae > Acomys > Acomys russatus. Next base: position 42,908,323 of record NC_067168.1, on the reverse strand, counting down.
GCCTATCCCCCTCTCTTCCTCCCTCCAATGCCGTGCTCCTCCCCAGTGGCCTAGGAATGATGTCAGTTACAGGCACTAGAATGTTGACCTTTAAGTATATTACAGAACCGAAACAGAAGGTGAGCATCTTGCCCATTGCACTGTCCCAGTGATGCTATCAAGGACCCAGGCATCTTCCAACTCTATGATCCATGTGCCTCCCAGGCTGATATCTTCCCTTTTTAGCCCTAACATGGTGGCCACAGTTCTAGGTATCTTTTGTAAGCAAACACTTATTCTTGGAGAGTTTCAGACATTTATCCTTCATTAAAAGATCTATTATTTTTTAATGTATAGGGGGTACATACATGTAGAGGTCTATTATTTTTAATGTATGGGGGGTACATACATGTGGAGGTCAGAGGACAAGCTGCAGAAGTCAGCTCTGTCTATTTTATGGGTCTCAAGGAAAGCACTGCATCTCTCAGGCTTGGCTGAGCCAGTGCAGTGGCCCTGAGCACTAAAACACTGAGCTGGAAAGAGGTGACCAGGTGGCATAAAATGGGATCCCTTCTTCCCTCTGCTTTCATCAGGGAGGAAAATCTCACACAGAAGCCACCTTCCCGACGTCGCATTATGCCTCCTCCTCCACAACTGGTTCCTGCGACTGTTAACTGCAAGGAAGGCAGAGAGAGAGAAAGTATTTGGCTTTTAAAATCCTCATTAGTGGGAGACAGATGAGCGAGAAAGGCTTGGGGGAATCGCTGATGTGCGGGTCACGACAAGATCTGAGGAGCATATGGAGCAATCAAATTGGCCAACTTCACAGGCTCCCTCTGCTCCGTCTGCTCTGGAGAAGCTTGTGTCATTCCGTCTAGTTCCAGCGTGGCTGCGAATCCCTCACGGACCTCAGTGGGACCGAGTTAATGGAGCAGGTCTAGGGTGGAGCCTGAGACGTTGTGCTATTCACATCTGCACGGCAATGTGCTACACTTTGTCCACTATAACGATTCCATAAAAGCCTGGTATGTCAGTCAGAGGAACTAGATCATCACTTCTCAGGTGATGTTACCTTCGTTATATTTTGTTTAATGAGAGGCATCACAGACTTATTTAAAATAGTGCCAGTGTGCAGGATTTAGTTATATTGAGAAAATCAGATTTTGTGTGTGTGTGTGTGTTAATTACCTGCGTCCTCATCATTTTCCTGGCAGACACATTTTGCCTGGAGCCAGCCTGTCTCCATGCAGGTTGTCCAATGCTGTCTTCAACCTGGCCAGGGGAAACTCAAATTCTAAAGCCATCCTGCCCCATAGAGCTTTTGACAGTGACAGAGATTTTGTATCTGTGTGTCCAACATGGCAGAAGCACCTCACTGGCGACTGCGGACACAGCATGGCCACTCTAGCAGAGCGTCTTGTTGTTTATTCTCATTACATTTTTTACTAATTTACTGTGAAGTCTTTCTTTCCCTCTGCGCTGATAGCTGCCACATGTAAGACATGGAAATCTTTACTTTTTCAAACATTTGGCTTATAGGTCTGGATAGATGTTTTACGTTGATAACGACAAGATATAATAGGTATTGATTTGCATTCAGAATTTTAGACGCACCAAGATAGGAAAGATGTTCTCTTCAAGGCTGCCAAATACAGATAGTCAAAACACTAAGAAGATAACATTTATGTAATTCCTGATTGTGTCATGGTTCTTCTTGCTATAAGTAGTTTATTGTATATATGTGCAATAACATAAATGTGTAGGTAAAAATAAAAAATATTAATAAAAACATTTTGCTTAGTATTCATTCGTGGCTGTAATGTCGTTTGATCAAGTCCAATCCCCACCACTCCCCTCTGGTTCCTCTCCCATCTACCTCATTACTTTTCCTTAATGTGCTCTTACTTTTTAAACCTATTTACTTATTTAAATATGTTTATTTACTTATCGTTTATGCCCACTGGCTCCAGTTAGCACTACCCTATATGTACATGAATGTGGAATCATCTATGCAGTGTGCGTTGTTGTCTCTTCAGACCCACGTCCCTAAAGAAAACTGACTCACCCTCCCCTAGAGGCCTGATTCTGAAGGTCACCACCGTCTTCTTACATAAAAGTCATGTCTAAAACTCAACCAAAACTTAGAAAGAAAAATATGTTTTATCTCATAAGCATAATCTAGGTTTAAATGTATATATTTGTGTGTGTATGTCTCTGTATGCGTATGCACATGTGAATGTTAGTGTGTGTAGGATATGAAAGGGAAAACATCTATGATAGGGGAGGAATAAGTTTAAAGGGAGAAAAGAAAGAAGGAAGAATGCGGGGTTAATAGCATGTGTGTCATGGAAGGTTGGGAAGATACTGTTTACAATGAGGAAAGGGAGCTAAGGAGAGGGGCTGGAGCCACGTGGGAAGAAGATGCAGGGCTAGTGTCTAGGAACACAGTAGAGCGATATACATGTGTAGAAAATGTCACGGTGAAAGCCCTTTCTTTTAATATTACAGTGAAAAATTTTAAAGTATTAAACACAAGAATCATTTCTGTCTGGTCTGCTGTGTGGCGTCTTCTCTGTATTTACTTGACTCCTCTTGTCATCCTGGAATATATTTCTCTGAAACTTGATTTGGCTTTACTATAAAGTATAGAACAAGTCAGGGCTTGGATTAAAAAGTAAATGTCTATATTTAAAAAATAATGTTTTTGTTGGTTCTTTGAAAAAAAAAAACTCAACTCCAGATGGATCAATGACCTCATCATTGGACTTGACACTCTAAATCTGATCAGAGGGAAAGTAAGCACATGAGAAGACTTCCTGTACAAAATCCTAATTCTCTAGAGAAACAGAACTGAGAGAATAAATGATTGAATGACTGAGTACACACACACACACACACACACACACACACACAGAGAGAGAGAGAGAGAGAGAGAGAGAGAGAGAGAGAGAGAGAGAGAGAGAGAGAGAGAGAGAGAGAGAGGCTGTCCAACAATGGCTGTCTACCAGTGAAAACTCCAAGAGTCCAGTGGTTCAGTCCATGAGGCTGGATGTCTCAGCTGGTCTTCAGTTTATGCTGGAATCTTATGGATGTCTCAGCTGGTCTTCAGTTTATGCTGGAATCCTAACGGAGTAGGCTCTAGTGCCAGTGAAGGAATGGACTTGCTAGAGAGAGAGAGGACAAGCAAACAGAGAGCAAAGCTTCAGTCTTCCCTGTGCTCTCTATAGGGTACCACCAGGCGTGGCCCAGCTCTAAGGTGGATCTTCCTGCCACAGAAGATGAAGATACTGGGTACATCTCCTGACTTCAAACCATTCAAAGACGGAATCCCTCACAGGTGTATCCAGCCTCTTGAGTTCTAGTTAATTCCAGATGTGGTCGAGTTGACAAGAATACCTGTCACACCTAGTAACCAAGTGTGAAGGCCAACAGTTAACAAATGCCACCTCATGAAATAAAAAGCTTCTCCATAACACGGTCATGCAAGTGAAGGCAGAGCCTACAAAGTAGAAAGAGTTCTTTACCAGCTGCACAGCCAACAGAGGGTTACTATGTGGGATATACAATGAGATCAGAAAACTAAACATTATAACAGCCCATTTTAAAAACATGGGGAATGGAACTAAGCATCTAAAGAGGAAACACACACAGTTGAGAAACAAATTTTTAAAAGTTCAGCATCTTTAGCCAGAAAGGAAAGGCAAATCGAAACCCATTTCTTCATATGGTAACCCATCCGCCCCAAAGACATTAGAAAGATTAAAGAACTCCACCTAACATTTTAAGAATAGAATTGTACTTAAGGGGCTGACTGGAGATGTAAATAGTGTCAGGTGTCTAATGAGCACCGTGGCTGTAGGAAGAAGCGGGTATTGATAAAAATTTTAATTTGGAATTAAAAAAAAAAAGGCAGAAAGGGGGATTGTAATAATATTGGTTAATAATTCTTATTTCTCATTGAAGAGCCCACTGAACTTTCTAATTCCATATGTGTTATCTGTTTTTAAATGGTTTCCAATTTACTTTATGGACACAGCCAATTATTTCTGTTCCAGACATGAGTTATTTGTGTCCCTTCTTTCCTGCCCATTGCCAATTCTTGTATCTGTTATACAAACAGACTTCCATAGAAATAGGAACCAATTCACTCATGGCACAGGGTGGTTTACTATTTGTCAGCATGCCTGAAAATAACCTTCAGTGTGCCATCTTCCAGAGAAGGTGTGGAGCTGTGATGATCTCTCTGTCAATGTCCCACCCAATGTTGTCATGTATGTTTTTATCCTTACATTCTTTTGATGAGAGCCTATGTGTTGGTTTATATTTTTCTCTTGTATAGCTTTTCAAAAGCCCCCTCAAACTCCTTTAATGAGGTGGATTAAAAATCTATAAAATTAAAATTAACTGAAGGGGCTAGAATCACAGTTTAGTGGTTAAGAAAACTTGGTGCTCTTTCTGAGGACCAGAGTTTGGTACCCATCACCCAGATAGGGTAGCTCACAACCAGCTGTAATGCCAGATTCAGGAGAGCTGATGCCCTCTCTCTTCTGGCACCTGCATGCATCTACCCCAACACACATACATATATGCACATATACATATACACACTACATGCACACATGCACACATACCTCACAGACATATACACACACATACACACACGCACACACAGTCCACAAACATATACACATGCACACACACATACACATGTACACGCATACACACACACGCGCGCGCGCGCGCACACACACACACACACACACACACACACACACACACGGATGTGCTGCTGTTGCTGCCAAGGCCTGCGGCTTGACTCAAACATCAGTCTGACCTCCCCAGTGGGATTTTCTTTTCCTTTCCTTATTCTGACATGCACGACTCTCTTTCTCATATATGATATTCCTCCTCTTCTCTTCTCCTGACATCTAATATCTCTACTACAATTTAGTAGGTGAGGAACTCCATACCATGGGACTGTCTTTCTCTCTGGCCAAAGTCTGCAGACAGCTCGGTGATCAAGGTGTGTTGCTTGATACAGGGTTCATAGCTGTGTCTGGCTTTTCAGGTGCAGAATAAACCTATTTTTACTTCGGAACAGAAGCAGTACCACATGACTCACTGGCTGCAGAGGGGGGATGTGCTGGAAGCTAAAGTAATTATTTTCCTACATCCACAGATCTACCTGGTACATTTTGGCTTCTGGAAAATTGAGAAAAGAAAAACTTTAAAATGAAATCACATCATGACTCAGGTTTCTGTCTAGTGGGGAGGGGAGGAGTGGAGAAATATCAAAGTGTGTAAGCAATCTGAACAAGGTGGACTTCAGACCTGCGACTGTTAGTCCGCACAGGGCAGGGGTGTCAACATCACTGTTGGACTGATTTGAAAATTTCAAGACGTCATCTAACCCTTAGTAAGTGTGCAGCAAGCACTGTACCCCACTTCTCTAGGTTACACCCACTTTAGTTTTAATCTCTGGAAAGGATGAAGCTTGGATAGAAAGTATAAAAAGCTTGTGCACAGTAGAAGGCGGGATTTAAAGCCAAGCTGGTAATGCAAAGAGACCACTCAACTGCTGCCTGAAGGGGCTGTCTTTGCAGGCAACTCCCAGGAACCCGAGAAGGCTGTTTTATTTGTTTATTTACTTGTTTGTTTGTTTATTTGTTTATTTATTATTTATAGCTATATTAATTAGTTTAGTATTTTACTTTCCAGACTTGGCTTCCCTATATAGCCACAGGTGTCTTAGAGCTTGTGATCTGGGCTCACCCTTAGGAGAGGTGGGGGTTATTATTATTATTGTTGTTGTTGTTGTTATTGTTATCAGGGAACATATGTGCAATGAGTGTATGTAAGTGCACACGCATGTATGCCATAGCACACATGTGGAGGTCAGAGGAGCTCCTGTGAACCATTCCTCTCCTTTCTTCATAAGTTATAGGCCTTGAATTCAGGTTGTTAGGTTTGCAGGACAAACAGTTTTGTCCACAACGCCATCCTGCCAGCCTGTTAGGTGGGACTAGGAGGAATTATATCTCATCTTTGCTCATTAGCTTTTGCTGACAGCAGCAGACAGGAGGCTGGTGGGGTTCAGTGGGGTCTGAGGAGCACAAGTGTGGCTGTGCTGGTGTGCACAGTGGACACTCTTCCCTTGGTTGTGATGTGTGTAGGACTCCCCTTTCTCCTGTGTTCATCTTTCGGAGGGCACTTAGCTTGTTTCTATTTCCTGGCTGTTGTAAATGCTGCCGTCGTGAACATGAAAATACAGATGCCCCTTTGATATTTTCACGCCACTTCTTTTGTGGATGTACGCAAGCAGAAGAATTTCTGGGACAAAGTGGTAGGGGTTTTGTTTTGTTTGAATTGCTGTATCATTTTTCCATATGGCTTCCCTTTTCTCTACATCCTTGCTAGCACACGGTCCCTCTGTTCTTTTGATAATATTCATTGGTGAAGTGATGTTTTCTTTTGGTTTTGATGTGTACTTCCATGACAATTAACTCTCTTGAGTTTGTTGAATTTTTACTCATTTTTTGACTACTTAATATGGATGTACAGTGTATTTTGAGAAGGTCTGTCCCAAGTCACCCCTCTGATTCCTTTCTGGGACTCCCACTACTTCCCCCTTCCACTTTCATCTCATCCTTTTTCCAGCTAGTGCTTGCTGCATTATGCTATGAGGGTGTGGGACCATCCACCAGAGCATGGGCAGCACACACTCAGAGCATTCCCCAACAGCCAATAGCTCTTGAGCTAGAGGTGGGGCCATGCAAGCTCCTCTCCTAGCCATGCTGTAATGTTTGCTGCCTTAATCTTGTGTAGGTAGCCTCAGCTGCTATGAGTTCATACATGCAATAGCAGTGACCTGTCCAGACCCAGCATTTCTCAGCCTCTGCTCATTGCTCAGCACCTTACTTTCTGCTTCCTCTTTGAGACGTTCCCTGAGCCTTGGGGTCAGATGGTTGAGAATAAGTGACTGTTGGGTGCTCAGCCCTAAATGGGACGTTTAGATCCTGAGGGGTTTTTCTTATGACTGTATTCTGATTGTCCATTTTCTAGAGCTATCTGCCCCTACTCACTCTTTAAATTTATTTTAAAATTAAGGTTAACATACAAATTGATGGGGTTCGTTACAGAATTTCTATACATTTTTGTCATTGTGCTTTGTTCTCGTTGTATTCCCTGTTCTGCATTTGTTGTCTGTTGGGTTCCTGGTTTCTTTAAATGTCTCGGTTACCAGCACCTTGTCAGACATACAGTTTGCAAACACACCCTCCCATTCAGTGCTGGTCCTTGTATTCTGTGGGTAGATTCCTTTGCTGTGCAGACGTGCTACAGTTTGATATACTCCCTCTGTCTAGTCTGCTTTTTATAGCCATTATGTTTGGGATCCTGTAAAACAACAACCAAAAACGCTTGCCCAGTCTAAGGTCTTGAAGCATTTTTTTTTCTGTGTTTTCTTCTAGCAGTTTCATGATTTTAAGCCTTCCATTTAGGTCTGCTCTTTTTGAGGTGATTTCTGTAACTGGTAAGAGACAAAAATCTAGGTCCTTTCTTGCTCGTGTGTATCCAATTCTCCCAGGTGAAGGGACAGAGTTACTTATCTTGTGATTGATTGAAAGGAACAGGGCTTATCGCAAACAAGGACACTTGTTTTTCCTCACACTGTAAGTCCAGCTGGATGATAGACTCAGGTATAAATGGAGCCAGGCGATGCCTTCACAGCTCACATTTTGCCACTGTTTCTTTGTGCCGGTTTATTGCATGCTTTCAAGGTGATTTCAGAGGTCCATTAGGATATGTATTTCCTTATTTATTTCCATTAGGAAAAGGGGAGATAGAAGGCCACTTTCCCAAGCATAACCTGTAGCTCTTTGTGATTGGGACTTCTGTTGTTTCTTTGGTTAGGATGTTATAAGCCTGGTGTGTGCTCACTTGCTGACACTAAGCTCAACCCATGATGTGTCCAGCTGTTTCTTCATTCTCTGTGTTGCCTCTGGTCATTCTGGGTTCCTGGAAAGAAAGCTACATTAGTCTCCCTCCTGTTGCCATAGTAAAAACCTCAAACCAACCACTTTAATTCTGCTTGTGCTTTCTGGTCAAAGTTCATCAGTGAGGGAATTCAAGGTAGGAACTTGGAGGCAGGATCAATGGAGGTGCACTTCCAGGTGGCTTGTTCTTACGTCTTGCTTAACTATATTCCTTATAAAGCCTACGGTCATCTGCTAAGGAGTGGTGCCACTCATAGTGGTCCGAGCCCTTCTACGTCAATAAACAACTAGATATCCCTCATGGACATGGCCACAGGCCAATATGATCTGGGAAATTCATTAATGGAGGCTTTGCTCAGATGGCTCTGGAATGTGTCAAGTTGACAGTTACAGCCAACTAGGGCCAATGGCTGTCAAACAGTAATGGAAGAAAGTATGGGTTTGATGTGGGGTTGGCAAACAGCATTGTGCATCAGTTTCGGACACATGATCCCAGTCTAAAGCAGAAAGGAAACACCATTACCAAAAAGCAAATGTGTTCTGTACTTTAAAATCAGCACCAGCACCTTCTTTATGATAAATATCTCATTGATATAAACACATTAGTTTGATGTATATTTAAACCTAATTCCTATGAGCCTAGGTTCAGGTGACAACGGGACCCCTCACAGGTACCCACCCCCCCCACACACACACACATGCAGTCGAAGCTTGACCTTAGGGGCAGATAAATATTCATACACATCATGCATATTTATGAACTTCAAGAAGCACTAACCAGGGAATGAGAAATGCTTACACCGAAGCAAGGAGGAGCCTTGTGTGAGTCACGGAGCAAGTCTCCATGATATACACCAAAGAAAGAAAGTTCTAGCACACAATAGATAGTAGAGTTTCCAGACTGCCCCACTTGGGTGAGAGGCTGGTTGTTCACCAGCTGGTTCACAGGCACAAGTGATGCCTCAGGCTTGATGCTTCATTACAGATATGGAGAAACCAGGGTACAACCAAGTTAAGGAGTTCTCGAAGGCTGCACAGTTGCAGCCATACAACAGGAGTTCAACCTCTGTTAATTACTCTTCAAGTTGCTGTGACAAAATGCCTGACGAAGAGGAGCTTAAAGGAAGAAGGGTTTACATGGCTCACCGCTGGAGGGCGTAGTCTCTTGTGGAAAGGAAGGCAAGAGCCCGAGGCAGCTGTCACGTCATTGCTTGTGCAGTCAGCTTCTGAAGACTGCCGTCCCTCCCATCACTTTCTTTTTATTCAGCCTGCGAGCCCAGTGCATGGCATGGCGGTGCCCAAATTCAAGGTGGATCTTTTTACCTTCGTTAGCCAAGTCCAGCAACTTGACACTCAAATATGTCATTTTTTTAATGCTTTCAGTTATCTGTGTGCTTGTGGGTATGTGTGTCTGTCTGCCCCCACCTCTGTGTCTGTCTGTCTGTCTGTCTGTCTGTCTGTCTGTGTGTATGCATAAGCCCACATGGGTACCCACCCATTTGGAGGTCAGAGGGCAAGTTGTGGGAGCTGGGTCTCTCCTTCCTCCATGAGGCTTCTGGGTATTGAACGAAGGTTGTCACGCTTGGTAACAGGCTGACAGGTATCTGCTGAACCCTGTTCCTACAACCTCCCCTCCCCCCATATCACTTTAAAGTCGCCTGAACACTGCCACATACCTCCTCATGCAGTCTACTACAGGAACGTAGATGTAAGCTGCTCTTCCCCAGGGGAACTGCTTCCTAACATTGTGTTACCTTAAAGGGCCTCCTTGCTACTTTTTGTGAGTCACAGTAGGCCTTGGAAGTGAAGAGCATGTAGCCCTCTGGGACAAATCACCCTGTCTAGACCCCAGGCCTTTGAGGCCATATGTTTACATTGAATTAGAATTTTTATTAATTGCTAACCTTTAGAGGACGGCATCTCTTTGAGCGAACTAGAGCAGGAAATTAATCTCACATGCCTGTGGTACTGTGTCACCAAGGCCAGAGCATCCTCACAAAGGTTAGGAGGTGGGGACACGCCGAGTCTCGGCATGCTGCTGCCTGCATGGAAAACATGTAGTGCGGTACTGACTCAGCCAGGAACAGCCTGCTCATCTCTGCTGTTATCTCCCTTCTCCTCTGAATATAGCCTGGGCACCCGGGAGCTTCTGTTTTGTTTTATTCTTGTTCATTTTTTTTGTTTGACACTTCAATATTGCCTTTGGTATTGTTGTCTAATGCACTTTATTATCCTAAAGTGTATTATTTCCTGAGTCTGACAGCATACTTGTCAGTCATACAGTATGGAAGAAGAAAAATCCTTGTTCCAAGTGTAGTTGTCACGTATCAGCTCCCTTTGGATGTTCTGGGCTTCATTGCTGGTGACAGGAGTAGGCAGAGGGAGCCGGGGGAATAGAGGCTGTCTTTAAGCAATTACTAATTATTTTCAAAATATATACACATGTCTGTATACATGCATATACACACATAGATAGATGGATGGATGGATGGATAGATAGATGATGGATAGATAGATAGATAGATAGATAGATAGATAGATAGATAATAGATAATAGTGTATGCTTGTATGTGTATGTGTCTGGGCACACACTGCAGCTTGTATGAGGAATTCCAGAGGAGGATCTTGGGAGAATATATATTCTCCATTCACCATGTGGGGCCCGGGGATCAAGCTCACACCTTCAGACCAGGCACCGGGCATCCTTACCCACTGAGCCACCTCACTATCCTTTAATGCCATCCCTACCAAGGTTCTCTTTAAACATGGACACAGTCCTGTAAAGACATTTCCACCTCCACTTCCTCCTTTTCCTTATGCCAACTGTAGAGTGTGATGGAGAGGTCAGAGGTAAAGCCCCATGTCCTTCTTTGTGTTTAAATCAACTTATCTGGGCACTACTTTGTTTTTCTGTTATTAAGGTATGTATGCTGGAGCTGGCTTGCCATAGCTTATAAGATGTTATTTGGGAAAAAAAAAAGATGTTATTTGGAGAGTTTTTTTTTTTTTTCTGGACCCCTCTCTGTTCATATCATGTTGGCACCTTAATATACCGTGTCTATACTGTGACACAGGACAAACTTATTTCTATGCCAGTGAGCTTCTGAGAGCAGGCAACAAGGAGGCTTCAACTTCTATGCTAACTGGACTCCATGGAAGTGGCCACCTTTAGTACTTAAAGAGCGTTAGTTACTTGAGGGGGAAGGGGAGGAGGAAAGTAGAAAAAAGAGGTGTTACAGTGTTGGGGGAAAGAAGGGGTTTAGAGAAACAGCTTAGTGGATGAGAGTGCCTGAGTTCAGATCCCACAAGGCAGGAAAAGGCTGGGCATGACTGTCTACGTCTATAGCCACAGCATGCTTGGAGGCAGAGATAGAAGGGACACCGAGGCTTGCTAGCAGCCAGCCTAGCTCAGGGCTCAAGGAGAGACTGTTGCAATGGGCTAAGGTGGAGACGGACACAGCAGGACAATTGGCAACTTCCTCTGGCCTCTGCTAGTGTGTGCACACAGAATGTTTCATCCACATACATATACATACCCAGAATGTTGTACCCACATATGTACATATGGACACACACACACACACACACACACACACACACACACACACACACACACACAGAATGTTTCAGTGGATGGATTCTGTTCATCTCAAACACAGAGGTCTTGTATTAGCTAGATGTGGAAAACTTTGGATAGTAAATATTCTGCTTAGATTCCATCTGCTGAGAGCAGACAGCACACAGCTAAGTGTCTGCTGCATGCTAGGAGTGTCACACCCATCCGCTGCACCCCCAGGGTAGCATGGCCAGTTACATTGGCTCTCTTAGAAGGGGAAGCACCTGCGCAAACAACACCCTTCTTGGCGTGGGCCTGAGCACCACTTCTCAGCAGAGAAGTGTTGATGTATTACTATAGCCAATTTCCATAAATGCCTGCTGATTTCATAGTCTTGTAGAAATGCTATTTATACCCAAATGCCAAGTATATTGAGATGTAATTTACATGTAGTGTATGCATGAATATTAGGCATGCAGATTGGTTCATTTTGACAAATGAATACACTCATGTTATCCCTTCCCTAACGAGATAGAGAACTCATCCATCAACTCAGAGTCTCCTATGTCCTTCCTAGGCAAGCTCCTCCATGTCCCTAAAATGTAATTAATTAGCTTTTAAAATCACAGATTTTATTTTCTTCATAATGGCTCTTCTCCCCTCCCCATTTAAAGGACTTACATGATGGGACTTGAGAGAAGGCTCAGTGGTCCGCTTGCTCTTGCAGAGGATCTGGGTTCACTTCCTGTACCCACAAGGCAGCTCACAGCCATCCATGATGCACTCCTGTTCCAGGAGATTGGATGCCCTCCCCCAGCCTGCTGGGGCATGGCATGCGTGTGGTGCATACACAGTATGCAGGAAAAAGCACTCATACACACAAAATAAAATAAAATAATCTTTAAAATGTATATGATAAGAACTGTACGGCCTGTCTTCTATGCTTCTGAAATCCCTCTGGGCCACACTGGGATTTATGCCTGTGACTGTGGTGCCTTGTAGCTCATTCCTTGCTATTACTGAGGACTTTCTTGCAGCATGAATATACTGTTTAATCACTTGTTCTCCTGTTAACAGGCAGTTAAGCCTTTCCAGATACAATATATTACAAATAAATCTCACGAGAAGACTTCTCCATAGAACCATGTATGTCTGAACGTATAGGCCCTCACAAATGTTGAAGAAGCATCTGGGATTGAGATTCCTGTGGCACAGGTGGACATACATCTACCTTTGAAAGAAATATCCTTAAAAATGCCCTCACTCTCATTGTCTATGTAATGAGCTGATTTTGTCTGTTTTCCACAAAGGATCCTGCAGTGATTATGTGCTGGCTCTTTTTTCCTTTCATATTAAAATATGTCCATCTTCATAGTTAAAGGGATCTTTTCTAAAACATTTATTTATTTTGTGCTCTTTGTGTGTGGTGTGCTGTGCTGTGGTATGTGTATGTGTCATGTGCTATGTGTGGTCTGTGTGGTGGGGTGTGGTGTGTATATGTGAATAGTGTGTAGTGTGGTGTGATGTGTGTGTGTGTATGTGAACGGTGTGTAAGGTGTAATGTGGTATGGTATGTGTGGAATGTGATGTGTGTTGTATGTGAATAGTGTGTAGGGTGATGTGGTATTGTGTGTATGTGTGTGTGTGTGTGTGACTGGTGTGTAGTGTGTTATGGTGTGTGTGAATAGTGTGTAGTGTATGGTGCGATATGTGTGGTGTGATATGTGTGGTATGGGGTGTGTGTGTGTGTGTGTGTGTGTTTGTGTGTGTGTGGTGCCATAGTGTGTGCACAATGGTTAGAGAGCATCTTTGTGATGTCAGGTCTCTTGTTTTGCTATTAGGATCTGGGGAACTGAACTCATGTCATCAGGCTTGGCAGCAGATACTTTTGCCCACTGAACAATCCTGTCAGCAAAGGTCTTTTAGAAAATAAAGAGTACATATTGTTGTTCTTACTTTTGAATTAAGAATAGTGTGTAGCTCCTCCGTGCTTTCCCTTCTAATAGATTTAGTGTGTCTGGTGTTATGTTGAAGTCTTTGATCCATTTGGACTTGAGTTTTGTGCAAGGTGACAAATATGGATCTATTTGTATTTTCTACATGTAGACATCCAGTTAGACCAGCACCATTTGTTGAAGATGCTGTCTTTTTCTATTATATGGTTTTAGCTCCTTTGTCAAAACCCTAGGTGTGTGGGTTTATTACTGGGTCTTTGATTTGATTCCGTTGGTCAACCAGCCTATTTCAATGGCAGTGCCATGCAGTTTTTATTATTATTTCTCTGTAGTACAGCTTGAAGTCAGGGATGGAGATACCTCCATCTTTTATTATGTAGAATTGTCTTAGGTATTCTGATTTTTTTTTTGTTGTTTTGTTTTTCCATATGAAGTTTAGAATTGTTCTTTCAAGGTCTGTAAATAATTGTGTTGGCATTTTGATAGGGATTGCATTGGATCTGTAGATTGCTTTCAGTAAGGTGGCCATTTTTACTTTGTTAATCCTACCAATCTACAAGGATGGGACATCCTTCTATCTTCTGATATCTTCTTCAACTTCTTTCTTCAGAGATTTGAAGTTCTTATCATACATGTCTTTGACTTGCTTGGTTAGAGTTACACCAAGATACTTGTTATGTTATTTGTGGCTATTATGAAGGGTATAGTGTCCCTAATTTCTTTCTCAGCCTGTGCATCCAGTAGTGCTTCAAAACAGATGCTGAGACTCGCGGCCACAGCCAAACATTGGACGATGCATAGGGAGTCTTGTGAAAAAGTGAGTGTGGAGGAGAAAGGGACCTGGAAGTGACAGGAGCTTCACAAAAAGACCAATAGAGGCAACTAGCCAGGGCCCAGAGGTGCTTGCTGAGGTTGAAGGAGCACCTTAAAACCATGCATGGACTGGAACTAGGCCCCTACAAAGACGTAACCCATGGGCAGCTCAGGCTTCATGTGGGTTTTCTAGTAAAGGCAAGGGGGCTGACTCTGATATGGACTCTGTTGCCAGATTTTTTTCACTTCCTCCTCGCAGGACTGGCTTGCCAGGCCCCGTGGGGAAAAAAACAGGCTCAGTCCTGATGCAACTTAATGAGCTGGGGTGGATTGGAAGTGGGGGTCCTCTTTTCTGAGGAATAGGAGAGGGGGGAGAGGGGAGGGAGGGGAGGGGGGATAAGGGATGGAGCTATGACCAGAATGTAAAATGAATGAATGAATAAATAAATTAATTAATAATTAATTTATAAAAGAATAGTGGTGTGTGTGTGTGTGTGTGTGTGTGTGTGTGTGTGTGTGTGTGAGAGAGAGAGAGAGAGAGAGAGAGAGAGAGAGAGAGAGAGAGAGAGAGAGAGTTTTCTACTGCACCCATGTTCTACTGCACGTATAGGTGGATATCGGAGGGCCACATGTGTGGCAGCAGGGTGAATAGACTGTGGACGGGATTGTCAGGCTTGGCAGCAAATTGCTGAGCCATCCTGCCTCCCAGGACCTTGCCTGCGTAACCCATCAGTTATCTGTTTTGTAATTGGGGGATTTAGTCAACTTAGGTCTGCTATAACTCACGGATTTTCTGTCATGGATCACTGCTCTGCATGTGAAGGCTCCACAGCACACTTACTAATTTGACTTTAAATAGCCCAGTTATTTGTGTGTGTGTGGGGGGGGTGGGGGTGGAGGGAGACAGGGGTATGTGAATCTATGTATGTTTATGTGTGGTGTGAGTGTGTGGATGTGCATACAGAGGCCAGAGGTCAGTGTCCAGTGTCTTCAGTTTTCTGCACATGTTTCTCAGGTAGTTTTCTTTCTCTGTTACTAAGCAAACACTCTTTGCAGCACAATTCCTTCTGCTCTGTGATTCTTTCCCCCTTTCTTTAATTTGACTTTTGTGCTTTCAGTTTGACTTTTCCTGCTTGCTTTAATCCTTCCTCAGACTGCGCTAACTCAGCTTCTTATTTTCTCAGAGCAAAAGGATATTCATGTTATGTCTGTTTTTGTTTTTGTTTTTTAATTCTCAAATAGCCATGGGTACCATAGCTCCTTTCCAGGCCTAGTCACTTGAAGCCCAGAGCGGTGCACTGAGAGAAGACCCAAGAGCGATGTCTCCACCTTCATTAGGTGGAGAGGTCAAGACTGGCCCACAGGGTAGAAACAAACTGGAACCTGGCTCTTTTAACTACGTCCTTTCTTCTGTGCCCACTTGCTGTATTCTGTGTAACCAAGATGGAGCCCAGCTCGTGTGAACCTGCCACTTAGCTACCTTGGCAGAGTGTCACTGCCCATCACCCACTGAGCCTGAGGTGGATGAAGCCAAGGGGACGATGAAGAAGAACTTTCTGACAGAAATGACCTGTGCTCTCAGGAGCACGTTCCTAGGCAGCACCCAGGATACATTTTTGTCATGTGTCCCAGTGACCTCTACAGCCTTACCACTGTGGCATTTAGTTGTAATTATTTTAACACATGGAACTGCTGAGTTACAGCTTCAGTGGTGTCTGAGCTAGCAGTGCTGCAGTTGCCAAATCCAGCCACCCAGAGCATTACATTTTATTATTTTTAAAAGGGCATCAATTTACTGGTCATGAATGGAACTTTGTGTTTTCTTTGATAGTTGACCCAAATGATGTATTTATACAAACTAACATGGCTGCTTGACATGAGGCTCTGAATGCTGATAGGACCACAAATTTCTACACCTAAATTTAGAACCACGTTGTAGTAGTAAGTGCCTGAGAGCACTCCTGCCTGTTTCCCTGTTGGTTGTGCTCATATGTTTGCTTCTAAATCAAATGCATGATTTTATCAAGTAATTTTTGTGTTTGGGATAGGCATAAATAGGCCACAGTTAAACTAGTTGGAGTATGGAATTAGGCACGGCCATAGCTCTGGCTTAGTGTCATCCATCAGACTCAGGGTTTGGCAATATGAGTTACTATGCTGTATACAACTTGGTTCGCCTACACCGGGGCCACCTAGGCAAGTCCTCCCAGCCATGGTCAAGGTACCAACATGATTGTCTTCTCTATGACCCGGGCATAAGCTGCTCTTTAGATCACAAAGAATGATTCTAGGGGGCTAGAGAGACCTGGTGGCTTGAGGGTTAAGAGAATTGAGTTCCCTCACACTGGGCCACTCACAACCATCCATAACTCCAGTTCTGGAGAATCTGACGCCCTCTTCTGACCTCCTCAGGCACCTGCATGCATGTGGTGCAGGTGACCACACTCTCTGTCCTCTCTCTATCCCTCCCTTCTGTCTTCCCTCCCTCCTTCCTTCTTTTCCCTGCTTACATGCACACACACACACACACACACACACACACACACACACACACACGCACACACTGAACCAAATGAATAAATAAGCGCACTTGTGACTTTGTCTGGGGAGACATGGTGGAACAGGGACTGACGCTGCAGGCCGCCCTCTCTCTACCGCTCACCATCCTAAGACAATCATGAAGCCTAGGACTGGATTGCTTTGGGTCATTATATAGGAGAGATTTCTAAGTAAACAAGATCAAAGGTCAGCTTCTACTTTATTATTTCCTGCCTGAGGAACAGTAGGAAACCTCTAGACCAGGGGGAGGAGACTGAGACGGGAAATGTCGTTTCCAGGGGAGAGTGGGCTGGGAATAAGGGGCATCCTATCTCCCTCCCTCCTTCCTACATTATGAGTTACACTCAAAAGCCATACACACCTGAGCCTTTAGCATCACAGGTGCTATTCAGTCCCTTTTCACCATGGAAACTAAGAAGTGTTCATTGAGTGCTTACAGAATGTTATGTCAGTAGGATTTCGCATTATTAACATTTTGCATGGAAAGGGAGAAGCTGTGACCTTGCACACCTTATCATTAATCCACCAACCATAATACTTTCAATTTGGATACATATTGGTACAGTTCAGTCAATGGCATAAACATGACTGAGGAAGTTACAGGATGTCAAGCCAGCAACGGGGCTTAAGGCTTGAGGCATAATGCCAAGGCAGCTAGGGCAAGGAGAACAGGTGTGCACACCAAGGAAATGCCAGGTTCTGATTGCTTGTCTTGCTGGGCTCTTGTCTTGTTGAGTGTCTTGGTTGTGACGGTCAGTACTGTCAACTTGATGGACTGTAGACTCCCCATGAGGTGAGCTATTTCCAGCTGACCCTGGGAGCTTTTCTTGGTTTTTGTTAATTGGCATGGGGGAACCATCTCAATGGTAGGCCATCCCCTCCCTGGGTAGAACATCCTGAGCTGGGTAAAATGGAGAAAGGCATAAGCCCTGGAGAAAGAGCAGCCCCTCTCTTTTCCTGACTATAGACACAATGTGATAGCTGCCTTAGCATCTGCCATCTTGATTTCTCTGCCAGGGTGTGCACTGTAACCTTGAACTTGGAGTCACAGTAAGCCCTTATGCCTTGTGTTGCCTTTGGCAGATTATTTTTTACCACAGTAAGAGGAGAAGGAACTAAGACAAGGACCAAATTGTGTGTACCTGGAGAAGAAAGCAGAGCTACAAAGAAGCTGCCTTATGCTAACCTGTTGGAGCAGTTTTGTACATTGCTTCCAAAGTACAACCATCTACCCTTATGTCAATGACTTTACATTGACTGTATGAAGGTTGTTCCTACTGTAAATCATCATAAAATTCAAATCATAGCTATTTCGTCTACTACACACACACACACACACACACACACACACACTCCTTATATACACTATCTGTACACACCAGAATTATCTGACATTCTAGCAAATAATGTATTAGCAACAAAATATTGCAAATATTTTCTTCTACAGAATTATATGGGTTTGCGGTTCTTGCATGTAGGTATATCTCCAAGGATACATTCCATTTGTGTGCAATGCCCACAGAAGCCGGTAGAGGGCACCAGATACCCAGTAACTGGAATTACAAATGGTTGTGGTCTGCCCAATATGGGTGCTAGGAACCAAGTTCCAGTCTTTGCCAAGAGCAGCAAGTGTTCCTAACTGTAGAACCAACCACCCTCCAGCCACCAGCTTTTGTATTTTAAAATAATAAATGTGTCTACAGTCAACTTGTTCACATTGAGGTGACAATCCTGATATGAAGTAAAGAGAGTTGCTCTTTAGAACTTTCAAAAAAAAAAAATCATGGCTGATACATATTGAGGAACCAAAGATTCTTATTAACTACTCAAAGCGAGAATGTTAGGTGTTTCTTCTTTACCGATTTCATGTGGACTTTTAAAGTTTAGTTTTAATGTATATATGGTTCATCTAGGGGTCTTATTTTAAAAGGTAGATTCTGGTTCTCTGGGTGTGGAAAGGGCCTGGAATTCTCCATTTCTAACAAGAACAAATGTTTGGGTGTTGTTGGCCTCAGAGAAGAGGAAAAAAAAAAAGGATGGAAGCAGGAACGGGAGATGGCTCAGTTGGTGAGGTGCTTGCCACACATTCATGAGGGCCTGTAATCAGATCTCCAGAACCCACACGAGAAAGCCAAGCATGGTGGTGACCCTTTGCAGTCCCAGCACTCCAAAGATGAGGACAGGAGAGGCCTCTAGGCTCGCTGTCCTAGCCATTCTCATCTGCCTCGTGAACAGTGAGTGAGGAAGACACCCAGTGTTAACCTCTGGCCTCTATATGTATGTGTACATGTGTGTACACACACTCAGGAGCACATATGCATATACACACATCCACACTCAAAATAGTACATTAAAAAAAGTCTCTAGTGTCTGATATAGTATACTCTGCATGGCAGAAGAAGTTATATAGTATTTTTTCTTTGCATTGAAAATATTTGAATCTGGATAAGTATAAGTTTTGGGGCATATATTTATTAAATTCACGTAGTAGAGTCAAAGCCTGAAAGAGCTGTAGCACCAGCAATACCACTTATGTGAGCTCACTGACACCGACAGACCTGAGCAATGGGCAGCACCCCACAGGCCTCCCTCACTTAGCTTCCTTAAGTCCCCTTGGCATCCAGGTTGTGTTCATGCGGTAACTCTCCTGCAGCAATTAACACACTGTGGTGACTTTCAATATAGCTGGAGTAAACTGTGCTGATTTAGGAGAGGATCTGAGAAGCCAGCTAATTCTTCAGTTATTTTCTGGCATTGATATGGAATCTGTATATCTTTCTATTATATATATATATATATATCAATCAATCTATCTATCTATCTATCTATCTATCTATCATCATCATCATCCTCTATTAACTGCCATTGCCATTCATCTATCTAATCTATCTACCATCTATCATCTATGCATCTATATATCTAATCTATCTGTCTATATTTATCTATCTATCCATGTCTCTCTATATATGTATCTAACATATCTGTCTATCATCTGTCTGTCTGTCATCTATGCATATATTTATATATTTACCTATAATTTATCTTATCCTATCTATCTATCTATCAATCATTATCTATCTATCTATCTATCTATCTATCTATCCATCCATCCATCTATCCATCTATCCTACTTTCTTTTCCATAGGAATTTGAATCTGAACCGATAAACCTTCCCATCCAGGCTGTTACCTGTGGAAGGCACACACACACACACACACACACACACACACATGTACATGCATGCACACACACATACACATACATGCATGCACAGATACATGTACATATATACATTCACACACTCATGAATATGTACATATGTTTGCCCACACTCATACATACATATATGCACACATACTTGCATGGATATACACACAAATAATACTTTAGTGTTGCACATAGGTTGAGACTGTCATCTTACAGAGACCTCAGTATAGAAACACTGTTTCCTGACTAAACGTGTAGGTGAGCTTAAATCACAGATACAAGAATAATTTCCCAACTTGACCTCATACATGCAATGGGTTTCCATTGGCGATTCTCAAATCAGGCAAGCTTTTATTTATAACATATAGGAGTCTCTGTTCCAATCCCTCTGATCAGTTTAATGTGTTTTAAAGTGTCATGCTAATTATCTTACTATTTTTATATGACCATGACTAAAATGATTTATTGGATTTTATCTGTCTTAATGTATATTTGTTTCTTGGGATGAGGAAATGTTTAGGTGCTTACCACGAAGGTGTGAAAACTGGAACTCAGATCCCTAGGTCCCAAGTAAAAACTCCAGGTAGGCCTGGCAGTCAGCCTGTAATTCCAGGATAAGAAGATGGAGCCAGGGTATACCCAGACCAAGCTGGCTCAGGGCACTAAACATATTGATGAGCTCTGCCTTTGATTGAGAGATCTGCCTCAATGAAGAGAGGGAAGTGAGGTTGACAGCAATTTTGGGCCTCCATATAGGTACTTAGGTGCGGTACTTGGACTTCACTGCATACATGTGCTCACACATATATGAACATGCATACACACTCTATGTATAACACACATACTGAAAATGGAAACATATTTTCCCTTGATTGACCTATATTTGATGAGTAAAATTCTGAAGGAAAGTGTGTTTCCTAAACCATAGATAAAGAAGCCAGAAAACATTCCATAAGAAAACATAAGGAAGATTGGGGAGACAGCCCAGTTGGTAGAATGCTTGTCTTGAAATACCAAGAACAGAAGATGCTCTTCACAAGTTCTCCAGAGATGCTCAGGTTCTTCAAATGAGTTTCTTTGGACATTGTTTGCTCACTGAGACTTGGAGAAATTCAGCCAACCCTTATGTTTCAGACAGTGCTCACTTCAAAGCATGTTACAGTGTGTTCAGGTATCATGTACTTAACATTTGTGGCTCTCCTCATCTCTGGGGGACTGATAGCCACCAGCCCACCAAGGCAGGAGGAGCAGGAGATAAGACGAGGGGCCTGGAAGGCTGTAAGCATGATGGAGATCACACAGTCGGGGAACCACTTCAAGAGATAGTTCAACTTTAATCAGGAGAACAAAGGCTATATATCCCTTGAGGAGTGGGTGAGGGAGCTTCCAGGATAAGTGTTCATAATTGGTTGAAATCAGGTACTTTAAAGATACCTGTTTTGCATTTGGCAGCATGATCCTATCATATGAATGGGAACACAGTACCTAATTATCCTATAGGCGCAAGGAGGGGAGAGCTAGCGGGGAGCTGTGTCAAGGGCCATATATCAAATGTGGTTAGGGGTATCTATGTCTAAAGACACTCTCCAGATAGAGTCAGGCAGAGAGCAGGAGGCCTTGTTGGGGAAAGGGAGTCCTGCACCTAACCAAGCTCAGAGTAGCTATCTGGGCTGCAGCGTCAAAAAGCAGGGTTCTTCCAACAAACATTAATGTTTCAGCCAAGATTAATTCCAAAGAAAGAAACAAAGATGACAGAACGGAGTTTGCCAAATTACAGGTGGGATCAGTTCATTCCAGAAAATTCTCCAAGGTTGCTCTACTCTGAACCAACTTTTGTTCCCACCATGTTCCTATGAGTCACTGGAAGGACTCTTATGGTAGCTTTCAGCTCAGCAGCTTCTAGCTCAGAGAATCCACAGAGGGCATTGCTTTCTTAATGGAAAACAGCAGAACAAATCAAAGGGATCGCTATTAACCTGCAGAATGTGGCCCGCGTGGTCTAAGTGTCCAGAACATTTCACAGGGACTCTCAGTTGCTCGTAGGTGAGTCAGGACAACATATAGAGACTGACTGTGGGACACAGTCTCAGCACCAGGCATTGGGAAAGCGTGTAGGCTGACCGGCTGTGAGCCTATCGTGCTGTGTGGGTTTTCCCAAGTCACGGCCTCTGGCATGCTGTCAACAGAGGCATCTGTTCCTTTGCATAGGCTGTTGACTATAGCTTCTCCTGGTTTGTTTTCTCTTGCTATGACAAACATCACAATCAAACTTACTCAATAGAGAAAAGGGTTATTGAAGTATCTTGATTACATGATATTATATTATCAGCTGGTACTTCCAGGCCATAGCCCATCACTGAGGGAAATCTGAGCAGGATCTCAAGGCAGTAAAGTGAAGTAGGAATCATGGGAGAAAACTGCTCACTGCCTCACTCTTAGGCTCAGCTACATTTCTTACACATCTCAGGTCCTCCTGGCTAGAGATGACATTGCCCACCATCATCTATGCTCTCCCACATCAAGCATCAATCAAGACAATTTTTCACAGACATGGCCATGGGCCAGTTTGATCTACATAACTCTTCAAGTGAGATTTCCTCTTTCAAGGCGATTCTAGCTGTGTCAGGCTCTCAGTAAAAACTACAAAGGATATGACTGTTTACTATCCCTAGAGGTCATATATTTGTGTACCTGTGAGTGTACATGAGCCTAGGAGTATGTGTGTGTATTTGTATGTGTCTTCATATGTGATGTGAGGGTGCACATGGATATGTGTGCACATTTGTGTAGAAGCCAAAAGTCAACTTTGGGTGTCATTTCTAAGGAGAGCTTCCACCTTGGTTTTGAGACAACATCTGCCATTGATCTGAAACCTGCCTGATAGGCTATTCTAGTAGTCTGACAAGCCAGGGATGCAGCTCCCAGTCCTAGGATTGCAAGGAGCACCAACCATGCCTGGCTGTTTAAAAGTAAGTGTTGACTCTGGAACGTAGTACCTCCCACTTTCACATCAGGCATTCCCCCAACTGAGCAGGTTCTCAAGACCGAGAAGATTTATTGATTTTTATTTTGTACCTATGAGTGTTTATCTGTTGTATAGCTGTGCACTATGTGTATGCAGTTCCCACAGAGGACAGAAGAGGGCATCGAGTCCCCTGGAACTGGAGCTACAAATGATTTTGATATATAGATGCTGGGAATTGAACCTGAGTCGAGCGGCCAGTATCCTAAAGGCTGAGCTATTTCTCTAGTCCTCATATCTTTTTTTTTTTTTTTTCTGTGCTCGTCTTGAGGTAACAGTTGCCACTTGGCTAATGAAAAGTATGTACGTGTATGTGTCCCTTTGTGTGCATGTGTGTTGTGTGTTGGCTAGTGCATGTGTGTGTTCTCAGTAACTTTCACTTCTCAAGTTTTAGATTTAAAGAAATAGTGTAACAACAATAGAAGATTCCACATTCTATATATCCACTCTCCTCTATTCATTTTTCTTGAATTCTTGGCTCTTGTTTGTTGAGATAATGTCTCACTATGTTACCCATGCTGGACTTGAACTTGAGATTCTCCCACTCACGCAATCCCCCCATGACCTGGGATTATAATTTTGTACCACCATGCCTGGCTCTAATTTCTCATTTTGAATGTTTTACTTAAGAATGGTAAGTTAATAACACTAACCGATATTGACACACATCTTCCCCTCAGATTTTTCCTAGCTGTCTGATGCTCTTTTTATCTAGTGCCCCACCCTCAATGCAAGAGATGAAACCCAGGACACACTGGCAAGCATTCTACACTGAGTGGTATCCCTAGCTCTACCTATGGCCATTCCTCTAATCCACACTTTCACATAGCATCCATGGTACCACATTCGATCTTGTCATCATGTCCTAGACCTGTCTTGTCCATGGACATTTCTCAGGCATTCTTGTCTTGATGCTATTGGCGGGCCAGGTATTTGGTAGAGTGATCCTCCAGTGGGGTTCTCTTGGTACCTCCATCCTGACTAAAGAGCAAGTGTTTGCCTTTCACTGGTGATGTCAGCCTGGACCACCTGGCTTCTCTACCATGGAGATATTCTTCTCCCTCTTCTGCTACTAAGGGAAGCAAAGTGTACACAGCCTGGGCTTTAAGGGTAGTGAGTCAGGCTTGCCTCCTGAGGACAGACCACCTCCATAAATTATTCTGAGGTTTTTCTCAAAAGGCTTGTCTCCTCCATCCATTTATTTATTCAATCAATCATTTATTTATATCTGTTTGGACTCATGAATATTTATTTTAAACTTTGGGCTATAAGCCGGCACTACATTATTGATTTTGTTGCCCTGGTGGTTCCGGCTTTTGGCCATGGGAGGCCCTTTCAGTGGGCTCCTGCCTGCCTTTGATATGCCCTCCTCCTCTGTGACTTTTGGAGCATCTGGACTCTCTGGCACCACAAGACATCTCAAGGCTCATTTTCTAAACTCTTTGTCCCAGCCCTAGAACTACCAAATGCATGCTTTAAAAGCCTCTAAGGGAATATAATTGTTTCTTTGTTGAAATTTTTTCTCAATGACACAATAGCAATTCTTTGATGACTTAAAGGTCTTAGAAACAAGCTATTGTGCATTTTAAAGCAATATTATGGCACAGGAGATTTGAACCACTGCTATCTTTGTTTATATATTGGTCCTCGTGCAGCATGAGTGGTCCTTGCCCAGGACTTGTGACTTAGACATTGCTCCACCCTCTGTACCCAGAGCTGGTTGCTCATGGTCTCTTACACAGCTAGCCACATGGAGCTGTGATTATTTAGGAAGGAGTCTTCCTCATAAACCTGACCTCCACTTGAGCATCTCTACCCTCTTCCTCTCATCCTTCCTACCTGTGGGTGAAGCCTCTGGAATAGAGAAGGCGCATGGTGGTAGGTACTTTGTAATTGTTGGTTTAGTATGTTGCTTAAAGGTGCTTTCCAGAGTTGTAACTCTGTCCTGTTCTAACTTGGGAACCAATGTTTTGCGCTTTACTATAGCATCTACGTGCACTTGCACAGGTGCACCCCACCACACTCATTACTAGGACAGCACTCATTTCCTAGGCTCGCCTACTAGAGGTATGACCATCAGATCTGGAAATGTTTGCCATGAGCTTCAACTAGGGAATTGCATGAATCCCTCTTTCAAAATATGGTTTCGAAAATTTGTCTTAAGAGTTTCACATATAACTATATCTTGATGAAATAGTTGTTTCAAAATTACATTCTGCAAACTTTTGATGACTATAATGTGAAATATAGATTAACTTTTACATACACAAGTATTTTTAAAGACTTTGTTATATCCCTCATTTATTATTTTTTTTTTCTCTTAAAATAATGGGATGGATCAGGGCTTGGTGGCTCCCTCATGAATCCCAGCAACTGGGAGTCTGGGGCAGGAGCATTGCTGTAAGTTGGAGGCTAGTCTGGGCTACAGAATGAGACCCTCATTCATAAAACCCAAACTATATAAATTAAGAAATCTGAAACAAAGGATCGGTGCTTGTTCTCTGTTGTATATTCCTCGGAGATATTTTCATATTAAAGATGCTTTCAACAAGCACAAAGGGGTAAATTTGATAAGTTACAATGTTGTCATAACTAGTTTAGTCATAATTAAACAATTCGGGGCTGTTTGGAGAATTACTTTAGTTTAAAAACAAATTTAATTTCATTTTCTACTCCATGAAATAGCTGCTAAGGAGGGATATTTTTAACTACAGCACCTTGGGAGTGTGATTTTTTTTCTTTATTTTTACAATGAGATAAGATTAGTTAAGAAAATTAACACTAAAAAAAAAATCTGAGATGGAGGTACCTTCCATTTAGCATGCACATCAGGCTCTCTAGCAGACTCCAGGCAAATTACAAGTTAAATAAAACAAGTTACACAGTGGTACAATTCATGATAAGATGCAAACTTCATGGAAAGGGAAGCGAGAAGCTTACGCCTGAGAGTTACCAGAAGTCTGGGGGAAATATAATTACGCCCATTGAGTGCGGAATTTAGATTGAAGTTTCTAGGTGTCTGAGCTGGGAATGGGAAGACGATGTCTGTTCGGTGTTCCTCGGTGTGTGTGCTTCCTCCGTGGGGCCCACTTGCCCTCGAGCGGTTCCTCATTTTCATTAGGAGTTCAAAACGTAGGCTGAGGTGTTCTCATCCTCCTAACATTAATCCTGTAACTTTTCTCTTCCTCCGATGACTCTGCTTTAATGCTGTTGCTTGTTTGGCAGGAGATCGTGTCATGCATGGTACAGGTGTGGTGTCTCTTCTGTCTTTGTCACAGATGAAAAGCGCCAAGGTTGTTCCATCTGTTGCTCCCTTAGCCTCCTCATGGATGTCACCCCCTCTAGACCTAGACCTAGTCTATGGCTGTTTCCTGTTTCCTGTGTCCTTCTGCCCCAACCCTTCCATAACCCTTATAACCACATGACAGTGAGGAAGAGAGCGTCACTTCAGCTCGTCCTGTCATTCCCAACTCATACTCAAAACATCCTTGACCCCAATACTGTCTCTCCATCTCTGCTGGTTCTTCTTCTGCAATTGTGATGTGCTGGACAGTTTTATATCAACTTGATGGAAGCTAGCATCATCTCAGAGGAGGGAGCCTCAATTAAGAAACCACCTCCAGATGAGGCTGTAGGCAAGCCTGTAGGGCATTCTTAGAGCACATTTCCTCCTCTTCCTCCTCCTCCTCCTCTTCCTCTTCCTCCTCCTCCTTCTTCTCTCTCCCCCCTCTCATTAATTAAGTTATATATTTACTTTATATCCAAGTCACAGCTTCCTCTTCTTCCTCTGAATCAGTGATTGATGGGGAAGGGTCCAGTCCCTTGTGGCTGGGGTCACCATAGGCTGGTGCTCCTATCAGAAAGCAGGCTGAGAAAGCCAGGAAGCTGCGTTCCTCCATGGCATCTGCATTATCTTCTGCCTCCAGGTTCCCCAGGACTTTCCTTCCCTCAATGGACTGTGACTAACAATTACCCTATGTCTCCCCAAGTTGCTCTTGGCCACTGTGCTGTATTACAGCCACAGTGACCCTGACTAGGATTCGTGACTTCACAGAGGCAGAAAGTGTGAAGGGAGCACCTTCAGAGCAAGGAGAAGGGCAAGGAAAACAGCTTTGTGGAGCTTCCCTGAAAGGCTCCCTCTGGCTGGTGCAGCTGCTTAATAATCAGTTTTGCAGTCACACCCGGGCAGACATTTCTGTGTGGTGTCGCCTTCTATGAGGGATGGTGTAAAGGCGGCTGAGTGTGGATCCAACCTCTATGGGTTTGGTTTTTTCTTCCAGGTTTTTGACGCAGGGTCTCATGTAGCCTAAGTTGGTTTCAACTTAGCGCATAGTCCAGGCTAGCCTTGAACACACCTTAATCCTCTGCCTCCACCCACCGAGTATACATGGTAAATGTTCGCTGCCATGCCTGGCTCAAATTTGCACTGTTAAAAGAAATGTAAATCAGAAAATTGTGTTCCTGTCTCACCATAGATAAAAGACAGACTAGGAGAAAGCTTACTCATTAATAAGGGAAAGAGTAGGTACATTGATTTTAATGGTGCCCTGGCTGCACGAGGGTGCTTTGATACAAAAATGGAGAAATCCTCTGTGGAGAGCTGCAGAGGTAATGGGAGCAATCTGGGACTGTGGAGGGACAGGCAGGACGTCGCTAGATACTGACTCTTAGTGATGATGTAGTGACTGTGGAAGGCTAACCAGCTCCTGAGAAGGAACTTTGGAACATGCTGGAGGCAGCTAGTCAGTGTACTTCTTCCTTAGTAGAAATTTAGAAAATTAGCCTTTTTTTTTTCCCAGAAGGTAAATGAGGCAAAATACATTTAAATGGAAGGATTGCTACACATTCCATAGTTTACAAATGTGTGTGTGTGTGTGTGTGTGTGTGTGTGCACGCGCACATGCACACATGTAGTAGTTATGTGTGTGATGGCCAGAGGTCGATATTGGGGGTCTTCCACAGTCATTCTCCAGCATGCATCTTGAGGTCAGGCCTCTCAGTGTGGAACCTGCCAACTCAAACGGACTGACTGACAACCAGCCCCAATCCTTCTGACTGCCTCCGCAGGGCACATATTGCAGTTCCAGGCCTTCAATGTGGTACTGGGGGATCTAAACTGGGGTGTTCACATTTATGTAGCAAATGTTTACTGAATGACTCATCTCCTATAGCCTCAGATTCACCAATGTCATCAACAACGACATTTTTCATAGCCCAATAGGGTCAAAGAAAAATAAACATTTGGACAAAACCAGTTTGCAATTGGGATTGTCTACAAAGCAAACTTGGTTTGGTGTGTCTGCTGTCTGCTACTTTTTGTAGTAGAGGCCATGAAGCCTTTTCTCTAAATGGCCAAAAGTCATGTGTTTTTAACTAATATTTTTAATTTAAGAATTTGTCATGTGTGTGGGAAGTGTTTTTGTTTTTGAAAGAGGGTCTTACTTTGTAACCAAGGTTGGCTGGAATTCACTATGTAGACCAGACTGGCCTTGAACTCAAAGATACACCTGCCTCTGCTGCCCAAGTGCTGGATGAGAGGCATGTGCCACCACGCCTGGCATGTGTAGGTCTTATATCTGTGCATCATGCATGTTCCTGGTGCCCAAGAGGACAGACTAAGCCACTGGATCCAGTAGAGTTAAAGTTGTAGATGGTTGCGAGCTGCTATGTGGGTGCTGGGAATTGAAACCAGATCTCTGGCAGAGCAGCCAGTGGATTCATCTCTCCAGCCCCAAAGTAACTGTGGATTCATCTCTCCAGCCCCAAAGTAACACTATTCTTTGAATATTCCAAACACTTTTTGAACACATCCTGATCAGATACAACCCCTCTAACTCCCCCTATCCCCAAAACATCTCCGTACCAACTTCATGTCCTCTTTTAAAAATATGTAAGTTGTATAGACTCTCATAACTGATAATTCTGCTGTTACAGCAAAAAGATATATATATATATATATATTATATATATTTGTAGCTCTTTTCAGTGTATATATATATATATATATATATATATATATATATATATATAGAGAGAGAGAGAGAGAGAGAGAGAGAGAGAGAGATTGAACTTGGACCATGAATGATGACTGACACCTGGAGGAAACATCTGGAACCTGGGACACTGGTCCACCGTTGTTGCCTAGGAACACTCTTACCAGGGATGCTTCATGAAAAATAGATTCAAACACTGTAATATAAGTTGTTGGTCCAGTTACTGTTTCTAAGAGTGGCTGTTAGCTGTTCCCTCTTTTTGTTTTTGTTTTTGTTTTGTTTTTGAGGTAGCTCATGTAGTACTGATCTTCCTCCAGAGGTGGCTTCCAGAGGTGGCTTCTCGTCTCAGTATTTCACTCTGACTGTTTAGCCACAAATATCTTTAGTGATGTGTTCTTTCTTTCTGTGTACAGAGCACACACTTTCGAGCACTAGCACATCAAACCTAAAACCTCCCCCACCTGCCTTCCTCAGCTCCATTTTGAAAATGTCTTTTATATGTCCTTCCTCTTAAATATTTCAATTCATTAAAAGATAGTGAGAGTGGAACTGGGAAAGAGGAAATTCAACAGCTTTATACTAGATCCATTTAAGAAATTCATTGCAGAAGAATTAGAATGCAAAAGTGCCGAAGGGTCAGAATTATAAACAATAGAGAAACTACTCATGCGAGTATACATTTATTTAATGACTTTTAAAGTCCTGCTGTATACTGGGTTTTGTGATAGTTTCTGCAAAGGGATCATACAGTGTAAAATAAGTTGGGGTTTGCTCTTTGGGCAGAGAATTTTTATAGTAATTTCATTGCTTCTAAGTGAATGTGGTAGATAAAATGGGTTATTTGTAAATGCTCAGTTTCTTAATATCAAGTTCTGGGGTAGTGGGCAGTTGATAATAGTGGGCAAAGATGCTACAACAAAGGCTGAAAGCTTGGATTTCATTCTCAGGGCCCACGCAGTGAAGGAGGGAACTTCCTCCTGTACATGGCCCTCTGACCTCCACAGGTATGCCATTGTACATTTGCCCTTTCTCCCTCCTCAAATCAACTCCTAGGAGATTTTGCCTAGAAGAAAGTTAACCTAGCAATCTAAATAATAGGCATGGTTTATAATTCCAGTGAAACTCATTAGTTGTGAATATTAATTAAATCTACTAGATCCTCTGAACTCTTGACCCTTTTATCAGTCCAATCTTGACCCATCTTCTTTGGTAGCTGTAGTCATTGTTTATCTCATTGCTGTCACAAAATCCCCAACAGAGGCAGACGAAGGAAGGGTGGCTCTGTTTTGGCTTGTGGATTGAGAATTGCCCATCCTGGTGGAGGAGGTGTGGTGGCATGTGCAAGGATTTGGGTTTAATTCCCAGCAGTATGGTAGAAATAAGGATGGAAGACAGGGAGAGGAAGGGAAGGAAAGAAGATGGATAGAAGAAAAGATGGGGAAAGAAAAGGAGGGATGTGATGGATGGAAGGAACAAAGCAACGAAGGATGCTGAAAGGAAGGAAGGAAACAAGGTCGAATGGAGTTGAGTTAGAGTGAAATCAGTATGAATAGTGACTCACACATGGAAAATCTAGACACAGAGAGATACAGAGAGGAGGGGATGAGAGTCAGACTGAAGTGATAGGTCCACTAGCCACAGAATGCCAGTGATAGCTCCATTGCTCCAGAAGCCAGGGGAGAGGCAGGGGGTAAATATTTCCTTAGGAGCCTTAGAGCAAATCAGCAGCACTGCCTCATTCCTGTTCTGGCCAGAAGAAGCAGGAAACACAGATCTCTGTTACATCATCAAGTGTGTGGTATTTTGTCCAAGTAGTCCTGGGAGAATCATCGTGCTGAGCAGAAATTCAGACTGAGAAATAGACTGAAGATAGTGTCTGAGCAAAGGATGTTGGATGATATGGATGCCTCCTTGTAATGAAAAAAATAATAATAATAAAATATTCCAGGGACAATCAAAGGTAACACTCAGTAGAGTCAGACAGAACAGTTACCAGCAGAAGCCATGGAATGTGGAAATGATTCACAAAAATGTAGCTACTGAAATTGTTAGGTTCAAACTGCC
Organism: Acomys russatus; assembly: GCF_903995435.1. Taxonomy (NCBI): domain Eukaryota; kingdom Metazoa; phylum Chordata; class Mammalia; order Rodentia; family Muridae; genus Acomys; species Acomys russatus. The sequence continues at coordinate 42,877,181 of NC_067168.1, read as the reverse complement.
CTGGCTAAATAAATAAAAGAGAAGTTATGTATAAAACAGGAAACTGGACCATAGAAGATAAATTGGATGTGAGTAGAGAGGAAATATCTGATAACACAATGGAAGTAGCTCCATGGGTATCTTCTGCATTGGGTGGGACATTGCTGAAGAGATAGGTGAGAAAATGTGAGACAGACCACAGCAAAGCGAGACAGACTTTGGAATCTACAGACAGCACCATGAGAAGGATGGAGCCAGAGGAGGCCTGCCTTGCTTTGGGTGAGGCACCAGAGAGAAGCGTAAAGGTCCTGTAGTGAAACTGTAACACAAGACCTTGAATATATAGAAAATAGGCATGATAGAGAAGAAGTCAAGCTTTAGCCATAGTGGGGATTTGGTTATTGTATAGGGGAAATATAAATGATTATTAAGTTTTCTTAATGGATTTTTAAAAATTGTCGAACAAATATGGAATAAGCATTTCATGTGTGCCTGTATAGATATGTGTGTGTACATGTGAGTGTCTGCATGCGTATGTGCATGTGTGTATGTATGTCTGCGTGTGTGTGCGTACATGTGCGTGTGTGTGTGTGTGTGTGTACACGTGTGTGCAGGCCACTGATAATTCAAGTGTCATTGTCCACAGAGTCTTTTTTTTTTTTTCACAGAGTCTTCTTGAGACAAGCTCTCTCACTGGCTTGAACTTGTGGAATTATCTGGGTTGACTGGGGAGCCCCAGAGCTTTACTTGCCTCCACCTCCTCAGCTCTGGGATTACAAGTGTGTATCACTGTAGCTGGGTTGTTGGTTTGGTTTTTTGTTTGTTTGTTTGTTTACATGGGCTTTGGGGATTGAACTCAGGTTCCTGTTCTTGTGAGGCACACACTTTGCTGACTAAGCCATCTCTGAGCTCCCAGTGACCATTCTTTATGAGCACATATGAAACACTGGTAAACACTGACAACAAATGGAGATAGCAAATGACAAGAATTTTTCAGAGTGTATCCTATGATGACATTACAATAGGGATTAACAGTATAAAATTTTAAGAAAATACATGTGTTTATCCTAAGGCTCTCACATGTGACTCTCTGAGTTTGTTTTAGAATATGTAATAGTTTTTGCCTTTACCTGGTTGCTAAAGAAAAAGATAGTGTGCTTTTCACAATCCCCCTAAGTCAATGTGGGATAGTAATCAAGTTCTAGAATTTTCCTCCATCCCTGTTTCCTCCAGCCATTATTTCAGAAGAGCTTTATACTCTGGCTTCATTTAGAAGTGTGCTGTCCCACCATACTGCAGAGCTGTCACTTTGACTGTCTCCCTGGGTCAGAACCTCATTTCTGGAAGCTTCTTTCTACCCCTTTCCTCCCCCAGTCATTTTTCTGCTGGAGACTTTCCTGGAAGGGTGAGGAATATTTTTCAGGCGCCTGTGTTTAGGAGCGGCTTTGTTCCACAGGCATGTGTGATGGATAATTTGTCAAGTTACAGAATCCTGGAATTCAAATACTACTTTTTTTTGTATCTTTGGAGCCACTTCTCCACTGATCAAAAAATGCCAATGAAGAGGTCTGTCATCTGATTCTTGCACTGGAGACCTGTGTGTTTACTTGGAATTTCTTCTCTTCAAAGATTTTTTTTTAAGGATGTCTTTGAAGCTTCAAGTTAATGAGAATTTTTCCAAGTCTAGGATTTGGGTTTTCATCTTCCTGGCACTCCTTAAGCCCCTTAAACTTAAAAGCACATTTCTGCCTACACATCACGAAAAACTGCCTTTTCTTCTCCCTGTCTCATAGATTTTTCTCTCATGTGTTTACTTTTGAGCCAAGTGGTTAAGAAGGAAGGTTCCACCTTTGGCTTCGCCTGTAGAGAGCATCTATTGGAACCTGAGACATGTTCAGAGTCTCCGAGGCTACCTTCTAAGAGGCCATGCCATAAGTAATTAATACTCCATTTGAAAACAAGCATGCTGCATATTAAATGTTGGCAGGCTGTAGCCCAAATACCCACAATTGGAGGCTTGGTCTGTAGGGTGGCACTGCTGGCAGATGGTGGAGTCCTCATGAAGAGGGATCTCATGAAAGTTCTTAAATCACAGCCCTTAGCACCCTCAACAGTGACTGTGGAATATCACCTCCCTCTCCATCTCCTCTACATCTAATACCAAGACAAGTCTCCTGTCGATCACAAGCTCCTTCACCAAAGATCAAACCCTAGAATCAGTTGAACTTTGACTGGGACCCTAGACCTGTGAGCTCAGTTTATACATCTGTGTGCTGTTCTATGGTTGCACTCCTACCCTGTTGCCCTCACTGGTCCCTCCCTTGCCTCAGCTGAGCCCAATCTTCTTCCCAACTAGTTACTGTTCTGCCTTCAGGTCTTTAAAAGAAAACCTGTTGACCAGATGCACTCATGCAAGGTTGCTATGTCACCAATAATAGGAGGTTGTTTACTACACCATGGCAACTGCATGGGCAACTGATTGGTGGCTATACCACTGAAGAAAATGGCATGTTACCTGCCAATGACTCTTCAGGAATGTCAGGTATTGGGAGCTCGTTCAGGATGGAGGGCCCTGCTTAATGCAGGGACTCACAGCCGCTGTGTGTCTATGATTCAGATGGCCATGCCATGTCTAGAAGGTGGTATTGCATGGCATCCTTTTCTGATCTTAGAGTCTTTTTGACCCTGTTCTGTGGTCACACCTGGTCCTTGAAGAATGACAGACAAATGCCCACTCAAAGGCCAAACACTCCACAGTTACTTAGCCTCAAGAAGCTGACCAGTCATGAGTCTCTCTATTAACTGCCAGCCCCAGAGAAAAGATGCCTCTGTGCCCACAGAGAGAGTTGCACTTGTCTGTGGTACAAATATAAATAAGCAAAAAAAAAAAAAATGGTTCTCATTTTTATTTCTTTGTTTCTATTTACAATGCCACCTGAAGCTTTCTAAAGTTCAGTTTAGTTTGCTAGATTATCTTATTGTATTGTCTGCTTGGGATCAGTTTCGTCTTTCAGCCTCATACTCTCGAATGTCTTCTCATGTGTCTGGTGGTTTCTGTGTTCATATTAAGTGATGACTTGCATGTATGTTTTGTTAACTATTGAGTAATTTCATTTGTTGTACAACAAGATTTTTCTCAAGTTTGGAAAGCTTGGCCATGTTGGTCCATAGGAGACATGAAAGTTCAGACTTGAGTTTTTATGACAATAACCACAGGACAAAAGCTTGAGGAGGTCAACTTTATTTAAAACATCAATGCTTATTCTAGAGATCAGAGTTTCCTGAAGGAAAAGCCTCTGAATATTTCTCCTTAGAGACTAGAGATAACAAATGAGAGGCCTTTCCTGACACTATTGTTTAATAGTACTGGATCCAAGATTTAATTTGCTGCATCTATTGACTTGAAGTCCACGATGTATGACTCTTGACCTAGCAGAGCAGTTAGCGTGATGATCTTTAATGGTAGACACTGACAGACTGGAGCCACGAGTCAGGTACCTGCTTGTGAAGTGTTATTGTAAAGACAACCACATCCATCCTTTTAAATACTCTCAATGTATTTTCCCTATAGTCCTATAACAGTAGAATTGAATATTTATGATCAAGGCCCTATAGTCTACAAGTCTAGTTTATAACTATAATGAATATAGCGTAAACAAGAAAAATCTCCAGTCACAAGCCTAAATTAATAACTTAAAGGCCTAGGAAAACGAACTAAACCAAAACTGGAAAGAAGAAAGAAGGTGTGATAAAGATTACAGCAAAGATCAATGAGAGAGAGAGAGAGAGAGAGAGAGAGAGAGAGAGAGAGAGAGAGAGAGAGTGTGGAGGGAGGGAGAGAGAGAGAGAACCAATGAAATAGAAAATTGCTTCTCTGAGGACACTAATAAAATCAACAAGCTTTTAGCTAGATGAACAAAGCAAGAGAGAGAAGACCAGAGTCAGAAGTTACATGGTGGCACTAGTACTAAGTCTGGAGATAAAATTATGATAAGGAGGGCTAGAGCAGAGGCTTGGCAGTTAAGAGTGCTTACTGCTCCTGCAGAGAACCTGGATTTAATTCTAAGCACACCTCACAGGTGGATCACAACCCCTCTAACTCCAGCTCCAGGGGATCTGATCCTATTGTAATCACTCAATAGTGAATGAAACATAAGTGTATGTCATTGTGTGGTACGAGCACACACATCATCACAAATGTGAGGAAAAAAAAACTCAAGAGAATGAGAGAGAGAGAGAGAGAGAGAGAGAGAGAGAGAGAGAGAGAGAGAGAGAGAGAGAGAGAGAGAGAGAGAGCAAACTGGCTTCCAAACAGATAACATAATAAAGTTAGGTTTAGTTTGAAAAATCAACTTAGCTGTCAGATCACCATGGAAACACAATTCTGAGCATATTTGATGCTCCAAACACAGAAGGGTGTTTGGGAGAGGTTTAACAGAGACGATTCAGCTCTGATGTGAATAGTGCCATCCCATGCACCAGGTCCCAGGCTGAACAGAAAGGAGAAAGCAAAGCCTGTGCTGTGGCAGGTAAAGGGCTGAGTTTGATTTCTGTATCCCATGTGAAGATAAAGGAGAGAGTGGACTCTATAGAGTTGTTTTCTGGCCTCCACATGTATGCCTTGGTACATGCGAATCCCCATACACATATCAAACACACATGATAATTACCAATGAAATTCTTAATGGAGAAATGGAGCTGAGCACCAGTGCTCACCTGTAGCCAGTCTTTGCTGCTTTGTGGGTTCTTCTTTTTCCTATCCTTTGTTCCCACCTGAGTTTTACCCTCTAACACTAGATAGGAGAAAAACAAGGATAGAGGAGAAAGGAATTAGAAAAATCCCTGAATCTATTTTCTTTCCTTTTGTTTCCTCTTTGACCATGGCCACTAGCAAAACCGCAACCAACCTCCCTAAATGACCAACAACCACTGACCCTGCCTATCAGGGCTCTAGCATTTATGTACACTCTGAAGAGTTCCAAGAATTCCAAATGTCACACAATTACAGAAACTATCTGCAGCTGGAAAAAACATGCTTCTGCTAGAGCATGAAGCAAATCATAGTCACCTGCTGTGGACATTCCAAAGCAGCCCCATATCCCCACACCTTGGTTTAAAATGATAACACATTCTTATAACATCTCTGTGTTTTTAAGGAAACCAAAGTTCCAGAATTGTCACTACACTCACCGTTCTTTGCTTCTTGGCTAAGGATGTAGTGAGACCAGCAGCCTCAAACTCCTGATTCTGCCTTTGCCACTATGACAAACTGTATCTTCAAAGTGTGGCCTCCTAGGGTCCAGCTTGAGCAAACAGGGTAAACCAACGAGGATCACAGTGTCATTAAATGACCAGCTGGTGGCTGCTGGTGAGCCAAAGCAAACCTTCCTTTCTTAAGTCAACCAAGAGAAGTAACCAACATATGCTGCTAAGTGAATAAGCTAGTTATGAAAAGATAAATGTATGATCCCCATTTGTATGAAATATCTAACAGTACTCAAACTCAACAGGCTCCATACTGCCTGCTGTGTTCTATGTAGAATACCACTTATGAGATAAGAATGGAGACAAAGGAAAGGTTAAGGCTTGTCATGAATTAGAAAGATGGAAGAGGTGTGTGTGTGTGTGTGTGTGTGTGTGTGTGTGTGTGTGTGTCTGTGTGTGTGTGTGTGTGTGTGTGTGTGTGTGTAGAGTGCAGTGAGATCAAGTGGGTAGAGGGCACAGCAGCAGTGCAGTTGAATTCCTTCCTGCCACTAATAGTTCCTTGATACTATCCCCAAGGTGTAATTGCACACAGCTATATGCACAGTCACAGGCAGGGCCTTACAGAAACAGCTCATTGATTGGCTTTGAAATTTCTCACAGACATTGTCTTCATATAGTGATGACTGCAAGATTCATATCTCTCTTTAACTAATTAAGAGTAAAGAAAACAGGCTGATCTCCTATACAGTTTGGGTTCGTTTGCTCCTGTTTTCTTTTTAAATGTGTTTTCTTTCTACTTTTAAGTCAGTTAACAAGTTAACAAGGAGACTTCCTCATGGCATTTTCTTACTGACTTCTGCCCTTGTAGACACTAAGTAACTTACTATCTTAAATATACCTTGTCAAATCTCACTAACCAGTCATGCGGCCAGTCATTAGGAAGTAACCGGCTATTGAAGCAAAGCTGTGTTTGTAGTCTGGCCTCTCTTTCTCTGTGTGTATGGGAGTCATACAACAACCAACTTTATTCCTTGTTATTTGTTATGGAGAAATTTCTGGCAGAACAACTGACTCTGAGGATTCACTCTGGGTTTCAATTTTGCTCATCTGTCTCTCACTGCTGTCTGGATGATTAAGGGCTGGTGTACTGCTCACATCCTAGAGATGGGATAAAGATCAGCAAGGATCTGACCAGAACCATGAGTCTTGGAGTAAAAAAGACATCCTAGCTTAGCATGTGAGTGTCTTTATAGACATTCTGTAATTGTTCCCTGCTTCATCCAATTTGGTTAGGTCAGTGGAGGTAGAGATTCCTTCCCCCTCGCTCTTCTTCACCTATTGCTTGGAACTTAAACTCACATTTTATTGAGATGCCCTGGAACTGGGATTACAGGAGGTTTTGAGTCATCTGATACAAGTGCTGGCCTTTGAACTCTGGTCCTGTGTAAGAGAAGCAAGCTCTCTTAACTGTTCAGCTCTCTCTCCAATCTCAGCTTCAAGTTCTTATGGTTCAAGTCTTATATCATGTCTCCCCCTTCTTGTAGTATGTGCTTATATATATGTGTATTTCCTGTTCTGATTTTGGATAACTGCAAATTTCAACCTACAAAGATAAACTTGTGTCTGTTCACATGCTGTGTATGTAGGTAGAAATAATTAACTAGTGCCAGAATAAACTAGCGGTAGAAAACAGTTTTCATCCTTTGGTAACCATCTAGGCAATTATATAATTTAATCACACAAACTAATCAAATGTCAGGCCATTTATGATGCAGACATCAAGCTAAGACCATAGGTCATCAGATGTAGATCTAATTAGATATGCATACATAATCATGTTAGAGTTATATTAAGAAGAAAAGCAACATCCAGTCAGGGCAATTCTTTGGGCTTAATTACTTTTTTTTATGATTCTGAGTTGATTTATTGCCACCATTAGGAGTTGCACAAATGTCTGTGAGTGTGCATGCCTGTGTGTGATTTTGCAGGGCTTATTATATGTCATGTCACAGTTTTCAAATGAATCTTTTTTTAATGTTAGTGGGAGTTGGTTAAGAAAGTAATGAACATCATCAGCAAACAGAATATTTTAACCCTGTGCTGAGCACTTTTGGTTTTTTGATTCTGCTATAATAAATTAGGAAAGCTTGGAAATTTGAGTTTCAGTATATTGCAAAGGCTGAAGGTGGAAGGACGGAGTTGTTTGTCAATGGATGTGTTGGTTAGTTCTTATATTGCCTTGACACCAGCTAGAGTCATCTGGGAAGAGGGATTCAGTTGAGAAGATGCCTCTATAATATTGACCTATAGGCAAGTCTGTAGTACGTTTTCTCAATGATTGATGTGGGATGGCCCAGCCCACTGTAGACAGCGCTTCCTCTGCAAGTGGTCCTGGATAGCATTAAAAAGCAAGCTGAGCAAGCCACATGGAGCCAGCCAGTAAACAGTGTCCCCAATGGCCTCTGCTTCACTTCCTGCCAGGCTTCTGCCCTGCCTTCCCAAGGTGATGGAGTGTGACCAGAGAATTGTAAGATGAAATAAACCTTTTCCTCCCCTGTAGCTTTCCGTCTCAGTGTTTTATCACAGCGATAGAAATCCTCACTGGGACAGGATATGCCACTGCAGAACACATCCCATTGTTTTACTGATTTTGTATTTTAAAGTGACTGCAAGTAAAGATACATTTACATCATTCTGTTTTAAGACAAAAAAAAAAAAAAAAAAAAAAACATAATTAACATGTAAAGTGCTTCTTTGTAAGACTGGGTAACAAACACCATCATATTTTATTAGCATTAAGAATTTGCTCTGGGCTGAGTTGTTAGCTCAGTGGATAAAATGCTTGTCACATAAGCACTAAGGTCTGAGTTCAATACCCAGAAACCACATTATGTATGTATGTGTATATATATATATATATATATATATATATATATATATATATATATGTGTGTGTGTGTGTGTGTGTGTGTGTGTGTGTGTGTGTGTGTGTGTGTGTGTGTGTGTGAGAAAAGCTAGGTGTGGTGGCACATACACTTAATCCTGGCAAGAAGGAGATGGACAGAGGTCAATGCCTGGGCTCCCTTGCTGGCCAGCATAGAGCCCAACTGTCAGCTTTCAGGCTGGTGAGGGACCTTGTCTCAAGAAACAAAATGCTGGATGGTGCCTGTGGAACACACACACACACACACACACACACACACACACACACACACACATACAAAAAGTTTAATTGTTGAGATTAAATTTAATACAGAGCTGGCTATCATTCCTACATCTCTTAAAAGACATGATTTACAAACGTGCTATAGTTTTATTTTTTTAAACATAGTAGGTCTTCTTAAATTGCTTAAAGATTTGGCTGAAGTTAGAGATTTTGTATGTGAGTGTGTGTGTGTGTGTGTGTGTGTGTGTGTGTGTGTGTGTGTGTGTCTGTCTGTCTGTCTGTCTGTCTGAAAAGAACTTAGAGGACCAGAGTTCTCAGGGATACAGGTGACTTAAGGAGCTGGTCTGGTTCTGTAACAACAGGAAATGACACTGAACTGGCTTTTAAAGACAAGGGTGACACCTGTCTTTCAAGCTTCACACTGCCATAGAGGGACCTCTCTCTACCACAGGAACAGATATGATTAGTGTCCCCTCACTAGACCAGAGATAGCGATATTTTAAAGATACTTAAATTAACCTAGGGGCTATTTTTTTAAGCCTAGAAGGAAAGTAAGAAGTGAGGAATAGATAGGCGTAGACACTAAGCATTTGTTTTGAATGAGTTCATTCCTTTGTTTGGTTTAGTTTGAGAAGTCTTATGTAGCTCACCCTGGATTCCATCCTGCTATGCCTTAGCTGACCTCAGGATCTTAATCCTCCTGCCTCCGCTCTTCCCAAGTGTTAGGACTTTAAGTGTGTATTGCAAGGCCAAGACTCTAGATCTAATTATTAAATATCATAGAAGTACTATACATATCCTTAAAGTTAGGTTGGTAAAGGTTAACCAGTCATAACTAGAACTTCAAGGAAAACAATATAGCATCTAGGAAAACATACAAACAACCATGCATGGGTAGATGGTGCCCTGTAATGGATGAAGTAGGATTTGTAAGAATTAGATCCAAATATTCATGAAAATAAAGTACATAACAAATTGGACTTTGCAGTCACCAGAAGTAAATTATATTGAAAATATTTGCTTGATATCTAGAGAAAGAATAAAGCTATATATTTATTCAAGAAGTATGATAATTTTTATGGTACAGAATACTTTTATGTAAATTAAATAAATTTCTGAAGTGTAAAGCTAAGCCAGTATAGATAAAATAGAAGACAGACACAAAATCAAGAAGTCACAAGACAAAAATAGATTGTATTCATATGGCTAAATATACACAGGCACATTTTAATATATATGTAAAATCTGCAATAACCACTTGCAGGCCTGTGCTTGGCTTCTTATCTCTGCAGTGTGTACAGTGTTTGCCGTTCACATCGGGTCTGCAGAGGGGAGGGTGGGATGTAGCTCAGTTAGTGGGCATGGCCTGGTGGTCCAGTCTCTGCATAAAGCAGGTGTGGTGCCTCAGGCCTGTCACTTCATCCCGCAAGTCATAGAGGCAGAAAGGATGGGAAGTTCAAGGTCATCTCCTACTAGTGAGTGTGAGGCCGGTCTGGGCTACACTAGACCTGTACGCTTCAGCTTTGTCTTGCTGAAGTCAGGCACTCTGCTTGCACAGCTGGATCAGCCTGCTGCTTCTGGGAGGAGTAGACTCCAGGTTTTGTGTTCAACATCCACTGCCTTCAGACTTCTTGTTTCCTGTCCTTGCTCCTACCCAGTGACCGAAGGGACTTGAAGCATCTCTCTTTATCCACAAAAAAACAAAAAACAAAAACAAAAAAAACAACAACAACAACAAAAAATGAAGCAAAGCCTCCTGTATTTCCCCTAAAAATAACTAGGCAAGTATTTCCAACAAAGACCATTCTTTAAAGATTGTAGAGGCTGGAAATTGGACGAGAAGGGAGAATGTAATTAACCTTATACAGAGAGGCACAGAACAGCGTCTTCACTGGGAAAGACGCTGGGGACTCTGGTGTGTGTGGTCCTTTTACATTGCTTTGAAAAAAGGCTCGTGATTTTGTGAGCATTTGTAGCTGACGTCATAGAAAGGACCCAGGAAAATTAGTATTTTGTATAAAAATTGGTTGCGGTAGGAGATAGCTCAGTGAAGTGCTCACAACACAAGCGAGAGAACCTGAGGTTGATGCCCAGAATTCACATAGAAACCTAATTTGTGTGCTTTCATCCCAACTACAGGGCGGTACAGACAGATCCCTGAAACCCACTGGTCAGCCAGCTTAGCCTGTTCAGCAAATCCCAGGTTCCAGGGAGAGACTTGACCGTAAAACAGGAAACAGACAGCTCCCAAGGAAAGGGTTTTCTCTAATATCCACATAAACACACACACACACACACACACACACACACACACACACACACACACACACAGCTATATAGACATGCAAATGAGCATGCCTGCACACACACCCACACCTGCTCCCCCCAACACACACACTTAGTTGTAGGGCAGGTGGTCATATTTACAAGGTTGTTTGACAGTCAGGATCCTGAAGGTGGAGTTTACCGCCCTCAGATTAAATGTGCCTCTTTGTGACTCCTCACTGTGTGCCCTTCACTGATACCCCAGCAGTGACAGATTGTATTGTTTTAATTCTCATCCTTACCCCTCACGTCCTGGAAGACTATTTCTCAGAGTTGATTCTCATCTGCTCTCTTCTTTCTCTGTCTCTTTCTCTCCTGTGCTCACTCTGTGTTATTTATTTGGTGGCCAACAGTTATAATGGCTTTTTAAAAAATAAAGAATAGAAGTCTAGTCATGTCTCCTACAATGGACATGTGTCTTTTCAAAGTAGCTGGTAAAAAAAAATAGCCTGGTCTAAGTGTTTCCGTAGAAGGTGTTTTTAGTCTCATTGACAAGTTGCCTACGGCAGAGTCATTGTAACTTGGTGACATTAATCTGATAGTTTATTCAGGTAAGAAGACAATTTTCTCTTTCAAAATAAGTCAGTTTCTTCTTAATATAATCAACCAATACTGAAGCTGTTCTGGGAAACAGATTACTATTTTTGCAAAGCAACTTCCCTTTGGGCTGGCATCGTGACTCAGTGGGTAAGAGCACTTGCCATGCAAGCTTGAAGGTCTGAGTTCAAGTCCCTGCTCATACGAAAACCAGGATCCTTCAGAGGTGGAGACAGAAGCATTGCTGGCCACCTGCCTGGCCCCAGGCCTAGTGAGAGACCCTGTCCCAAGGGAATAAGCCAGATAGTAGGGCAGGACACATGACATCCTCTTGGCCCCCACAGGTGTGGGAACTCACGGGCCACCACACACCCCCACCCAACACACACACTGCTTCTGAAAAGCACTGTTTCTCCTCAGTAACAACCAGATGTATAGCTCATGCCACTATCCGAGTTCACCATCATCTGGATAATCATGGTATCATTACTGACATATTTTCCCACCGTCATTCCATCTCAGATGGGGATGGAGATGTGGCATACTTCCCTAGTTTTCTTCATCTGTCCTCGCCTTCTTCCTTATTAAAAAATCACTCATGTGGAAAATTAAAAAGAAAGCAAAACTAACTATAAAACCACAACTCTCGAGCACTCCAACGATTTGCAATCTTCATAACTATTAACACTGTGCTCCCTGCAGACAGCAGTGTGGAAGACACGGGCTGCTGCTTCTGCCCCACTAGCGCCTCTCCTCCCACTTGAGGAGAGGGAGCAAAAGCAATCAAGAGCAAATGACACTGGGAGAGCCTTGGACGGATCTTAATTCTTAAGAGATGGCTAGGGTATTTTCTTGGTAGTATGACAGATGACTCCCAACAAAAGATGCATTAATGAAAGGAATAGGCAATGTAGGAATTTGTAATTATTCCTGCTTTACCACGGACATGCTCTCCTTTGTTGTATTGCTTATTTTCCCCGGCCAACTAAACCCCAGCAGCATTAAGGATGTCACAGAATGGTAAGGAAGGTTCTGCAGGGGTGGGCCGTGATCTCATGTTGGTGTGCGTTCTACGTAGATGTTCTGTGTACAACCGAAACACAAGAGATGTGTGGAGCAGACATCAAGAGATGCAGTAAAGGACCTTGACTTCTACCCATTTGCCAGTAGCGGCCAAACGGATCTTCAAAATCTAGCCACAGAATTAATCCTTACCGCCTTGCATCTAACAGCGGAGCAACTAAAAGGGGTTTGTTGACCATTGTGGTATTTAATATTGATTGGCAGCTCAACAGGATTTAGAGTCACCATGGAAACAGAGCTCTGGGCACGGCTGTGAAGGAGTTTCTAGAACAGGTTAACTGAAATGGGAAGACCCACCTGAAATATGGGCATTATGATTCCCTGAGCTTCGGACTCAGACTGAACAAAAAGAAGAAAGCCAGAGCGAGCTGTGCATCAGTATCCATCGCTCCCTGCTTCCTGGCTGCGTGACGTGAAGAGCTGCATCCTGCTCCTGCTCCCGTCATAAACTGTGTTCTAGAACTGTGAGCCCAAAACGAACCCTTTAAAATTGCCTTTGTTTGATGTTTTGTCACAGCAATAAGACAGGTAGATAATACAACCACCACAGGCAGAACATTGTTTGCCTTATTTATTGAATGCCACACACAGGTTCAGGTTCATGATTGCCATGTTCCTGAAAGTGGAGATAAGTCAGAAGTCAAAGTAATATTTGAGAGAAGAAAAATGCAGTCATAGGAGGCCAAAGAGCAGTGGGTACAGAGTGAGGCTGATGGATCAGGGAGGCTAGAAAGTAGCTGGGTGTTCAGTCCATGGGCCCCAGGGCCAGCTCCCAGTGTAGCCGATACCCATGGCCCCTTACCGTGTGACTGTGAAGCAAGTTGCTCCTGATCTCTTTTCCTTTGTTGATGCTGACCCTTCTATTTGCTTTTAAGTTAACACATGTGTCTGTGTGTTGGGGAGGGGGGAGAATTCCTGTGTCTATGAAAGAATATGTTGTAGATTTTGGAATGTGTATAGAACTAAAGGGAGAATCTTTACATTTATCTTCTTGGCTGAAGTCTTCTCCACACGTTGTCAAGCTAGAAAAATCCAGTTACAAACTTTCCAACAGGGCTTGCATAATGTGGGGATTAGGCTTCTTCTGCTCACCCTTCACAACACACAGGAGAAATACAGCAACTCAGACTGTTCACTTTAAATTCCAGCTTTTTTGCCTAATTGCAGATGTTCATGTGTCAAATAACACAGAGTGACACCTGTCCTTTCGCCCAGCTCACCTGGTGGGGATGCTTCTACGAGGACAGTGCAGCATCTCAGCGAGGATTTCAGTGGTGATGCTTGAGGATGAGAGCATTTCTGTGGTGTCCTTTCAAGGCCAAAGCCACAACCTCTGGCTCCCTTTCCCTTCTCACCCTTCAGCCTATTTAATGTGTTTTTATCATTTTAAGAACGTTATGTCAGTGAGTCAAGTGATTTATGAGAGTTCATGGGTGGGTGTTTGTTATTCAGTAGAATTATCTGAAGATTCTTCAAAGATAGTATCTACTCAAAATCAGTGATCTAATGTTTAGCATCTATCTGTGTCTATCAATTTATCAATCTATCATCTCCATCTATATCAACCTAGCCATTATTTATATCATCTATTTTGTGTATATAAACTTTCACTGATAATATCTTTCTTCTGTCATCTATTGATTTATCATCTATCAATCATTTTCTCTAATCCCTGTCTGTCTATCATCTATCAATTATCTATCTATCTATCATCTATCTATCATCTATCAATAGCTTGCTTTTTGCTAATTTAAGTATTACTCAATGACATGGTTGTGACACAGTTTGTTTAAAAGTTGGTCTACTAAAGGCATCTAAGTTTACTCCAGTTTCTGTAGTGAAAAGAGCTGACATGAACACTCACCCATAAATTTCTGTTCGTTTGTAAAGTCTTCTCTGAGATAAGTGACCAAGAGTGCAGTTTCTGGGTTCTATGGCAGGTGCCTGCTCACTTTCTATAAGAGAAACTGACAAGACAGCTCCAAAGTGGCTGTTCCAGTTTACGTTCCCCACTGCACACGTGATTGACGGCTTTTCTCCCAATCTCCCGTTTTCATTTTAGCCATTGAATAGTTGGATGAGGATATCTGATTGTTTTGAATTTTCATTTCCCTAGAGCCTACTGGTGTTGAATACCTTTTGTTTATCTGACATATACTGTTTACAGAAGTATCTGCTCACCTGCACCCATTTTATGCTTGATTTATGAGGTGGTTATACTGGTGTGTTTGAGAGCCATGTGCTTATGTCACATAATAGGCTGGTCACATGTGTGATTTGTACATGATAGACTAGTCACATGTGTGATTTATATGTGATATCCAAGTCACATGTGTGATTTGTATGTGATAGGCTAGTCACATGTGGCACTTGTACATGATAGGTTAGTCACATGTGTGATTTGTCATATTTTTCTTTTTGTAGCTCATCCTCCAAGGAAGCACTTTGGGAGAGAAAGCCTTAAAGCTTAATGAAGGCCAGTTTAGCAGTGTTTCCCTTTGGTATCATAGAACAGCGTGCAGATTTCAAAGCTCTTATTCTTTTATTTGTTTGTAGACATTTTATAGTTGTATGTGTTAGATTTCAGTTTGGGGTTCAAATAAAGTTCATTTTTAAGTAAGGCATAAAGTGTTGGTTGGTATATGCTTCATCTTGTGTTGTTTTGGTTTATCAATGATATTCAGTTGCTGTGGCCTCATCTACTGGAAAAGTTGTCATTTTTTTATGGACTCTTTTCTAGACTTTACCGAAACAGTGGTAAGTGCTGTTAAGCCATCCTTTCTCTTCTTCTCAGTCTGTCCATCTGTGTTACCAGCTTCTCTGCTAGTGTAACAAATTCTCAACAGTCATGGCTACATGATTTTGAAATTAAATATGGGGAGTCCTTCTACCCCCCCTTTTTAAAAATTGTTTTAACTATTCCAGTTTCTTTCCATATAAATCCTCAAAAATGTTGGCTTATGTCTTTGTTATTATTGGGCAAAAACAAAACACCTCTGTTTTTAAAGACAGGCCCAAGGCCCTAGGTAAAAGAAGAACCTCTTACTATTCCCAATAAACATAGTGGCAAACTAACGCCTACTGAATTGTCATTACACCTACAGACTAATGCATCTATCTTTCTACCCTTATCAGGGAGGCTTCCAGTTCCAGTAGATGGTGGTTAACACAGAGACCCACAACTGGTCAACACATAGAGAATAAGGCACTGAAGGATGCTTAGTCCTCACTGGGACACATATGCCACTCCCTCTCCTTCTATAGCGCAGGGATCATTGTTGAAGGGGGCAGAAAGCACATAAGAGGTAGAATCAGTGGAGGACTTCAAGCAACAGTGTCTTCTTGACATAGCAAGACAGATGCACATGTGACCTCAGTGGTGGTGACAGCATGCACAAGACCTGTGCATGGCCAAGCCAGACCAAATCCCAGCATGGAGCGGGGAGGGGGGCATGAAATCCCACCACTAGCTGTCAGGGAGGAGAGAGAGAGAGAGAGAGAGAGAGAGAGAGAGAGAGAGAGAGAGAGAGAGAGAGAGAGAGAGAGAGAGAGAGAGAGAGAGAGAGAGAGAGAGAGACAGAGAGACAGAGAGGCAGAGAGAGACAGAGAGACAGAGAGAGAGAGAGAGACAGACAAAGAGAGAGAGACAGAGACACAGAGAGGGAGAGTCAGTTTTCTCTAAGAGTCTGACTGAATGTCTACATGTAGAAAAATTCAAATAGATCCATATTTATCACCCTGCACAAAACTAAAGTCCAAGTGGCTTAAAGACCTCAACATAAAACCAGACACACTAAATCTGTTAGAGGAAAAAGTGGAGGAGAGCCTTGAACTCATTGGCACAGGAGACAACTTCCTGAATAGAACATCAACAGCTCAGGCTCTAAGATGAACAATTGATAAATGAGATCTCATGAGGCTGAGAAGCTTCTGTGAAGCAAAGGACACTGTTAACAGAACAAAGTGACAGCCTAAAGATTGAGAAAAGATCTTCACCAACCTTATATCCAACAAAGGTCTAATATCCAAAATATATAAAGAATTCAAGAAATTAAACACCACCAAACCAAATAATCCAATTAAAAATAAGGTTCAGAGCTAAACTGAGAATTCTCAACAGAGGAATATCAAATGGCTGAGAAACACTAAAGAAATGCTCAACATTCTTAGCCATCAGGGAAATGCAAGTCAAAATGACTTTGAGATTCCATCTTACACCTATCAGAATGGCTAAGATAAAAAAAAAAACTCAAGCGACAGCATATGCTGGTGAGGATGTGGAGAAAGGGGAACACTCCTTCATTGCTGGTGGGAGTGCAAACTTGTACAATCACTTTGGAAATCAACCTGGCGATTGATGTAGTGCTACCTCAAGACCCAGCTATACTGCTCCTGGGCATGTATCTGAAAGATGCTCAACCACACAACATGAACATTTGCTCAACTCTGTTCATAGCAGCTTTATTCATAATAGCCAGAATCTAGAAACAACCTAGATGCCCCTCAACCAAAAAATGGATAAAGAAACTGTGGTACGTTTACACAAAGAAATACTATTCAGCTATCAAAAGCAGGAAAATCTTGAAATTTGCAGGCAAATGGATGGGACTAGAAAAGATCATCTTGAGTGAGGTAACCCAGACCCAGAAAGACACACCTGGTATATACTCACTGATAGGAAAGGTGTTTTGTTCAAGGCTGCCAGATACAATTAGCCAAAACACTAAAAAATGTAACATTTATATAATTCCTGATTGTTTCATAGCTCTTTTTGCTGTAGGTAGCTTATTATATGTGTGTGTAATATAAATGTATATGTAAAAAATTTAAAAAAACATATTTAATAAAAAAGTGAATATTAGCCCAACATAGATGTCCTCTGAGAGAGACTCCACCCAGTGAGGGATCGAGACTGACACTGGGACTTGCAGCTGGACTCTGGGTGAAGTGGCTAGAATTGTATGGAAGAGTTGAGGGATGGAAGGATTGGGGAGAGGGCATCAGGAACTCCACAAGGAGATTATCGAGGCAGGCAGGTCTGGACCTGCACTAACTGATGTACTAACCAAATACATTGCAAGCAGAGAACTTAGATGCCCTGTTCAGATGTAGCTGATGGACAGCTCATTCTCCACATGGGGAAGGTGGGGGAATGCAGCGACTCCCTCTGGCAGGAACTCTGGTGCCCAGGGTTTGATCACTGGCCCTTTGTGGAGAGGCCCTACGGGACCACGGAGGAATGGGATGCAGGCTAGCCAGATGAGACCTGATAGGCTGTGATCAGACACTGGGGAGGAGGACCCGACCTGTCAGAGGTCTAGGGTAAAGGAATAGGTTGGAAGAGGGAGAGAAGGAGGGAACGGGAAGATAAGAGCAAGTAGATAACAACTGGGATGTAATGTGAATAAATTATAATAATAAGAATTTTTAAAAGAAAATATTAACTTATTATGAATGTATTTATTTTATATAAATTTAATAATTATAACATAATTCATTGAAATAATTATTAAAATGTAACAAATGAATCATAAAGATAGAAAAAACACTCTATAGTATGCAAACTCTGCTGTGGCCTTGCTAAGAATCATGAGGCATGATATCAACTTTAAGGTTTCTGTGTGTATTCTTTGTGAAGGTGTGTGTGGGGGTAGTGTCCTGTTTCGTTTTGTTTTTGAGGCTTTTAGTTATGGATGTGTGTTTCAATCATTGTGTGCTTGTTCCTCCATGGACTTGCTTGGCGGTTGGTTCTTCTGTCCTGGATTGGATATTGTGCTGAATCAATCAGTGTTTAAAGATTAAGCTAATATAGCTAGTGTGGCTCTGCCAGCCTTCTCGGCCTTGCTATATCCCATCTGTCCTGAGCATCTCAGATCTGGCTTGTGGATGCTTTCTCTGTGCATGTGCAGAAGTACCCTAGATATTGGCATAGGCTTTGTCTTGACCATCAAGCAGAGTTTAGGAAACGCAGGGCGGAAATGCTTTGGTCCACTTACACTTCCTCTAGATTTCTTTTACATTGCTACAGTATCTATAGAGTTCAGAACCTGCAATTCTTCACATACTTGATAAATATTCTATCACTCCTTTTAGCCCTGCATGGTTTCTGATAAGAAATCGACTTGTGTGTGATTCCTCCCTGGTGGCTCTCAAGATTTTTTTTTTCCTGTTCTCATTTCTCAAACTTTTGGCTGTGTTTGGCTCTGTCTTGATATGGGTTTCATTGGGATCTTCCTGTCTGGAGCCTGCTTAGCTTTCCTGAAGCTCTTGGAACCAGCATGCTAGGAGGGGAGTCTATGTGCCCTACCCAGCCTTTGCTGATGTTACAGCAGTGGGTGGGCCCAGAGATGCTCTGGGATGTTTGGCATAGAAAGAAGCCTAAGAGCATATGTCCTTCTGATACATTCTGTGATGGTCAGCCATGAATATCCACTTGCTTAGAGTAGGAAATAATGTCCAGATGGTTAGGAAAGGGTTCCTCTTGGTGTGTCTGAAGATGCCGCCTTAACCATGCCACCTGTCACTTCCCTGATAAATGGCTTAATGCACTGATAGATTCAAGCATTCAGTCTTCTTCTCACAAGTGGTGCAATGTGAGAAGTGAGGTCTGGTTGGAGGAAGTAGGCTACTAGGGGAGTGCTCTTTGGGACCTGTGCCCAGTCCTGGTCCCTTTCTGTCACTGCCACCACATTCTGCATCCCAGCTGCCCTATGGTGTGAGACTGACACTGTGTTCTCTGATAACCACAGACTTCAGCTGTTCTCAGAATCAACGGAGCCAACCGTGGTGACGGACTGAAATCTCTGATTTTGTGAGCCAAAACAATTAGTTTCTTTTCTGTGTTCCCTCTGTCGGGCTCGTAGTCCCAGTGATGATAAATCTAACTGTAGATGCCCCTTTCCTGGTTTGGGGGAAGCATGGAATGGGATGTGGGGGCAGAGAGCTTGCTCCCCACACTCACTTTCTGACTTGTAGTCTCCTCAGCCCTGTGTCTCAGCTTCATAAAGTAAAATGTCCTCCCAATGCGCTCTCTGCTGTGTTGCCCTTAAGTCCTGAGCTCCCTCTTCTTTCCATTTATTCAAAGCTTTGATTTTCAGGCTGATATTTTATTCTCCCAGAAGTCCACACTGGTCTTCATTTTTTTTCAGCATTCACAGATTTTCTCGGGAGGAGTGTTTGTTTGTGTATTTGTTTCCCCCTTCCAAGTTCAGTGCCCTGTCCTTTCCTCTCTGCTATTATAAATGTTTATAAACTGTGACAATATTTTTTATTGACTAGACTGGATTCCAATGGAAGAGATAATGTATTTCAGTAGACTGTCTCCCATCGTTTAAATTAAAGGACAGTTTTACACTATTGATAAGTTTCAATTAGTAGAGCACCCCAGACTGCCATTATTCAATACAGAAAAGCAATGGAGAAGCAATACTGGGATAATTTAGCGAAAAATATGAACACAGCTTGAGTCCTAACTATTAGTGTAGGTTCGATTAATTTCATTGTCACACTCAATGAACAAGCTTATGCTAAATAAACAAAACCTATAATATTTGTGTCAATGCTCTTAGATGACGCCCTAAAGATTACTTTAAACATCTTGAAAACTAGTAGATTGCATTCTTATGTTGTGGCATTTTACTTTCTCTTTCTGAGTAGTTGAAACATCATAGAACAGTGCAACTCACATTCTGATTCCAGGACCATTTCTTTTTTTCTTTTTTCTTTTTTTCCTCATTTCAAAAAAATATAATTTATTCTGATTACATCTGATTGTTATCTTCTCACTTGTATCTTCCTGTTCCCCCTCCTTCCCTCTTTCACCCTGTTCCCCTCCCCTAGACCTGTGACAGAAGAGGACCTCCTCCCCCACCATATGATCACAGCCTATCAGGTCTCATCCTAGTAGCCTGCTTCCCCTTTATCTGAGTGCCACCAGGCCTCCCCTCCAAGGGGAAATGGTCAAATAGGGGGCACCAGAGTTCATGTCAGAGGCAATCCCTCCTCTCTACATAATTGTAGAGAGTATGCTGCCCATTGGCTAGATCTGAATAGGGGGGTCTAGGTTTACTGCATGCATTGACCTTGGTTGGTACAGAAGTTTGTGAAGGTCCCTCTGGGTCCAGATCTGCCAGCCTTGATGGTCTTCTTGTAGGGTTTCCTGGACACTCTGGGTCCTTCTATCTCCCCACTCTTCCATACCACTCTCACCAGGAGTCCCAAGAGTGAGTCCCCAGCATCTGTCCCAATCCCCTGCTGAGTGAAGATTCTCAGAGGACATCCATGTTGGGATAGCATCCAATTATAATGGAGTATATACTATATGTGTCTTCCTGGGTCTGGGTTAACTCACTCAGGGTGATCATTTCTAGTTCTGACTGATTGCCTGAAATTTTCAAGATTTCCTTGCTCCACCACACAACAAGGACCTTTGCTGAACTCCATTCATAGCAGCCTTATTCATGATAGCCAGAATCTGGAAACAACCTAGATGTCCCTCAGTCAAAGAATGGATAAAGAGACTGTGGTGCATTTACATCAGGACCATTTCTTAGAGTGAGACTCATAGACCTGTCTTTTTTACAGTTCTTAATATCTATAAGTAATTCTTACATACGCTGTTGGCAAGATGAGTAGAAATCTCTGGGTTATGGGTGTATGTGCTGGGAGCTTCAGACGCCAGCCTAACTCCAGTGGCTCTTTCTCCTCCACCTTGTTCCACAAAGAAAGAGGATAGATGACTTTGTCTGGGTCAATGCTTAGCTTTCCATTTTTAGTTTAGTTTAGTTTTTTTTTTTTAAATTTCATCACATAGCTACTATGTGAGCAAAATGTTCCTAATGGAAGTCAGATTTCATGAGACTCTTTTCTATAGAAATTACCCTTTCCTCTGAATTTTGGGATCACATCACCATGAAAGAAATCACCTATTGGGGGGTTGGGGAAATGGATTAATGGTTATGAGCTCTTGCTACTCTTGCAGAGGACCCAGTTTCAGTTCCTAGCAGGACATGGTGGTTCACAACCATCTTCATCTTAAGTCCTGTGTGATCCGACACCCTCTTCCGGTGTCTCAGCAGGCTCCTGCATGTGCATGGCATGCATGCATACATGTTCATGGCATGCACGCATACATGTAGGCAAAACACTCATGCCTAAAAATAAAAGATACACCTGAAAGAGAAATTGCTGACTGAATTTGGGACGGAAGAAGCGAAGGAAAGAAGGGTCGGGAAGAATGAGAATGTGGCACAGGGAAGGAGAAAAGAAGTCAGAACCCATTCGTGACTTCATGTGTATCAGGCATGTTTTGTATCTATTTGGCTATAGCAATATGAATGTATTTCTATTTATTGTTAGTCTTCCATCTTAAAGATCTCCACAGGTGGTGGATATACTCCAGACACATTATATACATGTATTAAAGTTTGCAAGAATAAATAACAATTACTATTTAAAAGTCAGTTAAAGCCTGGTAGAGGCTGAAGAGATGTCCCTGTGGGTTACGAGCACTTGCTGCTCCTGCAGAGGAACCAGGCTCAGTAGCCAGCATGCTGAGAGCACATCACCATCCATCTGGAATGCCAGTTCTAGGATAACTATAGCCCTCCTTCTCAGGCATTGGAAGGCACGAGGCCTGTGAACATATGGGGCACAAACATACGTGCAGGCAAAATACTCAGTCACATAAAAAATAACATAAATGCACTATTTTTAAAGAAAAAATAATTTATAAAATTTTTACAATTGATTTCCATTGTATGTTAAACAGATGTTTAAGAAGGAAAGAAATGATAAACCCATTTTTACACAGTCTCTGTCTCTGTTTCTGTCTGTCTCTCTCTCTGTGTCTCTCTCTCTGTGTCTCTCTCTTTCTCTCTCTCTCTCTCTCTCTCTCTCTCTCTCTGTCTGTCTGTCTTTCTGTGTATGTGTGTGTGTGTCTGTCTCACTGTCAGACTCTCTCTCTCTCTCTCTCTCTCTCTCTCTGTGTGTCTGTCTGTCTGTCTCTCTGTGTATGTGTGTGTGTGTGTATGTGTCTGTCTCTCTCTATCTCCCTGTCTGCCTGTCTCCCAGTCTGTCTGTCTTCCAGTCTGCCTGTCTGTCTGTCTGTCTCTTTCTCTCTGTCTCTCTTTGTCTCTCTCTCTCTCTGTCTGTCTCCCAGTCTCTGTGTGTGTGTCTGCCAGTCTGTCAGTCTCTCTCTCTCTCTCTCTCTCTCTCTCTCTCTCTCTCTCTCTCTCTCTCTCTCTCTCTTTCTCTCCCTCTCATTAGCCATGTTTGTGTTCTTGCCAATTCTCAAGCACCAAATCTAGTTTCAAATTTTATTACAGTATCTGGGCCCCAATTGGACAGAAAACAATTTGTCCCTGACCAGGGAGCAACAGAACGTTAACAATAAAACCTTAGTTTATAAAAACCAAATTGGGTTAGACAGGTGTGGTCACAGTTTTCCGAGCACCTGGTTAGTGAGTGAAGGCAAAGAAATGGGTGCAATACATTTGGCCCGTTAGCTAGAACACACAGCTATGTCTGTTTACACATAAGCTCCAACCCAAGGAAGAGGAAGTGGAGGACACACAGCCAAGCCAGCTGTGGAAATCGCTAGTGTGTTGCTCGAACAAATGAGGAGGAATGAAGGCGGTGAGCAGACTGTGGCCTGGATGGGACTGGCCGGAAAGTCTGCTGCTGTCACTGAACCCTGTCTGCGCACTTGCTCTAGCGTCTGCTTTGGTCCAATCAACACTGAGTACTCAGAGGCAGACATAGCATCTGTTACTCCCTTATCTATCCCATGCGGCCTTCAGGATCCGGCTTTTCCCAAGTGCCCCGCCCCTGGACCGTTGTATCATAGCAACTATCAGAGCAGAGCCTTGGTTCTCATCCAGGCTCACTGAGCTCTTGTCCCGGTGTTCGATTTTTAATAATGTCTCAGGAGCTAAGAACTTTGGGTTGCCAGCTTTCCTCATTCCACAAACCGATGGCCCTTCGTGGCGGAAAACCACCTGGCTGCAGACAAGCCCATTGACTGTTTCACGGTTTTGTTTCATCCTCTTGCAGTCCCCATAGAGGAACCCTGGACAGCCTTTGCCCCCATCCCATAAGCAAGATTTGGGCTCGGTTTTCAAAAAAATCAAATTAAAAAAATCAACTAAACAACAATAAAGCCCAGCCAAAGCAAAGCAAAGTGATTTATTGAAAACTTACGTGTATGTGTGAGTTTGTGTGGTTTGTGTGTGCTGCATGTACCAAACTTAGGCAGGCACAGTCAGAGGCCAGGAGAGGTCTTCCCGTTCCCTGGCCCCATGGATTCTCAGGTTTCTGCCTCTGCACCACTGGAATCGCTGGATACTTTTTAATCTCTTCCTTTTGTTAAAAAAAAAGTAATTTATTTATTTTTGAGGTCCACACAGGACTTGGAGGTCTTCTCATTTGTCTTCCATCAAGAGGTCGCTGTGATTGATGTATCTGGCCACACCTCGTTTTTATTTGTTTGTTTCTTTTGTTTTGTCTTTTGTTTTTGTTTTTATTTTTTGAGACAGGGTTTCTCAGTGTCATAGCCCTGGCTGTCCTGGACTCACTTTGCAGACCAGGCTGGCCTTGAACTCGCCAATGATCCTCCTGCCTCTGCCTCCCGAGTGATGGGATTACAGGCGTGAGCCACCTCACCTGGCACCACACCTGTCTTTTACACTGGTCCCAGGATCTGAACTCATGTCCCCATGCTCCTCTGTGCAGCTCTTTATAAAGGAGCCATCTTCCCAGGTCCCTGGTGACTGTTAGGGTATGGCCCCTGTGCAAGCAGTCATGGCCCTGAGGATCTTTTGAGCCTGCATCTATAGCACGGCTCTGAACACTGCAGAATCTATTCTTTGGTCCAGAGCATCTCAGATGTCAACAGGACCTTCTGGCACTACAGCCTGCGGTTTGGTCCCTGGCAATGCATAGTTTTAACGGAGAACGTGCTCTTGGCACTTGGTCCTTCTCCGATCACTCTTATCCTGCTCCCTTATCCTGAGTGAGATATACCTGCCATGTGTACTCTGCTTACTCTCTACCTTGTGAACAAGACAATCCATAAACGTTCTCCTGGAATTGTACATAAGTCAAGTTCACCCTGTTCTGAAGTAGGGTCTGATCTCTAACGCAGAGTACCAGCTTCTCTTCTCTTTTTGCTTCATTGGTGTGTGTGTGTGTGTGTGTGTGTGTGTGTGTGTACACGCAAATATGTGCGTTGGATGCAAGCAAGTTTATGCATACATGGATATGTGTATGTGGCTAGAGGTCAACATCAGGGCCTCTATCACTCTCCGTCTTATTTTCAGGGAGATGCTTTCCCCAGGGATCCAACTGTCTTTCCCTAGATGGCTGGGGTTACAGGTGCATGCTGCCACTACTATCTCACTAACTCAGTCTCCGGGCATGCAAGGTGCACACTTTACCCACTGAGCCACCTCTGAGCACCAAGTGGTGACTCTTGTGCTCTGATGTTCTCATTGGCCCAGGACCTTTCCTGCCTCTGCAGGCCTACTCCAGTCTGGTGTGATGCAGGAGAATTACCACCATAGTTTGCTGCCTTACAGAGTTACTGTGGGGATGAGCCACAACAGTTCTTTAAATCTCTAGTTAGAGGAAACAGGGTTTCAAACTCCAACTGCCTTGAAGTTATTAATGTTCAGCTCTTCTTATTGTGACCAAAGGGAAAACAAAAAAGATTGCTTTCCTACCCCAAATATATCAGCTCAGGAAACAGAATTAGCTGTGGCTTATGCCCAGTAATTTAACGCCAAGCAAAATCATTACTTGTGTTATCAAAATTATAGCCCTCACATGATGGGAAGATGAATCTAAAAACTAAATTTTTATTCTTCTGCTTAAAAGTGCTTTGATATGATAAGGGGTCAGATGGGGAAGGCGTTGTATTTCATGCCAGGGAATATTTTTAAAGCATGTTGCTAGAGTGAAATATTATGGACATCAAATTACAGATCATATTTTGTCCTCAATATTTTCTAGAATGGTCTATAGCCTTTGTGTCTCTGTTGCTCATCATGGAGAAACAATGTTTTCCTATGTTACAGACCAAGCTGTCAGGTGTTGATGTTTCTGGATTTTCCCATGAAACCCAGACAACACACTCAAATGAGGCTCTCCAAAGGAGGCCTCAGCCATGTGTGGACACTGCCTGGGGTGAGCTCCATACCCAGAGGCTGGTGCCACGTTCTGTGGGTCTCCTCGGCTGCAAAAGGTCGCTGGCACGAACTTAACCCTAGCACTAGGGAGACAGCACAGTAAGTAAAGTGCTTGGCACACAACCATGAAGATGTAGTTTCCTTCCCAGGACCCACATAAAAGCCAGCCATTATGGCTGCATGCTGTGGTCCCATGCTGTGAAGGCAGACGATTGGGCTTTAATGGCTACTCAGTCCAGTTGAATTGGTGAACTATACATTCAATAAAAGACCCTGCCTTAAAAAAATAAGATGGAAAGTGATTGAGAAAGACACCTAATATTGACATCTGATCTTAGACACACACACACACACATACACACACACACACACACACATACACTAAAAAAAAATCTTTCAAATTTAAATGTATCTGAAATGATTTAGACATGACTGCAAGAAATTAGAGAATATTAATAAGTGAAGATCTTTCATCAGTCCAAGGACTGAACATTACATAGTACATTCTGCATTGAGATGTCCTGGGCCTTAGGCACTTTTGTCTTCTTGGGCTCTTTCCTCAATTAAAATCAGTAAAAATTGTATTTTAGGACTCTCTTGTTAGAAAGGCAAATAGCAGGCTTGGGAGTGGCTGGATGGTTTAAATGCTTACTGAGAAAACATGAGCTCCAGAGTTTGTATCACAGGAAGCCATGAAAGCGGCAGGAAGGCATGGCAGCCTGTTTTTAATTCCAACCTTGGAAGGCAAGAGACAAAGGTTCCCCGGAATAAGCCAGCTCATCAGATCAGGCATTTGCCTGAGGTCTGGTGAGCTTTGGGTTTGACTGAGACACACTGTCTCATTGAATAAGCTGGACCCATAATGGAGGATGATTGCTGATACTTTTGATCGTTAATGTATGCCCATGTGTGCACACATACATGGACATGCATATTACACGCACACATATATATATTAAAATGGAGAAAGAAAAAATAAACAAACATTACTGTTATGCAAAAAAACCCACTTTGTGACATAAGAGCTCATTTTTTGTTCTTCTACTTAAAAACCTAGAGGCATCTTCACAGGTCTTTGGTGTTAGGAGGCCTTTGTCCTACTCCCGGTGCATAGCTCTCTTATCCCAGAATAGTGCTCCACCTAGTACCCTTAACGATTAACCACTTTTATATCAGATTAACAACATTTAGGCCTCATGCCAGACTGTGCAGCAGGCACTGCTAGGGCCACGTTTGGGCAGACAAGTTTCCATAGAAGGAAGAAGATGGTAGAATGTGGCTCAGAAAAGACTCCAGTCTACTTATGAAGTGGTGGAGACTGAGCTCCCATTAGGCATAGATGTCCTGGGCATTCAAAGAATATAAAAAGCAGAGCAGGTGCAGGGAGATCCTAAGAACTACCAGCCAAACATCCCCATGAAATTGGGCCCATCAACAGTTCCTTATGGTTATGAGAGGGGCCTGTGAGGCCACGCCCCTCCCAGCAGACTGTGGGCGGTTCATACTTTTTAGGGAAGGGGCATCACTAGCCACTGGATAACTCCCTACCCACTCTCAACTGAAGAGCTGGCGGACCCCAGGGAGCCACCCACGACGGACATATGAGAGAAGGAAGGGACATGGGTGGCAGGAGGGAATGGGACAAGAAATGACTGAAATTCATTATATAAATGTATGGAATCGTGAAACAATTAAGTCCACCAAAATCCTGCCCTGGGTTTCCCGAGCATCGCGCATCGGTACAGGCATGCCAGGGACAACTTTCGTTTTAAGAGTCCCACGGAAGAAATCACTCTTACTTAAGCCAAATCATCTGCGATAAAAATGCTTGAGATAAAATTTCCCGTTTGCCAAATGTCACTGGAGGAAAATTATCCTCCATGCAATTTCATCTCCGAAAGAAAATGACTA
The DNA here is from genome assembly GCF_903995435.1 of Acomys russatus. Lineage (NCBI taxonomy): Eukaryota > Metazoa > Chordata > Mammalia > Rodentia > Muridae > Acomys > Acomys russatus. Next base: position 42,849,791 of record NC_067168.1, on the reverse strand, counting down.
TTTTTGCCTCTTTGTTGTTTCCTTCCCCAGACTAGCTCTCCATTTAACCAACTTCATGTGTTTTGCACGGGCGAATCTTTTAAAGCCTAATGACGCAGTGAGATATGCAAGGATGGCGCTCATTTTATTTGTGAAAAGTTAACAGTTGTACAGCCCTTGTTGAGAGTTCTCCTTTTCACGGTTGCTTAAAGTCACATCAAAGGTTAGAGCTTGAGGGCGGGCCAAGGAACGATGACATTTTAATTAATCTTTTAAGTAGTTTGACTAATATGTCATTGAAGAACACTTGGTGAATTGTAAGCTAAATTCAGTCATGTTAAATACCACCGAAGATGGGTAGTGCCGTGGGATGAATATTTATTTTTAATTCTATATTTTATAATAACACAGCTTGGTGTATGTATGTGTGCTTACATGTGTGTGTCTGCATGTATGTATGCTTATTTGCAGGGGCCAGAGGACAAATTGAACTACTGTTCTTCTACTTGTTCTTCTTCTCTCTCCTCCCCCTCCTCCCCCTCCTTCCCCTCCTCCCCCTCCACCCCCTCCTCCCCCTCCTCCCCCTCCTCCCCCTCCTCCCCCTCCTTCCCCTCCTCCCCCTCCTCCCCCTCCTCCCCTTCCTCCCCCTCCGCCCCCTCCTCCCCCTCCTCCCTCCTCCCCCTCCTTCCCCTCCTCCCCCTCCCCCCTCCTCCTCCCCTCCCCCCTAAGATAGCACTAGGAGATCTACACTGGTCAGGTTTCTGTCTGTCATGTGGTTTGGGGGAATTATCAGGGATTCTGATTTTCCCGAATTAGGCACCCGTAAGCATTCCATCACCACTTTTTTTTTTTTCAAGACAGGGTTTCTCTGTGTAGCCTTGCTTGTCCTGGACTCACTCTGTAGACCTCGAACTCACAAAGATCCGCCTGCCCCTGCCTCCCAAGTGCCGGGATTAATGGCGTGCGCCACCACGCCCGGCCCCCATCACCACTTTTGACACATGCCCTGCATTGACTATAGTAACGGCAAATGATCTGACCATCAAATGCTGGACTAAATGTAAAGTCTTCCAGAATTCCAAAGAAGAATAAAACTCCAATTTAGAAGCTTTGAAAAAAATAGCAAAAATCTGCAAACCTTATCTTACGTTTTACACTTCAATGCACAAAGAGAATAAATGCTGTATCACTTTATAATATTTCACGGGACGGCCATATTGGCTTGCTGTGTTCTTTCCTACCCCTCTTCTGTTTTGAAGCACACCGAGTAGCCTACACCGGCTTAAAATGCACAAGAATCCTCTAGCCTCAACTTTTGAGGGCTGGGATTACAGGCATGAGTCACAACACCTAGCCAGCTCACGTTTGTCTTAACTACAGGAAGTTTTCACTTATCACATCACTTTCCTCTCTTTATACCTGAATCTTTCTCCCAAGCAAGCAGATCCTGCCGTAAGTTGCCCACTTACTGTTCCTCCAGGTTGTGTGAAATCACTTTTTAACAGGTAAAGTTTTTGACATCACTAACTGGTATCTGTCTGGTGATGTTCTTTTGGCAAGTTAGGAAAAAAAAATTAGCAGTTTAACCATTTGCCCAAACAGGCAATCACTCGAGGCCCATCTTTAAAAAGTTGATTATATGTATTCAAGGAGGTTTTATTTGGGGACTAGGTTAGAGAAAAATTGTGTGTGTGTGTGTGTGTGTGTGTGTGTGTGTGTGTGTGTGTGTTTGTGTGTTGTGTGTGTACGCGGGCGCGCGAGCGCTTTCCTCAACTTAGAACTCTGCCTGGCTGTCTGCCATCTTCATGCCAGTCTCCATGGCAACTTGTGTAAGGATAAAGTAACAGAAATGTGAGCACGCTGCCTGCCCACAACCAAAGCCACCATGCCCTGCCACAGGCCTGACCAGACAGACTCCCAGAACATTCCACATTCCACACAAGTTCTTCAGGCCACTGCAGCTGGCTCTGCTTAAAGCTACAGCCCCCTCAGTCCTGGAAGGCAGTTTGTGAGCGTCTGCAGACTGGCAACCCTCACACTGGGCTCATGTGAGCTTCCTGAAAGAAAAATACAAGCATCCGTTTAAGTATATGTATAGACACACAATAAAGGGTTGTTAATAGTTTCCTGGCGGGGCTAGGGATACACTCAGAGGTCGAATGCTTGCCCAGCATGCGTGATACCTAGAGCTTGACCACCCTTCCCTGCCCCCAGCACTGCAAGGGTAAACCAACTAAAAGCAACACTTGATAACATCTAGACCTAAATACCACTACCTTTGCTGGGCCTCAGTATTGGTCTCTAGTTGGCTCTAGATCCCTGTGCAACAGGGATCACAAAAAGTGTTGGCTCCAAAGGGAAGCAGGAACCAAAAATTGAGGAAACATGATAGATGCTCGCACACAGTATATGTGTGCTGAGCCTGTGCATACATGCCGGTTTTAAAATGCAGATAATTACGTGTGGACGCTCAAACAGGAATAAGCTATGACAGGCTTCTTTCTATCTAAACTGTGTTCGCTCTTTTCTCTCACTTTGGCTGCCGAGCATGGACAGCAATTGTTAGTGTTGGCCTTACTGCTCAAATTTACCTATACTCTGTACTTAGTACTCTTAGAACTGTAATTTTCTAAAGGTTTAGTTCTTAATTTTTTAATTACATGTCTCTGTGTGGGTATGTGCACATTCATGCCAGAGCCCACAAAGGCTGAGGGCATCAGATCTCTATGGGCTGCTGTAACAGGCAGTTGTGAGTGCTCTTAACCCCTGAGCCATCTCTCCAGCCCCAGACCCCAAACTGGATTTGTTAAGACTTTTAAGATTCTGTGAGGATACTAAACTTCTGCCAGCAAGTAAAAGATAATGTGCAGTCTAGTCTAAGAATGGTTTCCTGCACTATTGTCTGTAAATATTAGGAATTTTTGTGTTAACATTATTTTTCATGTTAGGAATTAGTGAAATGTTTGTTAAGTATGGCTTGATAAAAAGAAATACAATAAGTGTTTGGAAATGGGACGTGAGCTCTTGGAGGTTTTCTGTAACCATTGAAGAGCTGAGCATGGTGGTGGTGCATGCCTGACATCACTGCAAGTCCGAGGCCAAGCGTGGTCCACATGGTGAGTTCTAGGTCATCAAGGGACATACAGAAGGCCGCCTCTGAAACACAAAGGAAGCATCACACCCAAAGTTCACTAGTGCTAAGCACAGAAGTTTGAGTGTTAGAGAATTCATTTGGTAAGTCTCCCGGCAGTAGCCATGACCTAGTTAGTGAGGCCGCCTGAGTCTATATGGCAGGGTCGCATATTGGTCTGTGATAAATTGGAAACTTAAAATATTAATAATGAAAACTCCACCACTGATAATGTAAGACACGTGTATAACCAGTGGTTTAATTACATGTAATATCTATTAGTACGTGCCAGGGTGAAGTTGTCTGGACACGCATGATGAGGCAGCTTCTGTATTTTGTTGGAATGCTAAGTATACTTGGTTTTGTGGTTCGGATCCTTTGTGGTTTTGTAGCTTTTGAGACAGGTTCTTGCTGTGTGGCCCTGGCTGGCCTGGAGATTGTGATGTTCCTACCTTACTTTCTCAAGTGCTGGGATTACAGGTATGGTTTGCATCTTATATCTACCCTAAAAGCCCATATGCAAAAGTATTGGTTGCCAGTCTGTGGAGCTCTTAGTGGAACCTTCTGGAAGTGTAGCCTAGTAGAAGGAGAGTGACTGTGTCCTTGAAGTGAGTTCTGGAAGCTTATAACCGCCCCCGCCCCCGTCTTCTCTCTCTGCTTGCTTCCTGGCTTCCGTGAGGGAGCAGCTTTGCAGCAACACGTGCTCCTCACCTCACAGGCCTCAGAACAACAGAGCCCACCCACCACGTAGACTGAAACTGTGAGCCAAAAGCGTCCATTTACCTCAGATGTCAATTATCTCCACATTTCGTCATAGCATGGAATGCCAACCAACAGAGATTTCTACTGCTGTCCTCATGTATGGGTTTGGTGCAGCATTCCAGAGTCCTCACTTGGAGACCCACAATTTTTGAGCATCGTGTACGTCAGTGAAGATGTGATGCATTAGGCTGTCATACCTGACCACTCCCACCTCTCAGAAGCTTGCATCAGCAAAGGCTATTGCTAGCATGCGTGTCTCTCACGGGCAGGCAGTGCTGTTGTCCTGTGTGTTACTCCCGAACCTGGGCTGAGAACATTCACTTTTCTAACATTGCTAATTCCTGTCCAAAGAGACAAGAGCATTCTATCCACTGCTTCTATCAAGTAGTTAACCCCCGTGTCATTTTTCTCATTTCTGTGGTCGGGTACAATACCTTACCCCGCTTTGTACACCAAGAGAAAGAGGATGTAAGTTGAACAAGTGTCTGAGAGTTCAGATGGCAGAGGTTTGAGAGCTTTCCTTATGGCAACCACATAGGCAGGCTTCCAGTCCCACTTTGAGGCACATAGCTTTGTTGTTATGACCACTGTGGTTTTTGCCTTTAGCAAGGCACCGAAATCAATGTAGGGGAGCAAAAAGAATCCTTCTTGTGATGTCACATAGACTCCCCATCTTTCCTCTTAGCTGTGGTATGAGCATATATACATTGTTTAATCAATTTTAAATGGGACAATATCGCTCACCTCATGAGTTGTAATGAAGATTATATTGGTTGGCTTTCATTAAAATGCTTCACATATTACTTGTTAAAAACAGACATGAATGTGTTTATTATTAGACTATTAAAGCAACAGCTCAGTTTACAAAAAAAATTTTGTTTTGGTTTGGAAATAATATTGCAATTAATTTAGGTGGAAATCAGCTGTGGAGCCAGGTAGATCTTTAAATATCTTCATGGCCTAGCTAATGCACCTTGAATTATCCTTTATTAATTCAGGATGGGGATGAGAGGGAATGAATTATCCTATTTTTTTCTCTGGGTGAAAATACTTCTAGTCCTTTGCACATGTCCCTGATAATGCATTTTTGTGATGCCATGGGGGTATTTATTATTCTAGATTACTCTATAATATTGTTTCTGGGAGTTTAAAATTGTGATACAAGTGAGCCTTATTTCAAATCTTGTTAAGTTTTAGCTGACTGGATAATTGTGTGTGTGTGTGTGTGTGTGTGTGTGTGTGTGTGTGTGTGTGTGTACTGTGTAATTCCTTAAGTGAGATTATTTAATAGACATAAACCAAACCTGATCAATATATCAGAAGACTGTTTGTGCAAACAGCAAATGCTACTGGTGCTGAGATAATTTTGCATTTTTTGTTTTACAACCAGGAGAAAGCCCTCCTGCTGGTAGACCAGTGTCGGTGATGCAGTCTCAGGACAGGGCCTTGCTCAGCCTCCTTCCCTTCCTGCTGTGTAGTGAATAGTTTGATTATGTCACCGGAATCTCATTTCCTGGCTCTCTTTTTCTGGCCTCTGGACTCACACTATTACTCGTAAAAATTTAAAAACTGATGTGTTGCAGGTCCTTGGGCTCAACTTCCAACTGAATAGCCATCATCTTTGTTTTTGTTAATGACATAAAGTAGATCCATGAAAGTGTACCACCATCTTTTCTCCATCGCTGCAACCCTGCCTTCTGCCTGCCGTGTGGCTCTTCCCTAGCATGTGCAGTCTCTTTCACCCTTTTAAAATCTGGGCTGGCTGTGAGGCTTAGTTGGCTTAGAAAGGATGGTACATCATTTCAGACCAGGGTCCCAGAATGTTTTTCTCTCCTGGAACTGCACCACTGTTATAAGAACAAATTAGGCCAGTCCTTACAGTAAGAGGTGCCCCGTGGGAGAGAGCCAGGTGGTCTCATCTGAGGCTACCCCTAAAATGTGCAGAGCCAACAGACCTGAGGTAGCCGCACGTCCAGGTCAGAGCTTACCACTGGGCCCTCCGACCCACTTCACAAGAAGCGGTATATGCTCTTCGATCCCCAGGCTTTGAAGGGTTTGCTTCTACTGCAACTGCTGTGGGCAGCAGAGGTGAACAGTCATTTTATATCCAACAAGCCGACAGAGTAGTGGTATTTATTTTCCCAGAGATTCCTCAGCTGAAATCTAAATCTAAAAGGATCTCTTCTCAAAAGAAATACATTCTTAGGCTGGGGGATATGGATGAATCAGAAAAGTCTTTGCCAGGCAAGTGTGAAGGGCTGAGTTCAAATCCACAATACCTACTTATAATTCCAGTTGTACAGTGAGATGAGAGGCGTAGATAAGAGACTTCTGGATGGCCTCAGACCAGCTAGCCTGGCGTATATAGCAGGAGCCATGAACAGTACTGTCTTAGAAGGTGAAGACAGACACCCGAGATTATCTTTTGACCTCCGCATTCATGCCATAGCCAAAGCACATGCTCACTTACACACAAGAGCGCAGACACACACATTCACATACATGCACACACACATACACACAAGAATGCATACGCACACGAGCACACACATGTTCCGTCATTTCTCTGATGATTGAGTTGATGCAGTCTGCCTTCAGGACTGTTGAAGATGGTGAAAGGACAGTGCTGGGCTTGTACCCCTCAGGGCTCAGTCATGGGCGGTGCATGGAAGAGCCTAACAAAGTCTTTCCAGATCATTCGTTCCCATCTTGGCGCTGAATTTGGCCACTCGTGTCTAATATTTCTGTTGAAATCATTCAAGTTCTTTTCCACAGCAGCCACAGTACCTGAGTGTCTGACCTCCATTGAATGTCATGACCTCAGTATATCTATTATAGAAATTTCTCCTTTTGTGTATTTTGCTTACTGGTCATTACTGCCTTGTGTCCCTAGTTCTTGCTTGGTATGGTGGCCTAAACAGAAGGCAGATTGACGCTACACACCCCTAGCCCCTGCCCATATGAAAACAGTGTTTTACTATACCTTTAATTAAACAATAATTTCAAATATTTTGTCACCATATGCAAGTTAACTATATGAACATACCCTGTGCTCTACTTCTACAAACTTTATCTTATCAGAAACTGATATTTGAGGTGGGGAAAGAGACCAGGGGTAGGAGTGGGGAACTCTGGTCCACATATTGCTCTTCATAACTGAAAAGATTTTTTTCTGGCACCCAAGACGGCTTCTCTCCCGGTTCTTGGCCTCAAGAGTGAGAGCGACTGTAATTCCTCAGCTCAGGGTGAGGCTCTCTCCTTTTCGCATTCTGCCACGCGCCTGTTTGCTTTCTGAAAATTGGTTTTTCACAGTGAAGAGCACCATCAAAGCCACTCCAGAAATGCTCTGAACTCTTTTATCCATACAGCATTTGGTCAGTGTGGAGCCCAGCTGTTGACAGATGTGAGCTACAAGGGGAAAGTCCTCCTCTTATGGTATTTACTCTCATACACTCACTCTGCGATCCAGCGACAGGTGGAAACTGTGACTCTACAGCTCAGATGAAAAACAATAAAGGCCAGACCATTGCACCTGGCGCCTGACCACAAGTTTTTCCCGTGCACGCGTGCGCACGCACGCGCGCGCGCGCGCGCGCGCACACACACACACACACACACACACACACACACACACACACACACACACACTATTTCTCCCTTTTGGACTTCATTTTCACCTGCCACCAATCTGCCTCCTCGCTGCCCACCCTGGAGTCCATCTGGAGTTCTTTGTCTACCCTGTGGATTTTCCCCTCCCACCGAATCTAGCCAAGTTAGAGCCATCAGAAACCTTCCCAGTCACCAGCTGCCACCTTCCTGCGCATTCTGAGATGTGCTCTGAGTTCCTGAGCTGTGCTGCCCCGAGGCTTTATGCTCAGCATGTTGATTTGTCTTCAGGCATTTGTTTTGTGAGCACGTGTGCAGGCATGTTCTGTGAATCACACCATGGTTGACCTTCAGTCAGATCTAAAGGTCAGTCTGGGACAAATTCTAGGAGATGGTGTGTCTGAGTGTGACGGACAGGGACTTTAAGGCCAGTTCACTTGTGTCGGTCATAACTCAGCCGTCTACTGAATGTGCATCCATGGGCAGTTACCTTCTTTCTGCAAGACTTGGTGTCTCCTTTAAAAATAGTGGTGTATCTGGAATCTTCTCTAGAGGTATCTCTTGAGAGGATTCACTCAGGGTCACCTAACATGTGCCTTTTAGATGCAGAAGGCTCAGGGAACACCATCTGTTCTTTTTCCTGACGAATGTGGTGAGCAAATATCAAGGTTAGGTCTCAATGCAAGAAGAATATGGTCGAACCTGCTGTGACGGCTTCAAGATCTCAAGGCATCTGGTCATCTTGCTTCTACAGTCAGCAGAGACAGGGCCATGCTGGTGCTCCTCTTCCCATCTCCTTTCTTGTGCCATTAGGGAGCCCAGGCCGTGGACTAGTAGCACCTACACTGGGGGTAACTGATGTCCACTTAAAGTATGGTGGGCTGAAGTTGGCTGTTCGATAGCCATTGGTCTCCCTAAACACGACATCATGTCGGTTTTAACCTAAGTATGGTAAACGTGTCCTGACATCCTCAGGCCTGAGATTAGTTCTTGGAGTCACATCTGTAGGGAAGGGTAGAGTAGCTTTTGCAGGGACGTTGCTTCTTCCCTGTCTTCCACTGACCACTATGGGCTTTCCAGGGCCCAGTGTTGGCTCTCAGTATGAAGGGTTTCATTCAGAAAAACCAAGCTGATATACTCATCGGGAGGATGCATGGATGATGGCCTTGACAGAGCTGCCTCCTCTGAAGCTCTCACTTTCTGCGTTAACCCAGCCTCACACACACTGCCTGCCACTTTTAGTTAGTTGCTTGGTTTTCTTCTGGGCCTTCCAATATTTACTTTTCTCATGATTCTGACAAAACAACTGACAGACAGGGCTCAAGGAAAGAAGGGTTTGTTTTGCCTCATAATGGGCAAGGACAGTCAATGATGGAGAGGTCATGGCAGAAAGTGTGAGGCACCTGGACGCATTGCTTTTGTAGTCATGGAGAGAGATAAGCACTAGAATTCCCCACGCTTTCTCCTTTCACGTAGAGACCCCAGCCCATGAAATGATGCCACCTCCATTGAGGACATGTCTTCCTACCTCAGTCAACCCCCCTCACAGACACACTCAGAGGTTTGTTTTCTGGGTGATTCCAGACCCTGTCAGGATGGCAACATGACAAAAAAAAAAACAAAAAAAAAAACCCTAATTTTCCAGTGTCTGCCTATTTGTTTCCTTGCCCTATTTATCTCTCACGATCGGCTGATGACAATGACTCTCTGCTGAACCCTGTTCTTGCCTCGGCCCCTTCTCACCTCCTGCCTTCAACAGCAGAGGAAGTTGGCAGATGAGAGGAAACTTATTGGCCCTTTGCACCCAAGTTGTATTTTGCATATTTAAGAGAATCAAGTAAAGTCAGTCAAGAGGACAGGACATTCTGTATGTCTTCTATCTGATGGTTGACATCACACCACTGTCACAAAGTCCTGACAGGAACATTGAAGAGAAGAAAGGTGTGTGTGTGCCGCTCAGCCAGCACGGGGCGGGGGGGGGGGGTGGCAGGGCAAGACAACCTCTTCAAAGACCCACTGTCCATGACCCACCTCCTCCAGCCAAGACCCGTACTCTAAACGTTACCATTTCTCAATAATTTACTCAGTTTTTAACTTCATTTTTTGTTTATCCATTGAGAATTTCATACATGTATACAATCCATTATGATCACAGCCAGCCCCATTTCCCTCCTCCAACTCCCCCCGCCCAGACATCCTCCAGACACATCACCTTTCTAACCTCATGCCTTCTTCATTGCTTTGTAATAACCAACTAAGTCCAATTCGTGTTGCCCATATGTACACGGGTGTGGGCCTGCCCACTGAGCCTACCAGGGGCCACACCCCCAAGAAGAACGGCTTCTCCTCTCACAGCAGCTTCTCAGGGTTGAGCCCCATAAGCTCCTCCCTCATCCATGATTATTCATATTGAGAATCTTCCCATGGGCTAAACAATTGAATGGTAGGTATAGAGCCCTCACGATATTTAAATGTCTTCAGAAAGGTTCTCACAGACATGAGTGCAGGCTCCTACAGATCTCCTAGGCAGACCTCATTCCAATTGAGCTGACAACATTAACTAACCTCAAGTTGATGAGAAGAAAAGGCTTATTTTTTATGTTTGTTTATTCTTGTGTGTATCCATCCATTGATGTGTGTTTGAGGACGAGAGGGAAATGTTAGTTAATTGCGTGTTAGGCAGATGAAACCCAGCTATGTATATGGATTTTTCATAATCTGTAATAAATTCAATTAGGAAGTTATAGAAATAATTAAATGTGTAATATTTCCCTATTATCCACATTTATCACAAGCAATGCACCATGAAGAGCCATCTTTCTTATGAGGATGAAGAAGCATTTTCTCTTTCCAAGGAAACTTGAGTCTGGCAGCAGCTTCATGAGCTTATGGAGGGAACTTCTCAAGGGTTTGAGAACAGAATGGTTTGTATTGGCTGAGGCCATCACACAAGACCCAGGCAGCATTTGTGCATAGGAGCAGAAAGGACCAAGTAGGAGGCATGGTCCATCCCTGGGCTACAGAGTGAGTCAAAGTGGCTGGGTCCCCTCCTAGGTGCTCTTCCAAACAGTAAGGCTGAAAGTTTCCTGTCTCTGAAGGTCATTTCTGCTTGCCGAGCATTTTGAAAATGTGTTTTTATGCCATCGAGTGGAGACACTATTTTTGGAAAAGCGTTCCTATGTCTTCCTTAGATTTAGCTACCAATTGCTGTTACTAGATAGAATTTTTCCCCATTTTATTTAGTACGTGTATGTGAGTATGTGTGCATGAGTGTGAGTGTGTGTGTGTGTGCGTGCACGTGTGTGTGTGTGTGTGTGTGTGTGTATGTGTGTGTGCGCACATGCACGCACGCTGTAGCATTCATGTGGAGGTCAGATGACAACTTGCAGGAGTCTGTTCCTTCTTTCTACCATGTGTGTCCTGGGACTGACTTCGGTTACCAGGCTTGGTAGTAGTAGGTACCTTCATCCTCACCTGCCCACCTTTTGATGGTGTTTGTAGCTTCGCTTGTTTGTTTGTTTGTTTGTTTAGATACAGCATCTCACTACGCATCCTCGGCTCACCTCTAACTCATCATCCTTCTGCCTCAGCCTTCTACAGCCATAGAATTGCAAGCAGCAGCCTCCACGCCTGGTTCTATGCAATGTTTTGTTAAGCCAAGTTGGAAGGAAAGATTGTCTCAGAAAATGACATTTGCTAACAGCTTGCATTGAGAAGTGAGTTCTCTGCCTGACCGAGGACCATACTCTGCTGACAGGAATTACAGGCCTATCGAAACAAATCCTATAGGCTAGTTAGTTTCCTAGATATTGGGGGATTATTTTTTTGATCCTTATAATGCTTGCATTAGCACGTATTCATTGTACATTATTCACCGTCTATTACTGCTATGACTCCAAACAACTATTGATCTACTTTTCCCAACTAGTCTCCAGCTAAATTTCTCAATGGCCCAATGAGTTTTAGTCCAGTGATGTATTGAGTCATGGACAATGGACAATGGACATCTTACTGGTGGCTACACCACTCAGGGAAAAAAAATCTCCCTTCCCTTTCAACCATTTGCTGCCTGGAGATCTCCGGCAGGGGGGAGGGGGTGTGAAGATTCACAGTAAGTATTTTTTGACTGAGCGTCTTGTGCTACGATATGAATTTGGAAAATTTGAAACTTTGGAAAGTAACGAGTAATGCCTTCTTGTCTGACTATGGAAGCGCGTTCTTCAGAAAGCCAAAATTGCCTTTGTTGCTCATTTAGTGTGTTCTCAGAGCCGTGGTTGTTGTCCCTCCTTATCCTACAATGGTGAGTTGACAGGCAGGCTGGCTTTACCGAGAAGGAGGAGGAAGGAGCCTGCAGGTAGCCGAGGCAGCACATTTACTTTGCTCCTTAGAAGTTAGAGAAAAAGCTGGAAGGAGAAGTGTCAGGAGAAAGAAATAGACTCTAGCAAACGTACTGTGTCTCTCTGATTGTAAAGACCTATGGGGCAAATCCCAGACCCATTTGTGCCAAGCACACAGGCAGGGGCCTTTGAATGTTAGGGAGATTTGTGTGGCATGTTCCATGACTATGCAGTGTGTTTCAATTTGTGGAGGGGAGCAGCAAGCTGCATTATCCAGGTCCGTCTCTCATCATAACCGAGGCTGAGAAGGAGATTCATTAGTAGCAGTGGCAGGAAAGACTTGCTGCCTCCTAAGGCAGAAGATGGCACGGGGCATTCCTGCTGACAGGAGACGGTGCTTTTATTCTAAATGGTAGTCACATTTCAGTGTTGGTGTCGCATTGAAATGACGTTTTGCACAGGCACCCTCCAGCTCACTCACAGCAAGACAGGCTCACACCAATGCACTTCTTCTTCTTCAGAACACACTCTGGGCTGTCAGGCCCTCCAGTTCACAATGATGCTTTCCCCAGCAAGGAGAGGCCACAGAAGGGTCACATCTCTGCCCCTCTCAGTTCTGAGTCATGAGCTCATTAAAGGGAACCAGCTGCTATAGTTCTTAAACTTTTATCTCAGAGTATAAAATTTTATCTTAGCTAAAAGTGCATGTGCTCTTTGATTCTTTACTGTGTGCGCATGTATGCATGCATGCATGTGTACATGTGTGAACATATGTGTGGTATACGTGTGTTCATGTATGTACATGGCCCTCTGTGTATGTGTGTATATTCATGGGTTTGTGGATGTGTGTGTGTGAACCTGTGTGTACTTGTTCACACATGTGTGTGTACACACCAGAGGGAAACCTCTCATACCATTCCTCACAGGTTATACATAATATCCACGTTGGTGTGGTGTGGTGTGTGGTGTGTGTGTGTGTGTGTGTGTGTGTGTGTGTGTGTGTGTGTGTGTGTGTGTGTTTTCTCCTTGTCCTCCTCCTCTTCTTTCTCCTCTTCTTCTTTCCTTGAGACAACTTCTCAGTAAAATATAATTCCCTGATTCTGGTAGGTTGGTTGGCCTGTGAACCCCAGGGTGGGCCTGGATCTGCCTCTTCAGTGCTGGAGTTACAAGCCAGGACTGCCATGTCCACATTGCTGTGTTCTGGGGACTGGATTCAGGTCCTTCTGCTTGTAAAACCAAGCACGTCACTGACTCCCAGCCCTTGCTTCTCACTCTTGAAGTAATTAACTAATTATGCCACAACTTTATTATTATATCATTATCATCGTCATCATCATCATCATCATTATTAATGTGGTAGAGGCCATGTGTTAACCATTTCCACACTTACTGACTTACCTAGTATTCTACCTCCTGATTCTTGGGATGTTTTATCTTCTTTTGTTCCGTTTTATCTTCTTTTGTTCTGTGGTGACCCTACTTCAACTGTCTGTGAGGTGTTGGACATCTGTAGGCAGCCCATACCTAGTCACAAAATCAGTGGTCTCACTTCTGTGCATCTCGGCCACACGGTGAAACAGCGGAATAGATGGGCATAGTCCACGCCATAGAAAGGGATGGGAAAGTAGAAGTTGTAAATGTCTGTGACAATTCTGGATCAGGAAAGTAGGTCATAGTTGAATCTTGGGATTCCAGAAGCCATGCTGTTTTATCACATCAGCTACACAGCCGGTCAACAGGAAGGACACATACACAATGTAGACGTAGGTGGTGGGTTACAGGAGTAATGCTTCCTAAGGGCCACATTTCCTCTCCTCACAGGCGTGTGTAGCTCCTGCACACTGGCTGTGGGCCTGGGCATGTGACCTACTCTGAAGTGGAGGTTGACAATGAATGAATGGTGCATGGCCTCACTATGGCAGCACCGAGTGACTTTTCTTTCTCTTCCGTAAGAAATCTTGAAGTTTTTTAAGTGGAGTGAACTGTGTCCTCCTCTGGAAGTTTCAGTATATGCATTTTAGAAGTAATCCTGTTCAACTTGGAAATACCAGGCCAGATGTTCACCACGTGCTACGAGAACCTGAAGGAACTTGGTAGAACTAACAGTCCACAAAACATTGCTTTTCTTTCTCAGACATCATAAATCCACTGGGCTGGACCTTGGAGAAATGCAATTTGCTGACATGAATTCAATGCGCTCCCAACCTGCTCAGTTAGAATGTTTTGATTTCCTCACCAATGTTGAGTCTTTTGCCAAGTTTTGCAGAACATACTTTTGGCCTTGGCAAGGTCCTATCTAGTCACTATTCCACTCTTCTGTTTTCCAGAGAGTAACATTTGCTGTTTCTCTCTGTGCTCCTGGGAGTGACACACATGGAATTAACAGATGGCAGCAGTAGATCATCTCTCTGGGATGTTCTCACTTGGATGACACTAAGGGCTTTGGAAAGCTGGGTGCTAGATCCAGCTGCTTCTTTCCTGCCTTGCGGTTCTCTAAATTGCTGGGTTCAGTCATAACAAGGATACATAAGTAGATGGATATTCTGAAGTTATACAGGAAGGTATGAAATGCTTTTCTGTTTACTGTTACAATAGCTGGTTCACTGATGGAAACACTGGGTGGATAATGGAAATCTCACTGTTCTAATTAGAATAAAAAGATTTTAAATATAAAGAAAACAAATGTAAGAAAATATTAGGGCACAAGCATATAGTGCTTGTCTAGAATCAAGTTGCCTATTGGCAAGTGAAGAAATGATATGGGTTGGTATGGGCTTTGGAAAGAAATGTCTCCGTTTTGTGACAAAAGTTAACTGAGAGTGCAGATGGTTTTATGTACTTTTAAAGGTCTATTTTAATCAGTGTGCTCATCAGTATTTATTGACTTGATGCACCCTGAGGACAGCTAGGATGGGGATGTGCGGTTGAAACTTGCTTTCTTGAGACTGCCCTGTGGCTATGTTGGTGAGACCTTGTGTTCATTGGTAATTAATATGAGAGCCCAGACTACCTTGTGTGGCACCAACCCTAGGCAAGTGGGCCTGGGTCGAGCGTGAGCCAGGAAGACTGCTAGTAAGCAACATCCCTCTGAGGCTCCTACCTCAATTCCCATTTGAGTTCTGGCAAGGATAGACTGTAATCTGGAAGGGCAAACCGAGATCGATTAGCCCATTCCTCCCTGAGTAGCTTTCACCCAGTGCTTGTATCACAGCTAGAAAGAAAACTAGAGCAATCAGCAACTAATACTGAATTTGTATTATGTGCCTAGGTATTAGTGTAGGTTCCATGGAAAGAAAACAACATGAAATGCAACAAACACAACAGCCCTGTTTTACACAGAGCATATGGAACATGCCCAAGTCACACAGCTCCTCAGTGACAGAGCTGAGATTTGAACATTGGCAGTTTTTTTACCTTTTGATGTCAGTTAGTGTTGGTTATCAGCTTGACAGGGTCCGTAACCACCTAGAGGACAAACTTATAGGCTCACCTGAGGGACTATCTTGCATAGGACAAATGAGATGGGAAGGAATACTTTAAAGGAAGGTGGTGCCATTTCCTGTGACTGGGTCTTGGACTGCATTACTAAGAGGAAGCTACTTTCTCCATCACAGGAGTTCTTAACATTTTAGTTGTAGGGTGAACTTTTAACAGCAGAGTCTTCTCTCCAGCCTGGAAGGTCCTTTTCCACTGCCAAGTAGTGTTCTGATCCAGTCATCTTTGGGGAGAATAAGTGACAGAGAGAGAAAGAGAGAGAGAGAGAGAGAGAGAGAGAGAGAGAGAGAGAGAGAGAGAGAGAGAGAGAAAAGAAGAAGAAGAAGAAGAAGAAGAAGAAGAAGAAGAAGAGGAAGGGGGAGGAGGAGGAGGATAGAACTAACTCCATTTCAAATCTCTTGTCTGAGGGCATGGTGACTGAATGAGTGAGTTTGGAAACAGTAGTTGAACATTCCTGACTTTACCATGGGAAATAGTGACTGATGTTTGCATGAGCAAGAAGTCGATGGAAACAAGATATCAGAGAAGGAAAAAGCCGTATTGCATGGACCCTCTGTGTGGTCTAGATCCCAGATGAGTGGCAGAGTTTGAGGAATGGGGAGAAGCTTTGGACGTTTCTCACGGTTTCTTAATGTTTAGACTATACAAATTTTGTTGTGATTATCATCACCAATGCCATGTTTACCTCATTTATAAAAGTGAAGTCTGAAGGTTTTACAATCCAAAAGATTCCCCTTCTTTGACATGAACCATCTCTATTCTCTCTGTGTAGAGACAACTGTGTGTTTAAATCTTAAATATTTTTTGCTATTTTTAAGAAAAAAAAATCACCTTTATATAAACATCATTAACTTCATGATAAGAAAAAAATTTAAATGTAATTATTTGTTGTTGTGTATAATTTTGTCTTTAATACAATTCCACAATTTCTAGCATGTTTTCTTTTCTCAAATATTTAATTTTATTTTTAAAATCTGTGTGTTAGTTTATTCATGAAATATCCATGTGTGTGCACATATATTCACAGATGGAGGTAAGAGGTGAACTTTCTGTGTCTTCACGACCTTAATTTTTTTTGAGACAGGGTCTCTCACTGAACCTGGAGTTTATTAGGCAGGGTTTTAGTTTTAAGTGAGGGGGTGAAATATTTGAGGACTTACATTGCGTGGTGACTTAAATTAGTTTCCCCTTTTACCCATACATATGAATACACTCCTCTCACCATGGGCCACACTGCTTCCCCCTCTCTCTGTGGATGCTGAGTGAAACCCTGACAGTTGTTTTCTTTGTCTTTGCTCTTCATGGCATGAAAGCAGCATAGAGAGAGAGAGAGAGAGAGAGAGAGAGAGAGAGAGAGAGAGAGAGAGGAATATGAATGACAATATTTCCTAAAGCTGGGGAGACAGCCATGTAAATGTGAGAACTGGGGTCCAGCCACCAGAACCCATATAAATGCCAAGTGTTGCCGGAACTTGCCTGTAATTCCAGCTTTGGAAGGCACAGACTCAGAATCCCAATAGCAGGCAGGTTAGGGACACAAGCCATATTGGAGTGCTCTTGGTTTGACTGAGGGACCAGCCTCGGTGAATGAGATAAAAGAGAGATGGATCAAGGCAACATATGCACAGACAATAGATACACACACACACACACACACACACACACACACACACACGTGTGCCCACACTTATGCAACCTCCCCACATGCATATCACACACACATACAAATGGAAAAAGTGGGGAAAAGAATTTTCTGTTAGTGAATACCCTGCTGTCAGAAATGTATTCCTCAGAGGCATAAACTTGTTTACACACAAAGGGGACACAAACTGAAAATATGCAAAATGACCCGGAGAGCAGAGTTTTGGCACCACATGCTTGCATGGTAGGGAGGCAGAGAAGAAGCATAGAAGTCCGGCATTGCTAGCTCCTCGGAGACTAAAGTGGATTGGGAAACTTCCTAAAACATGAAAGCAGGAAAGGGCTGTAATATAAAGTGTGGTGGATTTCAGCGGACCAGAAAGCTGCTGAAAACCCACTTTCTTCATACACATCTATTAAGGTGGCCTGGCCGCATTAGCTGAGTGTGTTATTAAGGTGGCCTGGCCACATTAGCTGAGTGTGTTATCCTTTTATTTTCATCAGCAATGAAAAGAAAACTCCTCTGTATCAGATGTTCAGCTTGACATTTGTATATGTGAAGTGGAAAGAGAAAGTGCAGCTGGGATGTTGTCCAGACTGAGTGGTGAGCCTCGTTGAGCCTCGGAAGAGCTGGTCTGTCTGGCCCTGGGCTGTTGCTGCTCAGTGGCTCATGTAGTGATGGAGTTAGATGGGCTGACTCTGCCCATCCTTCTCACCACAGTGTGTGTGTGGTGCTCGTGCATGAACACACACACACACACTCACTCAAGCACCCACACATGCTTGAGCATGAACAGATACACACATGCATATTAAATGAAAATATAAAAAGAAAAAAAAAACAAGAAAGAAAAGTCAAAGAAAGCTAAAGAATAGTGTATATGGCTGACTCCCAGTGGGTGTATGTGGAGCCCTGGCTTCTCTGCAGAATCCCACATCCCCAGCACAACCCATCACGTGAACCCTGCCATGCTGCCTAGGTACCTGTTCTAGATCCTTCTCCCTCCCTCCTCTCTGCATCCCTCCCTCCCCCTCGTATTCTGTCTGTTTTCATCACACTCACTCTGTTCTTCATTCTGCGACTTCCGTTTACTGGAAAAAAAATGTCCTCAGTCTGAGCCGGCTCCTGCAGGGGCTTCCTTATGGATCCAAGTTAGATGGATACTGTGAACTCTATCTCTCTGGTAGCCATGTCAGCTAGGCTGTTTTGAGGTTAATGGCTGCCTTGGCTGCCATCAGTACCACTGTGTGTTGGGGGGTGGGGCGTTGTAATGTATATATATAAGCACACATGCACTGTCTGTGGAGGCCAGATGAAAATCGAGGTGTAGTTCTTAGGAGTGTTCCATATTGGGTTTTGGGGCACAGTCTCCCAAAGCTGGAACTTTCCACTTAGACTAACTAGTCAGCAAGCCCCACGTATTGGCCGCCTCCCACCCCCACACTAGGATTACAAGCATTCTCCACCACACTCACATTCTTTACGTGGGTTTGGGGGATTGAGCTCAGATCCTCAGGTTTGGGAGACAAGCACATTAACTAACCTGAGCTAGCCCCTTGGCCCTACTAGTCACCCTCCAGTCAAAAATATGTACACATAGCTTAAAGAGGACAGTTCTAAAAAGTCACCGTGCTGTCCCTAAAGCTAAAAGCACAGAAGGCAACAGGAAAAAGCATAAGCCTGCCTCAAGCACGCGCCTGTTTTCTGTCCCCTGGGCCAGCCACTTTCGACTCTTAGAGTGAGCTTCTCTCTGTGTCTTTGCTTGCTCTTCTGTTTCCCTGTTGCATCTTTAAACTCTCCACTGTGGGAAATGATTTCATTTCCTTTCCATGCTACCCCCCCCCATGCAGGACCCACCTCCCATTTCCCCAGTTGAGATATTTTCTGACCTGGTTTAGATCTATGTTTAGTATTTACCATATTTTGGCAGGGAGCCATTTTTGCAGGTGTGTGTGTGTGTGTGTGTGTGTGTGTGTGTGTGTGTGTGTGTGTAGCCAGCAGCTAGTCATTCAGCCACTTAATGGAAGGAACACCACCGCCTGCTTTTACACCCGCAGGAGCAATTCCCCACTGCTGACTTGCTGGCAGGGGCATAAGTGTTATCATCATTTTCTGGAATATTACCATCTGCTCATTTGATCCATTAACCTCCTCTTGTACCTCATGGCGGAAATGACCAAGCACGAAGGCAAACACACCACAGAAACAAACCACATGCATTTTGCTTCAAGGACAGGGGTCAAGCCACTCCTCGGGTAGCCCCCAACCCCTTCCTAGATAGTTCATTAACTTTCCCGCTGGGAGCTGGTAGTTTATCCACAGGGACGAAATGACCTGCTCTGGTTTGCTTATTTAATTCTAGTAACAGGTTAAGAGGAATCAACGAACATTCATAGTAGTCATTTCCCCGTGTCTATAAAGGAGAGGAAAGAAATGCACGAGCAGATGGTGAGTGGATGGGTACGTAAGTTTCACACAGCCTCTCCTGCTCCTTTGCTGCTTTTTATTCCTCTTTTTTTTTCTCTGTATAGCTTTTTAAAATATTCTTTCAGACAGGTCACATGTAGCCAAGGCTAGCCTCCAGGTAGCATAGAGTATGATGGTTAATACCAATATTAAACCTGACAGGGTGTAGAGTCACCCAAGAGAAAGCCTTCTGCACTGGGTATGAGGGACTATTTTTTTTTTCTTTTCTTCTTTTCTCTTTTCAGGTGCAGTGAACATTATTGATGGTATTAAGAGCCAGGCTCCCTGCACCCCTCCCATTATTCTGGGGATCCAGGACAGAAACTGTGAGGGAAGCTGCTCAGTGTCAAGGGCTGAGTTGGAACAGGGAGTCCTCAGCAGCCTAGGGCCTCTCTTGCTCTCAAGTTCTTGCTGGGGTGGGTGGTCCAGGGCCTCTTACTTACTCCTTGGAGGCCCTGTAGGCCATGAGGCCCACCATGCTGTTGCTGTAGCTGTATTCATTGTCATACCAGGAAATGAGCTTTACAGAGTTGTCACCGAGAGCAATGCCGGCCCAAACGAGGGAAGCATTAGAGCTCCCAGCCTAAGGAAATCGTGAGAAAACAAGTGAATCTATCATCAGATTCCCTCCATCCAACTCTGGAAGCTACCCAACAAAAACAAAGATGGCAAGATGTCTAAAGGACAGTGAAAAAGCATACGCAGAAAACCACAAAACAACATGGCGTCTCCAGTTTCCAGCTATCCCAAAGAAAACAACCCAGAGAACTCAAATACAATGGACATACAAGAAAATGACCTCAAATCCTTAGTAATGAGGATGGTAATGGAGGAAACAAATAAAATTTGTAATCAAATGCAGGAAGACGCAGACAAACAGGTGAAAGACATAAAAGAAGCACATAGAGTGGAACTGGAAAAATTTCAGGAAAATGCAAACGACCAGATGAAAGAAATAAATAAAACGGTTCAAGCTCTGAAGACCTATAAAGAGGCAATGGAAGAAACTCAGGAATATATAAACAATCAGATGAAAGAAATCAAAAAATCAGTTCAAGATCTGAAAATGAAAATGGATTCAATGATAAACACACAGACAGAAGAAAAACGAGAACGTGAGACCTCAGAGAAGAAGGCAAGCAACACAGAGGTGAGATTTTCTAACAGAATCCAAGAGATGGAAGAACGAATCACAGGTCTAGAAGATACAATCACAGATCTTGAAGCAACCATTAAAGAAAATGCCAAATCTGGAAAACTCCTGACACAAAACATCCAAGAGATTGAGGACACCATGAAAAGAAGAAATTTGAGGATAATAGGCATTGAAGAAAGAGAAGATATCAGACTCCAAGGCCCAGAAACTATTCTCAACAAAATCATAGAAGAAAATTTCCCTAATCTAAAGAAAGAGATGCCTATAAACATACAAGAGGCCTACAGAACACCAAATAGAATTGACCAGAAAAGAAAAACTGCTCGTCACATAATAATCAAAACACAAAACATACAGAACAAAGAAAAAATATTAAAAGCTGCAAGGGAAAAGGGCCAAATAGCATTTAATGGCCAACCTATCAGAATTACACCCGACTTCTCAGCAGAGACCATAAAAGCCAGAAGGGCCTGGACAGAGACCCTGCAAACCCTAAGAGACCACAGATGCCAGGCCAGACTACTTTACCCAGCAAAACTATCAATAACCATTGATGGAGAAAACAAAATATTCCATGACAAAAACAAATTCAAACAGTACCTATCCACAAGTCCAGCTTTACAGAAGGTACTAGAAGGAAAACTCCATCCCAAAGGGTCAAGCTACAACCAAAACTACTCAGGAAATAGATAACTATCCCATGGCAAAAACACAACTACACAAACACTCAACTGGAAACAACATCAAAATTAAGACTCTTAACAGTCACTAGTCATCAATATCTCTCAACATCAATGGTCTCAATTCTCCAATAAAAAGACACAGACTAACTGAGTGGGTGCATAAACAAGATCCAACATTCTTCTGCATTAAAGAAACACATCTCACCCATAATGATAGGCATTATCTCAGGGTAAAAGCTTGGACAAAAATATTCCAAGCAAATGGTCACAAGAAACAAGAAGGCGTAGCCATTTTAGTATCGAACAAAATAGACTTTCAACCAAAATTAATCAAAAGGGATGAGGAAGGACACTTCATACTCATCAAAGGTAAAGTCAACCAAGAAGACATCACAATTCTGAACATCTATGCTCCCAATACAAGGGCACCTACATTTGTAAAAAATCTGCTAAAAAAGCTTAAACCACATATTGATCCCCACACAACACCCCACTCTCACTGAAGGATAAGTCATTGAAACAGAAACTAAGCCAAGAAATAACATCATTAACCAATGCCATGGGTCAAATGGATCTAACAGATATCTATAGAACCTTTCACCCAAACAAGAAAGAATATACCTTCTTCTCTGCACCCCATGGAACCATCTCCAAAATTGATCACATCATAGATCACAAAACAAGCCTCAATAGATACAAGAGGATTGAAATAATACCTTGTATCCTATCAGATCACCATGCTCTTAGGCTGCAGTTCAACAACAACAGAAATAACAAAAAGCCTACACGTATGTGGAAACTAAACAACTCTCTGCTAAATGACGCCTGGGTCAGAGAAGAAATAAAGAAAGAAATCAAGGAGTTTCTGAAATTCAATGAAAATGAAGAAACAACATACCCAAATTTGTGGGATACATTGAAAGCAAGGCTAAGAGGAAAATTCATAGCACTAAGTGCCTTTAAAAAGACATTGGAAACATCGCACATAAGCATCTTAACGACACAACTGGAAGCCCTAGAAAAAAAAGAAGCAGAAACACCCAAGAGGAGTAGACGTCTGGAAATAATCAAACTCAGGGCTGAAATTAACAAAGTAGGAACTAAGAAAACAGTCCAAAGAATCAACAAAACCAAAAGCTGGTTCTTTGAGAAAATCAACAAGATAGACAGATAGTTAGCCAAACTAACTAAAAGGCAGAGAGACAGTATTGAAATCAACAAAATCAGAAATGAAAAGGGAGACAGAACAATAGACACTGAAGAAATACAAAAAATCATAAGATCCTACTTTGAAGGCATATACGCCACAAAATTTGAAAATCTAAGGGAAATGGACTGTTTTCTTGATAAATTTCACTTGCCAAAGTTGAGTGAAGAACAGATAAACAAGCTAAATAGTCCCACTTCCCCTACAGAAATAGAAGCAATCATCAATAGTCTCCCAACCAAAAAAACCCCAGGGACAGATGGTTTCAGTGCAGAATTCTACCAGACCTTCAAGGGCAAGCTAATACCGATACTATTCAAGCTACTCCAAAAGATAGAAATGGATGGAAAATTACCAAATTCATTCTATGAGGCCATAGTCTCATTGATACCTAAACCTCACAAAGACTCAACAAAGAAAGAGAATTTTAGACCAATTTCTCTTATGAACATCGATGCAAAAATACTAAATTAAATACTTGCAAAACAAATACAAGAACACATCAAAGATATCATTCATCATGACCAAGTAGGCTTCATTCCAGGCATGCAGGGATGGTTTAATATATGGAAATCCATCAATGTAATACACCATATAAACAAACTGAAAATAAAAAACCACATGATCATCTCTTTAGATGCAGAGAAAGCATTTGATAAAATCCAACACCCATTCATGTTTAAAGTTCTGGAGAGATCAGGGATACAAGGCACTTTCCTCAACATAATAAAGGCTATATACAGCAAGCCAATAGCCAAAATCAAAGTAAATGGTGAGATACTCAACGAAATTCCTCTAAAATCGGGAACAAGGCAAGGCTGCCCACTCTCCCCATATCTCTTCAATATAGTACTCAAAGTTCTAGCCAGAGCAATAAGACAGCAAAAGGAGATCAAGGGTATCCAAATGGGAAAGGAGGAAGTCAAATTATCCCTATTTGCACATGATATGATAGTGTACATAAGTGACCCTCAAAATTCCACCAGAGAACTCCTAAAGCTGATAAACACCTTCAGCAAATTAGCTGGATACAAAATTAACTCAAAAAAGTCTGTAGCCTTCCTATACACAAATGATAAGCTTGCAGAGGAAGAAATTAGGAAAACCACACCCTTCGCATTAGCCACAAGCAGTATAAAATATCTAGGAGTTACTCTAACTAAGCAAGTGAAGGACTTGTTTGAAAAAAAATTCAAAACTCTAAAGAAAGAGATTGAAAATGACCTGAGAAGATGGAATGATCTTCCTTGCTCATGGATCGGGAGAATTAACATAGTAAAAATGGCCATCCTGCCAAAAGCAATCTACAGATTCAATGCAATCCCTATCGAAATACCTACACAATTTTTTAAAGACATTGAAACTTCAATTCTGGACTTCATATGGAAAAACAAAACACCCAGAATAGCTAAAACAATCTTGACCAATAAAAGGTGCTCCGGAGGAATCTCCATACCTGATCTCAAACTGTACTATAAAGCAATAGTAATTAAAACAGCATGGTACTGGCACAGCAACAGGCTGGTTGATCAGTGGAATCGAATCGAAGACCCAGATATGAATCCACACACATATGGTCACTTGATTTTTGACAAAGAAGCCAAATCCATTCAATGGAAAAAGGATAGCATCTTCAACAAATGGTGCTGGTCTAACTGGAGGTCTATGTGTAAAAAAATGAAACTGGACCCATATTTGTCACCTTGCACAAAACTCAAATCCAAGTGGATCAAAGACCTCAATATAAAAACAGAGACACTAAGTCACTTAGAAGAAAAAGTGGGGAAGAGCCTGGAACATATTGGCACAGGAGACAACTTCCTGAACAGAACACCAACAGCCCAGGCCTTAATGTCAACCATTAATCAATGGGACCTCATGAGGCTGAGAGCTTCTGTAAGGTAGGAGACACTGTCAAGAGAACAAAGCGACAGCCTACAGACTGGGAAAAGATCTTCACCAACCCTACATCTGACAAAGGTCCAATATCCAAAATATATAAAGAACTTAAGAAATTAAACACCACCAAACCAAATAACCCAATTGAGAAATGGGGCTTGGAACTAAACCGAGAATTCTCAACAGAGGAATATCAAATGGCTGAGAAACACTTAAAGAAATGCTGAACCTCCTTAGTCATCAGGGAAATGCAAATCAAAACAACTCTGAGATTCCATCTTACACCCATCAGAATGGCTAAGATCAAAAATTCAAGTGACACCACATGCTGGCGAGGATGTGGGGAGAGAGGAACACTCCTTCATTGCTGGTGGGAATGCAAACTAGTACAGCCACTTTGGAAATCTATCTGGTGCTATCTCAGAAAAATGGGAATAAGGCTTCCTCAAGACCCAGATATTCCACTCCTTGGAATATACCCAGAAGATGCTCCAGCACACAACAAGAACATTTGCTCAACCATGTTCATAGCAGCCTTATTCATGGGAGCCAGAACATGGAAACAGCCTAAGTGTCCCTCAGTAGAAGAATGGATAAAGAAACTGTGGTACATTTACACTATGGAATACTACTCAGCTATTAAAAACAAGGAATTCCCGAAATTTTTAACCTTTTTTTTTATTAATTTATTCTTGTTACATCTCAATGTTTATCCCATCCCTTGTATCCTCCCATTCTTCCCCGCCCCCATTTTCCCATTATTCCTCTCCTCTATGACTGTTCCTGAGGGGGATTACCTCCCCCTGTATATGCTCATAGGGTATCAAGTCTCTTCTTGGCAACCTGCTGTCCTTCCTCTGAGTGCCACCAGGTCTCCCCCTCCAGGGGACATGGTCAAATGTGAGGCACACACACCAAGAAAATTTGCTCAACCATGTTCATAGCTCACTTCATCTTGTACCAGCAGTTTAAGGAATGATGAAGGTCCATCAGAGGGGAAGTGGCATTCTAAGTAGAGAGACAAATGCCGATAAGACTTCCTAGTCCTCAAATATCGTAGTAAACTCATTTGAATAAGAAATGGTTCTGGGTATCAGGGGATTGGTTGCTGTGAGGCTCGTATCTGGGACACAAGAATAGAGAAGCTTTAGTGAGCTACTTCACACAGAATCTCTGTATTTGCCACAGTCCATGTAGCCCAGGCTGGCTTAGAACTTGTTAAGGAGACATGGCCTTGAACTCCTTCTGAGCCTCCTGTCTCCATCAGGCCTGCACCTCTCGCCTGCTTTATGCCGTCCTGGAAACTGAACTTCCTATGCTCTAGGTAAGCACTCCTCCAGGTTGGCTGTATCTCAGCCCCGCATAGGAGTTTTGATACCATTGCATAGTTCACTGGATTGGTAGAGAAGAGGAAAGGAAGAGATACAGAAAGAAAGGCATGAATAAGTGTCGTGCAATACAGAAGCCAAATGGACATAGCTCACATAGGAACTGAGAACGCTTACCATCTGTACAGAAGTGAGACCTGCCTCTCAGACTTATTACACACGGACATTGGAGGGTTTTATCCTCCAGTTTGTCAGCATGCACAAAAGTCAAGCTCTACAAAGTCCTCACCAATTCAGAAGACCTATGAATGAATTTCTAATGGCGATTTGGGGCATCCATTACACATGGTCACCAACATTAATTAGGGAGAACTGACAGTGGGGTTTTGGATTTAAATCCACGTTTCCAATCTCATCCTGTGTTTGTTCGTCTTCAGATCCTATCATGGGCCTTCAAAAATCAACATGGTAGACTGTATCATTAAGTATTAATTTGCATGCTCATATTATGGGGACTAGGGAGTAAGGATGGTAGAGCTTTTGTCCTTGAGAGTTTTCAAGGGTTTTACTTTAAAAATATTAGTTCTTTGAGAATTAGGAAAAGTATATTTTGATCATATTAATTTTCCCACCCCCAATTACTCCCATATCTATCTCTTCCCTCCCCATAGAACTTTGTGCCCCCCTCCTTTTCTAACATCCATCAAGTCCAGTTTATGCTGCCCACATATTATTGGGTCTGTGGCCTTCCGCCAGAGCATGTTCAGCCTGCCAAGTGTCATACCCTTAAATAAAATGGACTCTCTGTTTCTTGACAGCTATCAGTAGCCAATGGCTTCTTAGACAGTGACAGGTGGAACTCAGTGCCTGCCTTCCTGACTGGGGTCTGGTGTGGCTTGAGCCTGTACACGTCCTGCTTGTGCTGTCACAGCTGAGAGTTCCCATGTGTGTCAGCTCCCATGTGATGGGAAGACATTGTTTCCTTGTGGTGGCCCACTGCCTCTGGTTCTCACAGTCTTTCCGTGCCCTCTTCCACAGCGATGTCTGAGCCCTGGGTAGAGAGGAGGAGTGATGAAGATTTTCTCTCCAGGGCTGAACATTCTGAGGTCTCAGAATCTCAGAATCTTGGCTAAGGTGTGGGCCTCTCTGCTAATCACCATCTATAGCTTTCATGTAAGCATTTATTATAGGTGTTTTCAAAAGTGTATTTTGTCAAAACACAGAAAATAGGGCTGTCAGGGCCTTATACAGTGACGTCTTAATACATCTATGTTTAAAATTATTGATTTTTAGATTTCCACAGTAGCTTTTCTCATATCTCATAAATTTAACAGCTAAGACCTAAAATATAATTTTTCCTTAGGACATTAGAACCCTGGGCAGGATGATGGCACCATTTGTTATCCAGATCATTAGGATGTGCTCGGCACTGACTTGTAACATTTATCTTACCACTGATGTACAGGCTTGCTGCATGGACCTAGGTTCTGGCTTTAAATCCCCAATACTCAGAGCCACGGCTAGCGCATGGTCAAGTACAGAGAGTGGAGTACACACTACACAGGTTAAAGACCTAAGCTCTGTTTCTCTCTTCCCACAGGGTCTCAGTAAAGATAAGTCAAGTAATTAATAGGAGAAAAGGGGTCATTGAACTATCTCCCAAATTTATGAGCACATCTGAAACAAAAGATACTAAGAGGCCTGGAGAGGGAGCTCAGGTAGTAAAGTATCTGGGACCAGGGTTTGATCCCCAATATTAATATAAAAGGGGGCAAAAGCACATGAATCGTGGCAGGTGCTTGTAAATGCAGCACTAGAAAGTCAGCAAGAGACCCTGCATCAAAGCAGAAGGTGAGGAGTAAGTGAGAGGGATAGACACACACACACACACACACACACACACACACACACACTTCAACTGCATTCATTTACTTGACCTTGATGATGCTGCCAGGTCACCCTTCCAACCCCAGACCTCCCTCCAAAGCCTTCCTGTCTTGCTCAGCTGTGCATAGCTCTGATGGACAGGAAGGGAGGGGCACCTGACTGACTTTGTGTCCCACAGACTCCAGGTCTGCTGGAGGTCTGCGGCTGCTGGACCTCAGTAGGGCGGCCGTTTGAGTCAGTTCAGCTTGATTGAATATTCATATACACATCACTGAAAGAGATCTGAAGCAACTTTTAAGCGATATTCACTGGGTAATTGTGCATTGACATTAAGATCCCTCGGTGTAGACGACTTGTGGCGGAAAGGCCTCTCTTGATGACGTTGAACACTGATATCCTTAAGGCGGCCCATGCATCTCAGGGCCAGACGACTGCAATTCAGACCTGTGCGTATGGCCACAGATGAATATGGCTGAGAAGCCTCCTAGAACCAGGGATCTGAGAACCAAGGCTCAGCTGTGGCTCCAGGTGTCACTGACATGGATTCAAATAAAAGTTCTTGAATCTCTGAACTTAAAGTAACATTTTCCAACCTCAGCCCTGACTCTGTAATTGTCCCTCTTTTATATCAGGTTCTCTGGCCCGCCCTTTGCCTTTTGCACATGCTCCCCTCCCGTCCCCCCTCCCCTCCCCCTTCAAGCTCCGGAGCCTCCTTTTTATCCCTTCAGTTCAACAGTGTGAATTTTAAACTGATTTATATCCTGGAGGCTTGGCATCTGATTACTTTAAGAATGAAGGGCTCTGAAATCTTAGAGATTTTCGTGGAGCAGAGCTATGTAAAATAACAAAATCGTGAGGCCAACAAGTCGGCTCAGAGGGCAAAGACGTTCTTTGTCAAACATAATGGTCTTTGTTCAATCCTGGGGACTTGATAGGAGAGAACTGATTCTTCCCAGTTGTCCTCTGACCTGTACATGCACACATACATACACCACACACACACACACACACACACACACACACACACACATACACATGCACACATCACACACACACACATATGCCATACACACACACCACATACACATGTACACATGCACACACACCACACACATACACACACACACATGCACACATACCACACACAATACATACACCACTCATATACACATACACATGTACACACCACACACACATACAACACACACACAACACACACAATGTTAAGGGATGCAGATGAGAGTGGTTTCACCCCTCATCAGTAGATTTTCTTTTTGTAGCAGAGGCAAATCCGCAACTGGTCAAAATGCACAAAACAACAGAAGGTGGCATGCTTAGCTCCAGCAGACACATCCTCCAGCAACCCCTGAGCCTAAGGCTCAGGGAATATCGTGGGGGTGGGGGTATGTAATATGTGAAAGAGCCAGGGGACACAAATACTTTTTGCTGGGTGGGGCTTTTTAGACATAGCAGGGACACTGCATCCATGAAATCACAGCGGCGTGGCTGCCTAAACAGGCCCACAGTAGTGACAACAACAGCTGGCATGCCAACTTGGATAGGGGAATTTTCACAGGCTCCATCGCTAGACAAAGAGCTGCAGGCAGCCAGTGGCTGCCGAGAGATAGGTCTTCTCAAGGGATAAGACCCCTTGTAGGTGGTCTAGTCCCAGATGGGGCAGCCCTAAACGTGTGCGCATGTGAGCAGCACTAAAGGGGCTTAACAGGCTGTGTGTGTGTGTATGTGTGTGTGTGTGTGTGTGTGTGTGTGTGTGTGTGTGAGTGTGTGAATGATAATAACAGAAGAAAAGGCCATGAATGTGAGATAGAGTCGGGGTGGGCATGGGAGGACTTGGAGGGAGAGAGAGAAGGGTGGAAGTGTGATAGAACTACATTGCCCATGTATGAAATTCTCAAAAATAAATTTCGTTAAATGTACGGCTCTAAAATCGATGCTTTTTGTGGTTTGTAATGACCGAGTAGGACTCCCACACCTATCCCTGTTGGTACCATGAATTTGACTTAGTTGCCATATGGAGGGTTTGTAGCTCTTGCCAGTGTAGCAGGAGGCATGCCCGTTTCTCACCGACTGTCTCTGGAGGCAGCAGCACCTGTTTGGGGACACAGTGGATGGACTTTGTCTTGGGCAAATGCGCTAGGATACAGGACTGAAACAAAGGAACCGCAAGAGGGGCCACAGCTGGATCATGGTTTGTCTTCCACCCTCCCCCTTCTCCGTTAGGAAGACCAAAAGAACAGTAGAAAAACACTAAAATAGAAATGGAATGTTAAAAGTCCAAACCGAAGGAGCACCAGGAGGTTGTGCAAGGTATGAGGAGGCGCAGAAAAAGAACAGTATGGATTGCTGTAGGGTGGTGGTGGATATCCAGGGAAAGAGGCAAGGCAAGGGTCATTTGTATTTGTGGATGCCCAGCGCACTAATCAATGAAGGGGTATTTCACCTAGCTTTAGTTCTCACAGCAGTAGATGAGCTGGACATTATTATGTCATTTATGCAGATGACAAACCATTGACTCAGACTGTTACATAGCTCAGACCACTTCTTACACATTGTAGGCTATGACTGAGCAGAGGACTTGATTATTTTACTCTATACAGGAAGATGCTTAAAAAAGAAAGAAAGGAAAGGAAAGGAAAGAAAAGAAAAAGGCAGTGTCCTGCACAGGGGAGTGGGTGAACTAACAAAGCAGGAACATGAAGTCATACTGAGGTGATGATGAAACAAAATTAAGGACGACGCACACGGGGCTGCGAGGATGATAGGTCAGGAGCATGTTGGGCTCCTGCCAAGTGTCTTGAGTTCGGTTCTTACCACTCAGGACAGGTGGGCCACAGCTGCATGTTATGTCCTGCGCTAGTGGATCTGATGCCCTCTTCTGGACACCACAGGTACTACACTCATATGCACATAACTGCACACAGACACATACACATGATTAATTTTTTTTTTTTTTAAAATGGGAGCAAATAGAAGAAACTACACAGAGAATGTGAGCTAGGTTCTATTTAAAAATTTATGAGCTATGTCATGTTTCTCCATGTATTTTACAAGTCAAATGCTTCCTTTCTGATGAGAAAATTATACAACTTTCCAAACGTGTGTGTGTGTGTGTATGTGTATGTATGTGTGTGTGTGTGTGTGTGTGTGTGTGTGTGTGTGTGTATTCCAAGGGCACCTTGGATATCATTCCAAGGACACGAGGACATGAGGACAGGAATTGTCATTGTTCTGGGGCTCTTTCTGGTTAGTCTAGGTTTGGTGACCAGTTGACCCCAGTGGACCCCAGGGATCTGCCTGCCTCCATCTCCCCAGTGATGACAGGTAGCCTCCTCACACCTGCATTTTTTTTTCCTTTTCACACATCCTAATGTTCAACTTCAGGTCCTTATGGTTATGTGTCAAATGCTTTACCAAACCGGCTACCTCCAAGTCCCCTGCCGCACAGCCAGTTCATATGCACACACCGAATGACAAGGAAGGTCTCTGGGTCCTGTCAGATGGGAAGTGAGGTGAGAAATCCTGCTCAAGATTAGGTTTAGAGTCTCTGGATTCAGAGCCAGGTGCTGCTGCTGCTGCTGCTGCTGCTGCTGCTGCTGCTGCTGTGCTGACTCCAGCTGTGGGCCTGGGGTCTTCCTAGCTGCAGAGGCCACTGCATAGAAAGAGTTTTCAAGACTCCTTTTCTCTTAGCACACTCTGGCTCTACACTCTTGGCCAGTAGTGTTGGATTCAGCGGCTGCAATGGATGCTGTCTCTGTCAGTAGGGCCCTTTCATTGTTTCTCCTGATTGACCGAGTATGATATTTTTGTTGTTGGTTTTGTCTCCTTAAGGACTGTCCCTTCAGTTTGTGAACAATAGCTTCTGCTCATGGGGTAGATTATTAATCTGTGGCTTTTGGGCAACGTCGGCTCCCTCTTCCTTTCAAATGGGGCTAAGGCTACGTGCCCTTTCAAGCTAGAAGATAATTGAGATAATAAAGTTCTCGATATGCCGCAGCCTGTTGTAATGAATATACTGACTACAAATTCTCCGTAACTGGTCCCTCCTCTTACTTCCTAAACTAAATATTGATTATTTGCCTTTCTGAGCTGAGAGGCTATCTCCTCTGAAATTCAATGTAGTAGCGCCTATATTTTTACCCACTTTGGGAAAAGCAGGCTCTTTCCTGTGGCTTCAGATTTGTGGTGGTCGCCAAGTATCCCTCAGAACATCTCCCCTCCTTCTGTATGAATGCCAGCGAGTGCTTATCTTAGGCTGGTCTGTCCATTGGTTAGTGCAAACCCATTGCTTGTCTCAAGAAAGATGAGGCGTTCCGGTTCATGACTTAGCTGGCCTACCATGAATAAACGTTGTAGATGTTTAGGCAGAAATACTCTTGAGACAGCAAGGTAGAACTGTCATGTGGGAGCAGTGCCGTGGCCCCTCTTAGGATTACTGATGCTAGGGTTTTACTCTTCCTTCAACAATTTGTGATTTGTCTTTGCATTGCTGCTTAGTGTGTATCACTTGCAAATCTTGTCTGTCCAAATCACAATTTCCAAAAGTATGGAGTAAGGATCGCCAAGAAAAGGCTCTCCATCCACCTTCTTGGCCCTATCCTGGCAGACCCATCAACGTCTGGTTGCCCTGAGTGTTCCCTGGGTGGGTGTTCCCTGGTGCTCACGGATCTCATTGTTGACTGGCACTGCGGGGGAAACCGAGTCCTGTGTCAGTTGGTGTAGTGTAAGTGTGGTGTAGAAATGTTTGAATTTCCAACAGAACTCAATACTTTGGAATGAATGAATCAAAGTAGAAGCCAATCTCATTAGCTGGACCCATGGGAGATTTTGAGTTCCTTAATATTGCTCTTTACATGTAATGGGAGGGCAACCCTTTTGGTTTTTAGAGACCTCGATTATACCTATAGGTCATATTTAGTTATTCCTGATTGACTCAAGCCTGGATTCATCCTGTTGTTATTTTTACTATTGCACATTAATTATACACAATAAAAGGTTTCATGGTAACACTTTGCCATATCTGTGTTTTGTGTGTTGGGACCCTTCATCCCCATCACCCTATTGTTTTCCATCCACGGTTCCCCATAGGACTCTTCTCTCTTGCTGATGTTGTTTTGAGGCAGGATCCCCTTGTAGCTCAGGCTAGTCCCCCCAACAACCTATGTAGTTGAGGATGGCCTTTAACTCCTCATCCTCCTTCCTCCACCTTTCCAGTGCGTGGATTATACACCCATACCTTCGTCTGGTTTATGCTATACTGGGATTGGAATGTGGAGCCTTGTGAATGCTAGGTGAGACTACTACCAAGCCATCATCCCCAGCCTCCATGGTCCACTTTCATGCCTTTTAAGTTTTTAATTTAAATTTTGCAAATGAGAGAAAACATTAAGCATTCGTCGTTTTGAATTAGTTTTAGTTTCCTTAACTTGATGATCTCACATCATTTATTTTCCTGCAAATGACACAATCATGGTCTTAATGGCTTATAATAACACTCTTCTGTGTATATTGCAGACATTCCGCTACCCACTCTTCTGCTGATAATCCTCCTGTGACTGAACTCTACTCTGGACCTTCCTAGTTGTTAGAATCCAGCACCTCTATTCTCTGTTGTAGCACTAAACCCATAGCACGTCACAGTTTCTGCATTAGCAGCAAAGGTGTCCACAGGAACAGCGCCTTTGTAGTATAATAAACTATTCTTTTCTAGGGCTGGAGAGATGGCTCAGCAGGTAAGGGCACGGGCTGTTCTTCCAGAAGATTCAGGTTCCCTTTCCAGAACCCACATGGCCGCTCACAATTGTCTGTAGCTCAGTTCCAGGAGATCTGATGCCCTCTTCTGGCCTCTGCCGACAGTGTATTTATGTGGTACACAAACATACATGCAGGCAAAGCATTCATACACATAAAATAAAATACATAAATCTTACACTGTGTGTGTGTGGCCTCTCTGACCATTCCTTGGAGTATTTCTGTGACAGTTCTTAGGACCATCAGCTCTATGCTGCTGTCATTCCATAAGCCTTAGTGAGCACAGAACATTGTGTTTTGTTGAGTTCTGCCCCCCCCCCTCTCCCTGCCTGTCTCCCTTCATCCCTTCCTCCCTTCC
Source organism: Acomys russatus (assembly GCF_903995435.1). Taxonomy (NCBI): domain Eukaryota; kingdom Metazoa; phylum Chordata; class Mammalia; order Rodentia; family Muridae; genus Acomys; species Acomys russatus. The sequence goes on along the minus strand of NC_067168.1, from coordinate 42,816,087 downwards.
TTTTTCTTTCTGTGTGTTTTTCTGTGTCTTTTGCAGATCTGGTACAAGCCAGCATGAACTAATCATAATATATTACAATGTAAGGAACTTGTTGATGGGAATTGAATCTCAGATTATAAAAGATAAAAAAATTCTTTGAAAGCGGAAAGAAGACCCCATCACTCCTCTGGACTTATTTAGAGATTATCCCAACCCCTCTCCCCACCCCAACCCCAGAGCTCACCTGCTGTAAAGATTCAGGGGAAATTTAAAACATGCCTGTATCTCTGTCTATCTATCTGTTTGTCTGCTGCCTGTCTGTGTGCCTCACAAAGCAAAGCCTGTTAACTCCTATTCCATCCCTTTGTTATGATCACAATGAACTTGTTCCTTATGTTTTTGTTATTCTGTGAAAACTTGACATTATTTGAAAGCATACCTGCTTTTTGGCTACATTGCTAGCAATTGTTCATGTCATTAAGAATTATTAGAAAACAACCCAATTACTGCATATGACTCTGGCACAAAACTGTGCCATAGTTCATGTGCTGTCCATATTACTGCATGTAGAGATTATTTTCCACTTTTAAAAGCCCATACAAAAAGCCAGTTACCTCCACATATAAATCATTAACTATAACAATGATTGTTTAAAGAAAATGAACACCAAGAAGCAAAATCAGTGGGTCTTACTGCATGATTGCTCTTGAGAAAGTCTTCTTCATTAATGTGTGGGTTTTCAGAAAATTCTGTGAACGCTGTTGTCATTTAATGCTTCCAGTGGAGGGTCAATACACACGAATATGTCCTTGATCTATAGTCTTTTCTTTAGTTAGTAAGAGAGGGAATAAATGCACACTTTGTTTTTTACTTTAGCTTTTTCTTTTTGTTCTTTTTTTTTTCTTTCTTTCTTTCTTTTGGGGAGGGCGTGGAGCTAGGGATACTGGGGAAAGCCTCTGTATGTGTGTTTTCCATGGGCCGGAAATGTCTCCAGATCAGGAACAGAGTTAGTGATAAATGTGTGAAATTCAAATATCATCAGTCACTTTACTGTCAGGGTATCGACTGGAGTTGTGGTCTTACCCAGATATTTGCAATCCTTGAACCTTGCCCTTTGTCTCCTTCTTCTTGACAGGGTGATGTAAGAAACAGGGGCCTCACAAAGGCAGGTTCTAGGGGGCTGAACAGCGGTAGTCTGGGAAAAACTGAAAGGCAATTGCATGGTGGACTGAGACCCAGACAGGAGTCTGTAAATTTAGATGGCCATAAAATAAACTTTTACGAGACAGCAAGATGACCCGGAACTTCTTGGAGGAGTTGTAGACAGATTGTCCCTCCCTTTTTCATCACCAAAGTCAGTAAAAATTATTAGGTGTGCTTGCTCTGCTTCTCCTTTGCTTGTTCTGCTCTGTGAGGGAGCTGCCCAGAGTTGGGCGCAGGCTCCTCCTGGTGACTTGTGTGCATTGATCCTTGTGGTACCCAATATGGTCTCCATTGACACAGAACGGAGTAAAAGATCCAGAAATATGAGGCTGCTCAGGAGTGGTCAATCTCAACAAAGGTGTCCCGGGAAGGGTGACCAACCTGAGAATTCATCCCTTTTACTTTTATCTTTATTGTGTGCTCACGTTGCTCTGTGTGTGTGTGTGTGTATGTGTATGTGTGTGTGTGTGTGTGTGTGTGTGTGTGTGTGCATGCCTGCTCATGTATGTATGTGCTTGCACCTGCAGATACATATATGTATGTGTGCACATGCATGTGGTCAATGCAAGGTGACCCCTTGTATTTGGTTTTTGATTTTTAGTTTTTGAAGTAAGGTCTTGCTTATTTGGCTGGGCTGGCTGGCCAGTGAGCTTCAGGGACATGCCTGTCTCTTAAGTGTTAGGATTGCAGATGTCCGTAGCTGTGCCTGGTTTTCACTTGGTTGCTAATGACCTGCACTTAGGTCCTCAGGCTTGATTTGTAAACACTGTACTGACTGAATCCATCCTCAGCCCCAGCCTCTTTACAGTTAGCTGCCACTCCTGTTCACTCACTCTCTCAGCAGGTCCTTCAACAGACTCTTTGCTTTTTGAGACCCAGTGTCAGAGGCTGGCTTCAAGCTCTCTTGTGTGGCCAAGGGTGACCTTGAACTGCTGACCCTTCTGTTCTCTGCTTGGAATACAGGGATGCATGATTACACCTGGCTTATGTGGCACTGAATGGCGATCCTGAGCTTCACTCATGCTAGGCAAGCACCTGACAGCGCTTTTCAAGAGTGGTTGGTTGGCTGGCTTGTTTAAATAAAATCACAGTTGGTGATTATTCAAATACCTAATTAGGCTGCTGGGCTGGTGTTTATGCTGGGGTGGGGGACAGGGAGAGTAGGAAAGGCAGAAGAGGGAGATAGTGACCAGAGCCCAGGGAGGACTGGTCACAACTGGTGTTCTGTATTTCTGATCCTGGACTGGCTCTTCTGCAATGAGTAATTCAGTTCGGACCAATGAACTCAGATTGGTCTTGTTCCTTCTTCTTCCCTCAATGATCGGCTTTGCAAGTCTGAAACCAAGCCCTCCTCATTTGTTGTTAGTAAGAAAGCGCTTGTCAAATCTCTTCTCGGTAACCTGCTGTCCTTCCTCTGAGTGCCACCAGGTCTCCCCCTCCAGGGGACATGGTCAAATGTTACCGAGAAGAGACTTGATACCCTATGAGCATATACAGGGGGAGGAAATCCCCCTCAGGAACAGTCATAGGGGAGGGGAGTAAGGGGCAAAGGGGAGGGAGGGAAGAATGGGAGGATACAAGGGATGGGATAACCATTGAGATGTAACAAGAATAAATTAATAATAAAAAATAATAATAAAAAAAAAAGAAAGCACTTGTCACAACACTTGCCACCTGGAGCCGACCTGGAGGGCACGTTGTGGATTCCTATCATGGTTTTTCTGCCTCTGCCATGCCCACTGGCCCCTCTGACCTCTTGCCTGGAGACTTTCCATTTCTAATTTGTACTTTCAGCAGAAGGTGGGTCTCTGGAGAAATTCAATTCAAATATTTCACCTTTATTGCTTGTAGGGGAGAGTTGATAGGGAGGAAGTTGAAATGACAGGAGTGAGGTCTTAAATCCCATGGATTTCACCTATTTTATCCGTGCTTATCGATTGTCTGTTGTGTAATAGGGATTGCAGGGGGGGTGGGGGGGGGATACAGAGTGGACCGAGCACGCTCTCTGCCCTCCAGGAGATTTTTATCCTCAAGAAGGAAAGCTCTGGTTTAAGAGGTGAGTTAAAGCACTTGCCAAACAGCTGTGAGGATGGGAGTTGAGATCCCCCAGACTCTGTGTCAATGCTAGGTGAGAGTGGTGGCCAGCTAGGAAGGCCCAGTTAGGGTTGCTCAGAGCCAGCCAGCTCTCTAGACAAGCCATGAGAGAGAGAGGGAGAGAGAGGGAGAGAGAGAGAGAGAGAGACAGAGAGAGACAGAGAGAGAGACAGAGAGACAGAGAGAGACAGAGAGACAGAGATACAGAGAGAGACAGAGAGAGAGAGGAGAGAGAGAGAGAGAGAGAGAGAGAGAGAGAGAGAGAGAGAGAGACAGAGAGACAGAGACAGAGAGACAGAGAGACAGAGAGAGACAGAGAGAGATAGCATGGCACAATGACTAGGGTGGACAGTGGCTGAGGAAGATGCCTAACATTGGCCTCAGGCCGCCACATGTAGGAGCGCACACATGCCCCATCTATCCACCTACTCCTGAGAGCACATGCAGAGACACACCTTACACATACCACAAAAGCAAACATAAAAAGAAGAAGAAAGGGGAGACGCTGCATATGCAAATGGTGACATTTGAAATCTAAAAAAATTCCATACAGTTGAATGCATACATAGTAAAAATAAACACACACAGCCTCACTGCCAGGAAGTTACAAGTGTCAAATAATATGCAGATGAAACTGGAAAAATCCTGTCCAGAAAGTGTTACGTGTGCAGGCTGTGGTCACAAAAAGCCTTAGTGAAGTGCTGCGACCGGTAACAAGTTAGATTTGTAAGAACACGACACCTGTGGTTATTTTCAGACTCTACAACTATTGTGCATTGATTATATAAAATTAGGAACCACAGAAAAGCATAGAATGACAAAAATCCACTCAAACGACTCCAGTCCCACCCCCAGTGAGATAGCCTTTGTTGCTTCTTCTATCATTATTTTCTGAGTGTGTTGCTGTCAGCTTTTCTTCGCTTTAATACATAAATGTGTTTATATTTTTATTGTGTCAATTGAGGTTCTGGCAGAAACAAATGGCAAAGGCAGATTATGTGGGCAGGTGACCCACATATGTACCTCCTTGGGTACTGGAGTTAAAGGGACTAGCAATAGTAAGGAAGCCATTACCAACCCTGGGCATGCTGACCAAGACCCCTCAAAAAAAGCAAAGAAGAGTGGGGAGGGTAGACATCTGGAGTGAGCAGAATCCTCCATCTGAAAGTTCAGGAAGACTCGACAGCCTCTGGGGAGAAGACCCAGAGAATAAACACAGTGGCACCTCCCTGCTCAGCTCTCATGCATGGGGGATTCCCGCTGGCCAAATTCAACTGGGATACAGACATCGGCTGGGGGCTAAACTCGTGCATGCTAGGTTTCCTAGAGCGAAGAGCAGGATGGAGGTGTGTCCAGAATGCATCAGCGTGGGCACCACCTTCCCAACACTGGCTTAGTGCGTGCGTGCAGTTTTATAACTGGTGCCTCTTTTATTTAGAACCCTCCTATGGTGTTGTCGTTGAGGCTGAATTTAGACAGGCTGGGGTCAATGTGTTTTCTGGTATAAAAATTCTGTGTGGTAGCGATAGCTCAAGTCTGGATCTTCTAGAGTCTGGTTTAATGAGATAGTTGGTGAACTCCTGATAGGGAGATTTGGTAGTATGCCAGAGTTCATGGGTCAGGTAGCTGTAGGTCTTGGAGATGGCTTCAAGGGTGGTCTTAGCAAGCTAGGGTGTCAGTGCAGCAGTCCCAGCCAGCAACAGCAGATTCTTGGGCACAAGAGCTGAGATTATGCAGATGCTTTGGGTCAGTAAGGAGGCACACCAGCGGGGAACCATGGTAGCCCGCAGCCTTACATGGGACACTGTGAAGGTGGGGATTTGGCGGTCTTGTTACTTTAGCAATCTCTCTACTGGGAACATGGAGAGCTTAAATAAGATGATGTCCCGTACAACTGGGAGAGTAGTGGGTACTTCCTCAGAGCACATGATACCCAGACAATCATGACCTCTGGTCCTCAGTGGTGACAACAGCCTTGAACCTCATCCACTGCCATGGTGAGTTTATGGCTACCCCAGCATGTTCTTCAGTGCTCGTCCTTAAGGGACTCTCCCAGGAAAGTCAGTAATCTTAGGCTCTTTGATGGACAGGCAGAAAAAGATAGATCTCTCCCAGTGACTTGATCTTCATGTCCTTGACAAGGTGGCCCAGTTGTGTAGCGAGAATTTTGGATTTCTTTAAAAACGCGGAGATGTTATGGGAGTGTGTGTTTGTTTTAATCCCAGGTGTGGGATATGGGGCTGTTTCACACTGTCCACAGCAGCTGGCTATGGTTTGCCTCGTGCTCTAGCAGGGATGTGATTCAGCCTTTGCTAGCTGAAGATAGTTTCTCTAAGGGTATGGCATTTGGAATTCTGGGGACTCTTGAGAGGGTATACAAATTAGAGAGCCCCCAAGAGGGGCTGAGATGGCTGCTGTTCTTCCTGCTGCTCCTCCTCCTCTTGCTGCTGCTACTGTTGCTGTTGTTTGTGGTTTGTTGTAGTTTGTCAAGTGGCCCTAGGCAAAGAGACAAGAAGAAGAAATTAGATAACATGTTTGCAAAGATCGACCCTGCTTCAAGAAACTCCATGCTCCTAACAATAATGATGCCCCCTTTCCCTTCTGTACTTTCTCTCCTACCTAGTGTTGGGAGGTTGGAAAGGTTGAATAAGGGTGAAGTGTGGAAAAGAGATAAAATAACCCAATAAGTGGCCAAAAAAAAACCCACCTACACAGTTTGGTGACAAGCAATCCATTCCTTGTCTTCAGCTTTGCTTCCCTGAGCCTCATAGCCTCGGCCTAGAATATGAAAAGGTTAGCCAGGGCCTCAGAAAACATTTCCATGTCTCCAAGGAAGCTATGGCAGTCTCTGAGCCCCACAGCCCTGGGCCGTGACACTGTACCAGTGTCATTACCGTTTGACGTTTTCATTCAGAAAGGAACCATAACTATGTATAACTTCATGAAATGGTCAATTGTGAATTACTCAGTACCCTGCCATATAATAATGAAGACATTCCAATATTTTTACTGTCAAAAACCACCACTATAATATGCGTGTATTTGTTCATTTAACTTCGTGCATGCGTCTTTATTGTCCTAAGATGCATTCCAAGCAATCATTGTTGTATCAAAGTGCTTTGGTCCCTTTGATGTGTTTTTCCTAATTATCATCCTAGAAGGACACACCAATTTTCAAAGTAAAAATTTTTAATGAATCACGTTTTCACACATGTAGTCAGAAAAACTATTGATAAATGGAGATTTGGAAGGCCCATGAAAGTAGAGACTGAAGGGAAAAGGCCTGTTTTATCCTGTGATGGATAAATCTAACTTCCTCCAAGGAGACTCAGTAATGGGCGGTTTATTCCTGTTCACATCTGAAGGAACAATCAGGACTCGAGGTTGACTGTAACCTCGATTAGCCACCCACTAATAACCTACTTCCTCCAGCTAGACCCCACCTTCTAAAGGTTCTACCACCTCTCAATATACACCACCAACTGGGGGCCACGTAATCACACACATGAGCCTGTGGGGAACATTTCACATTGAAACCATGACTGTTGTACAGGTGTTCATCAGTAGGACAGTTTACCCCATGGCCTAAAAAAAAAAAAAAAAAAAAAAAAAAAGTTTCCTTTATTTTAGCATTTAATAGTAATATAGTGTTACTGTAATGTGTAATTATAATCCCTATTATATGATAGTATACAATGTAAAAATTAATTAAGTTAAATAAAATATAAAGTTAAAATTCATGAAAACCATGGTCAGTGCACTTGCGTTTGTAAGGGGGAAACCTGGAGTTGGTGGCCTCTATCTCATCATCAAGAAGGCACTTGATAGAGAAGCCAGCGGTGAAGATGGGCTGAGGTGAGATAAACTCCTGACCCTGGGCAGCTGGAGGCTGCATGCTCTTGGACCTCACAGTTACAACACTGTTTTCGTTTTGTTTTCTTCTGCTCCCTTTATTTGGGCTCAGGGTTTTCCATCATTTGCTCCTGAAATCAAGCTGGCAAATGTTGTGTGCTTATTCCATTGGCTCGTTTCCCATGGAATGTGAGGTCACAGTTAGGATCTTAATTCTTCCTAAGTTCCCATGATAGGACAAAAAATTAAATTTCATGCTTTTCAGCAGTGTGAGAACCAAAAGGCTAGGATATTCTGGAGGCTAATATGGTGTTTCTTGAGACCTGAGGGCGTAGTTTTGTGATTTTTGTATGGGAACAAGTTGTCAGAAGTTCCTCTCAGGACTGTTGCAGCTTTCAAACACACACAGGCACACACACACACACACACACATGCACACACGCACGCACGCATTTGAAAAATCTGGTGAGATCTCTCCATCTCATCAAAATAGAGCCTTCTGAAAGGAGAGAGATGCTCTGTTGGATGCTCCGTTTTGAAAGCCAGGCTTCTTGGGCTCACTGTACAAGAAATCAACTGCTTTTCTCTGCAGTCCTCTCACATACAATGAAAGCAGCACACGTAACTGCCAGCCAGGCCCTCTCTTGTCCTCTCATCACAAACTGATTTCCTCTTTGCTTTTATCTCAGTGGTTGCCAATATCACAAATGGGCAGAGCTTTGAAGGCAGAGGGAGGGGCCCAGAGCAGCACAGTATAACAGTACAGTTACCAGGAAACTGCCTTGGTAAACATTGTCGGCACTGTGGGTCACTACCAGTTGATTTGCGACATTGTTGACCCCTTTTCTCTTAGGCTAAGTGAGAACAGGAATCGCATCCTTGTGTATCTCAGGGGTGAAGGTGGAGAGAAAGAGGCATGGGTCATCCAGGCTGTAAAGAGGCATCCACACTTCCCTTCTGAGGGGTGCTGTGTCTCCTGGGAGACACATGTAATGGGCTTGTCCTGGAAGCCTGACTGGGGCGGAAGGGAATAAAGAAAGGACAGACATACGAGTACGGAAAATCTGAGACAAGGAGGGTTCTGCTCACTCTGACTACATCATCAGTCCACACAGAAGCCCTAGACCTCCGCACCTTTACTCTGTCCAGTCCAGGGGGAGCAGTTGGCTCATCTTGGTGGGAGGTCTTCGTGGCTGAAAAGTCCCAGGCTGCAGCCATCCAGGAGGAGGAAGCTGTGGTCACTAGTTTTTGCACAAGCTACCAACAGTCAGGCTCTGAGAGGAGGAAGGCTTTGTCTTTCCTCTGATCCTTCCCCCTAGGGAAAAAGCTTTGCCATTTCCCATGAGGTACTGGTGTCCTGCCCATGTCAGTAGTACACATGTACTTGCCACACACACACACACACACACACACACACACACACTCATGCACACTCATGCACACACACACACTGAAGCACATGCACACATGCAGACAAGCAATGCACATGTGCTCACACACACATACATACATATGCACATGTGTGCACTCATGCATGCACACACACACATGTGCGCACTCATACATGCACGTGCACGCACACACACACACACACACACACACTAAATGGTACTTGAAACACTGATTTAACTTTTGCTTTTTTCCTTCTGTATATGATTTTTCATGTGTCAGTGATCGAGGTGTTTGCTTTAAACCTTATATATCAATGCAGAAGCACAAGTCTCATTTCAAAGAGGATAAGAGACAATTTATCTAGAATCAAACATGAGTGGTCATGATCTGAGAACACATTCAGGTGACCCCCAAACTCCATGTTCCAACACGGTGTGAGTTTGAGGAAGTTTGAAGAATAAAGTCACAAATGGGGCACTTTACAAATATGTTGGTGGAAACATCAAGTGGGCAGGTAAAGCAGTAAAGCCTCAGCTTTCATGGCATCCTTGGCCTTTTGGTTGGTGGAAGCTACTGTTCTGTATGTACATTCCAAAGGCTTTACCTGCTTACACACACACATACACACACACACACACACACACACACACACACACACACCTTGTAGAGCATGCCAATAAATGACTCTAAAGCAGCTACATTACCCCAGCATAGTTTGGGTCTGGGCTTCTCACATTCCAAACTCAACAGTCATTGGCATCCTAACCAGTCACTCAGCCTTTGCAGAGGCCCCAGGGAAAGGTGGCATTCTTTCCAAGAGCCTTTCATTCACGGCTGCAAGTCTGTTCCATTTTTGTTGATGTCCTCTCTGCTCTGAGTAGATGACACCAGATCACTAAATCATGAGCCACATAAGTAAGGCTTGTGAGGAGAGCCTGATGTGTCTTATGAGGAGTCCCCTTCCTCCCTCCCTCCCTTCCTTGGGCCTCAGACTTCTCTCCAGCTTGGAATGTGGGGTTCTGAGAGAGTCTCTTGGGAAGTACCATTGTCCACACTCACTGAGGACTCAGCACGAAATCTAATTCCACACTTCATGGTTTGCCCCTTTGCCTTCTCGTCTCTTGGCTGTGGCTATAATTTTCCATCTTCTCCTTGGCTCCCTTCTGCGGCTCTCATTCTCCCCTATTCTTGTTTCTAAGGAGCCTTTTCAAGCTAACCCGCCATCATCACCATACAGTAACTTTTTCCTTTTTCTTTTCTCCCTCCTGGTATATCAACTTTTAGTCTCCCTCTTTTGAAGTAATACTTTCTGCACTTTGGTGTCTCTGGTCTTGGGGTGCCTTCAAAGTTCTTCAGGGAAAAGTCTTGGAAATGTTAATGGAATATGATATTCCAAGCTCATGTGAGTTACTGAGGATCTACAATTCCCCTTGGCGTAGGATTTTTCGAAAGACCTTTTCCATCTTTCTTGCATGCCAGAGGTTTGAATTTCTGGCACAGTGTAAAGTCAGAGAGGTTTGAGCATTGATCCTCAGAAGCTAACCACCTTGTGTCTTGAGACAAAGCCCTTCACCCAGAGCTCAGAGATTAGGTTGTTCACTGGCCAGTGAGCCTCAAGGGTCTTTCTGTCTCCACCACCCCCGCCCTGGGGTTACAAGTGCGTATCGCCACTTTCGGTAGTTATATGGTACTGGACTCCGGTCCTAAAGCTTGTGTGACAAGTGCTCTACTGACAGTCAGCATGCCAGGCCTGCATCGATTGAATTTCTGGGCACCCAGAGGTAATAGCATTCTAGGTAAGGGTGGTGCCCTGTCCTTGTTTCTAACTGGCCTTCACTGGCCTCTACCTTGTTTTGACTTCACTATGTCTCATCAGGGCCTCGATGCCACTCAGCTCTGGTTCCACCCCTGTATCATGTGATTTCTCCCTTGATATTTTCTCTCCACTGAGTTCTCACTCCCCAGAAGTCATTATTGAATCCTGTTTGCATGTCTGGACTCACCATTCATGGTAGCTTCCATGTTTGTTCCTCTGGGGGTGAGTTACGGACATCTACTCTAGATTGGCAACACTTTGGGCATCTGGGGCCATTTTTCATTTGTACAGCCTGGCCTGGCCCTCTTTCAATCCTTGGTGGCATTTAAGTCAGTCTTTAAGCACTGCCCAAGCAAAACTGCCAGGAGTCCCCTGCTAAGTGTTTCTTTGTGTAAGATAAGTTCCATTTGCTGAATCACTAAGTTTCTATTATTCCTAGAGAGCTTAGGAGAGCCAGCCAGGTGCTCCTGGGCTTTCAGCTGAGCTCTACAACGCCTGACTTAGAAGATGAGGGCTGGGCTGCGGCTTTGTTGGTTCTGTGCTTCATGCATGAAGCCTTAGCTAGGGCCAGCCTCTGCACCAGATAAAGCAGGCATGAGGGTGAAAGATTGTACCACAGCACTTGGGGAGGTGGAGGCAGGAGGCCAGAAATTCACGACTGTCTATGGCTATGTATTTAAGGTTACTTTGAGCTACCTGAGACCTTGCCTCAAAAATAAGCTAAGCAAGAAATTGTGTTCAAGTTTATCCTAGAAATGGCTTCATGAACGAAGCTGGAGCAATGGCAGTATCAGGGGACATATCATGGGGCAGCGGGGATTTTCAATGGGTCTCATCCCTAGAACTATAGCAGCTCATGACTGGTAGGAGGAGAATGAACCTCTTCCAGGGATGAGCCCTCTTGTCAATTTTCCAGTGTAGAATTGTCATCCCTAAAGCCATATGCACACAAACAACACAAACAGACTCAGCAGGTTATATTTATGTATCTGTGCATGGGTGTGTGTGTGTGTATGTGTGTGTGTGTGTGTGTGTGTAACAATAATAATCAAAGAAAAAGAGGCTATCAACTTGAAAAACAGTGGGACATGAAAGGCATTGGAAGGAGGGTAGGCTGGAGGGAGAAGAGAAAGGGTAGAAGTGACATAATTTTATTTCAATCAAAAACATTTTAAAAACTAAGTATGATAACAAGATGCTTATATGCTAACTGGCATAGCAGGTACCCCAGGAGAAGATACAGAAATACCATCCAGAAAAGGACTCTGAACTGTTGGTCCCAATGCTGCAGATTTACCTCTCATCAGATAAAGAGCGGCCACAAGTCTTGTTCAGTCTCTAGTGTGTGACATGAAATGCAGTTTCCTAAGATCAATCTCCAGTCAACCCAGGGTGCTTTCTGTTGACTATACATGGTAACAAAGATGTCTCACACCAGTGCCCCAAAGACACGTCTTTACTAGCCAACACTTCTGTTTTCAAGCTGCAGACGGTAGGGATAGACAGAAGTCCACGTGTGACAGAGAGCTGGGGGCCTCTTGTCTGGACCACATGCTTCTCTCTTGGAGCAAGGCCAGCTCTGTGCTGTCTGGATTCTTCGTGAGCCGGCTCCAAACTAACATATTTATTACCGAGGAGGGAAAGTTGCCTGATGCTGGATCTCTGATGTTTGCCTTGCAGTGTTTTCTTGCAGAAAATTGCAAGAAGGTGATTGAAACGATCTTGGCAAGGAAGCCTCAGAGAAATCTGCCCTTCTTTCAGGGCAAAGTCTTCAAAACATCCTTGCAGATTGGGAAAATGGGCTATTTCCTTTTTACTCTGTTTTTATAAGATGAATGATGCATTGTGAAAATAAAAAATGGCAGCATCAGAAGAGTCAGTGGAGCTCTTATTTCAAATACTGAAGCAGTCTCACAGAAGGCCTTAAGCATCATCATTTAGGAGGTTGGGGATTCATTTATAAATGACTATTTGGCCCATTGCTTATAAAATGCCTTCATTCTGTCGTTTAAACACACAAAACATAGGCATGCATGTGTGTGTGTGTGCGTGTGTGTGTATGTGTGTGTGTGTGTGTGTGTGTGTGTGTGTGTGTGTGTGTGTGTGTGTGTCCAGGAACAGATGGAGCTCCACAGCAACATTTTTTAACAGGAATGTGCTTTGCTATCTGCCTGTCATCTCCTTCCTAGGCAGCTGTGTGTGTGTATGTGTGTGTGTGTGTGTCCAGGAACAGATGGAGCTCTACAGCAACATTTCTTGACAGGAATGTGCTTTGCTATCTGCCTATCATCTCCTTCCTAGGCAGCAGCGTTATTAACATCCCCTCAAACTTTTGAAGTAAGCACGCATGCACACTTAACAGAAATTAGGGGAACTTGGACGGAGCCATGCTTCCTCGCACTTCTTGATAATCAAGAGGCACATTCTTAATTAAGAACAATTGAGAATGTTGAAAAGTATAACCATTTAACTGTAGTTTGCAGAGTGGCTTCTGCAGCATTTTGGTCAAAGGGATTAAGACACTATTTATCTACAAGAACTTGGAGTCAGAGGCTTAGGAAATATAAAGGTAAAATAATTCACAATTCGTTGAATTCCAATAGCATCTTGTCCCCGTATAACTGGGTAGGTACTGGTTTCTGGTTCATGGTGGACAGTACGGAGACTGAGAACCTTCAGAGCTTTCTCTGGGATAGGTTCTCTTTCTGGAATCTTATTTTTAGACCTCAAGCTTCAGATCACCTTCCACTGGAAGACAGAAACACGTGCGTCTAATTTTAATTTTTTCTTCTTCTCTCCTTCCTTAAAAAAGATATATAAACATAGACGGGGCTAGAGAGATGGCTTAGCAGTGAAGACCACTTGCTGCTCTTCCAGAGGGCCCATGTTTGATTGGCAGCACCCACAAGATGCGTCACACATCCCATAGCTCTACCTCTAGTGGACACAGAAAAGGAACTGGTCTTACCAATCACCATCTGTAGGCCATCTATGTTGGCTTTACTACAGCTTTGATAATATTTGAAATCCGAGGAAGATGGCATTTGAATTTATCAAATGTTGCTGTACATCCTAGAGCATCCTACCAGCTCACACTCCCAAGATGGCGCTCTCTGAGTCACAAGTGGATGGCTCAGGGATGCAGTCTGCGGTCTCAAAGACCTTCCCTCAGTGTTTAGTTGAATTTGTGGCAGGAGGTGGTCAAGGAGAGAAACCTGTTGGAGTCTCAGCTCTTGTCTCTAAATGTTCAGGACTCTCAGCTCTCATCTCTTAACCACAATATGTTCAGGACTCTGGCAAATTAACTGCTTTGCATCTTGTTTTGCATATAAGGGGCCACGAATAAACATGCCGGGTAGTCAGTGACTAATGAAGCCTAAGTCTTACAGAAGGTGACAGGGAAGCATAATGCTGAGATGGTCATGGTCAGGAGTGAGTGATGAACTTGGGACGTCTATTGGAGAGATGGGTTTTGGGCACTTTTCTGTGAAAGGACAAAGAAACGCCTTTATTTTCCTAGTATCTATTTATCTACCTATCATTTACCTGTCCGTCATATCATCTATTTTTCATCTCTTATCTATTTGTTCATCTATTCTTACTTGTCTCTCACCCACCTATCAGCTGTCTACTCATCTGTCCTCCATATCCTCATCTATCACCTAGCTACCTTCTTATCTTATTTATCATCTTTCATCTATTTATCTCCATTTTTAATGTATTTTCTATCATTCATCTAAGCAACTGTCTGTTTATTTATAATCTCTAGCTATCATTCATATATTTATTTCTCTATCACCTATCGGTTTTTCTTTATCCTTCTGTCTGTGTGTCTGTCAGTCTATCTGTCTGTATGTCTATCTTATCTTTTATCCAATTATCTCTATTAGTTATGTATTTGTCAATAATCATCTAGCTATCATCTATATGTTTATCTCTCAGCTGTTTAGTTCTCATCCATATATTTATTTCTCTATCTCTATCAATCAGTCTGTCATCTACCAATTTCATGGGGCTGGGAATAGAATGGAGAGCCTCATGCAGGCTCTTTCAAGCACCTTGCCACTTAAGTACATCTCATCCAGATATGGGTTTACACTCCAGGAACTTCCTGTGTGGTTCTTGAAAAGCAAGGGTGACATCACCTTGGAATGTCTACAAGATGCCGATTAGGACCCTACCCCAATGGATTCCGAAAGCAGAGAGATAGGAGATAGGTGTCATCATGCAAATGGGCACTTCCATAACCCTTAAATCACAGAAGAGGCAGCCATCAGCTCTCTGAAATTTGTGGAGGACTCAAGCTTTATGTCAGTCTTCCCACACTGTAGGAGAGGGTGTCAGTCTTCCCACACTGTAGGAGAGTGTCAGTGTTCCCACACTGTAGGAGAGAGTGTCAGTGTTCCCACACTGTAGGAGAGGGTGTCAGTCTTCCCACACTGTAGGAGAGGGTGTCAGTCCTCTCACACTGTAGGAGAGGAGATCAGTCTTCCCACACTGTAGGAGAGGAGGTTAGTCTTTCCACACTGTAGGAGAGGGTGTCAGTCTTACCATACTGTAGGAGAAGAGGTCAGTGTTCCCACACTGTAGGAGAGGAGGTCAGTGTTCCCACACTGTAGGAGAGGAGGTCAGTGTTCCCACACTGTAGGAGAGGGTGTCAGTGTTCCCACACTGTAGGAGAGGGTGTCAGTCTTCCCACACTATAGGAGAGGAGGTCAGTCTTCCCACACTGTAAGAGAGGGTGTCAGTCTTCCTACACTGTAGGAGAGGGTGTCAGTCTTCCCACACTGTAGGAGAGGGTGTCAGTCTTCCCACACTATAGGAGAGGAGGTCAGTATTCCCACACTGTAAGAAAGGGTGTCAGTCTTCCTACACTGTAGGAGAGGGTGTCAGTCTTCCCACACTGTAGGAGAAGGTGTCAGTCTTCCCACACTGTAGGAGAGGGTGTCAGTCTTCCCACACTGTAGGAGAGGGTGTCAGTCTTCTCACACTGTAGGAGAGGAGATCAGTCTTCCCACACTGTAGGAGAGGAGGTCAGTCTTTCCACACTGTAGGAGAGGGTGTCAGTCTTACCATACTGTAGGAGAAGAGGTCAGTGTTCCCACACTGTAGGAGAGGAGGTCAGTGTTCCCACACTGTAGGAGAGGAGGTCAGTGTTCCCACACTGTAGGAGAGGGTGTCAGTGTTCCCACACTGTAGGAGAGGGTGTCAGTCTTCCCATACTGTAGGAGAGGAGATCAGTCTTTCCACACTGTAGGAGAGGACTGTGCTCCCACAGGGTCATCCCATTTGCAGAGAGCTCTGCATGCCAAGCTTTCTTTGTTTTTGTAATATCTGCCCACATTTGAGCAACTCTGCATCTTCATGCTTATTCCATGGCTTAATTAAGGCTAACCATTCTTGTTTCCTACTTTAACAAATGTAGTAAAAATTAACTGCTTAGTAACTTCTTCTTTTCCTTTGGATATGAAAACATTTTTAAAAATAATTTTTTATTTATATCACATGTAGTGACAAAAGCCTTTAATCTCAGCATAGGAAGGCCTAGGCAGGCAGGTCTCTAAATTTGAGGCCATCCTGATCTACATAGTGAGTTCCAGGCCAGTGAGGGCTACATAGTAAGATGCTATCTCAAGAAAACAAAAAGTCTTTGTTTTGTATGCTTCGCAAATGGTTTCCTTCCTTGAATTTGTCTTTTTTTTTTTTTTTTTTTTTTTTTTTTTGAGTTTATCTTTTCAAGAGTCAATTTCTGCCCCACCAGAACCCAGAGGGATTTTCTTAGTTTGTGGGGCATGCTGGGGCAAGCTGGAGCATAGCCATCCTTTGCAATAGAGGTCAACCATGACTGTCCCCTGGGCACAAAATTAGTTTCTTTTAAAACCCCCTCTAGGTGTTGCATTTGGCGCTCCAACTTGAAAGGACTGTAAACCTAGAGGATTTCATTGTCTTTCAGCATTATCCAGAGAAATCCCTTCTAATTAATCTAATCCCTACAGATGCATGCTTGTTGATCGTTATAAACCAAGAACAAAAATATCCATCCTGCTTGGAAAGCTCTGCTTTAGGCACAAAGGATCTTAATCTGGGTTATTTTCAGCTCAGGCTACGAAAGCACAGGCAGGGGGCTTTGATCAACCCACCTCTGTTCTGTAGGAACAACTGTCAGACTCAGTAATATTCATGTGCAGACGCATCCCTTCCGACTTCCTCCTCCAATGTCCTCATATAAATACGATAGTTAGAATTCCAACTATCCCCAGAGGCCCAATTTTATCACATTTTCTTTTACAAGTTTCCCTAGTGATTTTTATTTTTAAGTGTGTGTGTGTGTGGGCGGGGGGGGGGGGGGGGCGGGGGGTAGGGTGTGTGCATGCGCCTGCCCCATGTGACTGTAGGTGCCTGTGGAGGCCACAAGAGGGCACCAGATCCTCTGAAGTTAAGGGTAGCTGTTAGTTGACTGAGATGAGTGCTGGGAATCTAACTCTAGTCCTATGCAGGAGCAGCCAGTGTTCTCAACCATTGAGGGACCTTTGTAGCCCCTCAGTTTCCTTTAAAGGACAGCAAGGAACAAGGATTTTCTTCTCCTTTTCCATATCTTTGCTGATTATTTTTTTATTTTTGGTCAAATTTCAAACTTAAAGAACCAATTCTCTTACTTAGCACAGATCTATAACTGGTTGGTTTGTGTGAAGGTGTGCCTACATGTGAGATGGTCCTCAGCACCATTTCAAGATCTCTACCTGGTGTGTCTTTTTTGTGCCTAAGAGTCCAGAAGCAAATCACTCCTTGGACTTCTCTCCCCTCAGGAAATTTCCTTTTTTTCTCCATTTGTACTTTTTCTAGCTTTCTGCATTTCATTCAATTCTTTCTAAGATCTTTCTATGATCCAGACTTGCTATTTCAGTATGATCATGGCTGTGCTGACCTCAGCAGTAGGGGATTGTCTAAGATCATTGGGTATGTTTTGTTCTTAAACCCTAGAGTCATAGTAAATAACCACACACTAGTGAGATTCTTTATCTGTGCCTCACATACTTGCACTTGGATTTAGGCCTTTTATCTCAGTGTACTGTATATGCTGGTAGACAAACAGAAACCCATCTTATTGATTCGTGTTTACAAATACAGAATTTGATATCCTATCTACACATAATGCTTTTCCAAGATCAATTACAGCAGTGTCTGATATTGTTTTCTTTAAAATGCTAGATAGTCACTATCTGATTTGGTGTGTGGAGGGGTAGGCTGTCTGTTTTGACAACACGGCCTTGTTCTCTAGAAAATGTGGGGCATGGCTGCTCTGTAATAAGTATTTACTTATACATGCTAGATAAAATTTGAATCCATGTAATTTTCCTATCACGTAGTGTCATAATTCTGATAATCATTTTAAAGGAATTTTTATGTGTATGGGGGTTATGCCTAGATGTATATCTGTGTACTACATACGTGCCTGGCAACCCAAAGAGGCTGGAAGAGATTGCAGTTTCTCTGAACCTGGAGTAATAGATGATTGTGAGCTACCATGTGAATGCTGAGAAGCAAACCTGGGTTCTTTGGAAGAGTAACCAGTACTCTTAACTGCTGAACCATCCCTCTGGCCCCCGATATTTTTTTTAGCCATGCAGGAATACAAAAAAAATTCCTTAGCTCGTACAAACAGGTAAAGGGCTGGCTTTGTGTTTTAACATTAGCAGTTTGCAAGTGTGTTGGCTAGTTTGTGGACTCCGAATTACAGGAAAAGATGGTTCTATGGAAGCAGCAAAGCACAACTGCCTATCATCCAGTTCTGCAGCTCTTAGTCTGGTGCCTCCAGCCCATGGTTACTGCCACAACCTCTTCTAAAGCAGACTCGCTTCCGCCGATGCCCAGTTCTGCCTGGCACTGCGCCCCATATGCTAAACTCCTTGTAGAACGGAGGACAAGTGTGCAAACAGTGTTGGGCGAATGGGTAAATACAGGAGGGCACAGAACGAGGAGGGACCAAGGAGGAAAGCAATACCTGAAGTAGATGGGTTTTGTTCAGTAAGTGGGGAAATGTATACATGTAAGATACTTGGCAGGAGGGATGAGCTTTTTACCTCAGGCCAATAGGGATTATCCCATTTACCCTGTACCAATAATGTCATGGAAGAGAATAATGCTTGAGCAGAATATAATCTAATTGATTCTATATTTTTCTTTTGGTGTCACCTGAGACTTGTGAGTAAGTTTAAATTTTTGTGTCTATATTAAATTGCAAACAACCATGTTACTTTTTAAAATAAAATCATGCCTTATTGAGAGGGGGGATGGAGGGAAGATGAACTACAGAGATGCTGTGGTCCTGTCTATGGTAGGAGGATTCAGTCCATAAGAATCTTGTGCTGGTGCTCAGGAGACAGCTTAGTCCCTGAAGTGATGACTGTACAAGGATGAGTACCCGTGCTTGACCCCCAGCACTCAGACGAAAAGACAGCTTGGTGGCATGGACTGGTAATCCTGGCATCGGAGAGGGAGAGACAAAAGGAGACTTGCGGTTTACTGGGTGGCCAGCCTAGCCTATATGACGAGCCCCAGCACACTGTGAAACCTTTTTCAGAAAGCAAGGAGTTTTGAGGTTGGCGAGACCAATTACACTGAGGTTGCCTTCTGTCCTCTTAATGTACTCACACACACAAGTGCCTCCACCTCTACACATATGTGCACCCATACACACACACACACACACACACACACACACACACACAATCTTGTGTTAAATAAAACAAGCTTATTTAGCTGGCCATGGCAGCACATGCCTGTAATCCCAGCCAGCACTCAGGGAGGCAGAAGCAGAGACAGGCGGACCTCTGTGAGTTTGATCCTAGCTTGGTATATAAAACAAATCCAGAGCAGCCAAAGTCACACAGAGAAACCCTGTCTTGAAAAACAGAAAACAAACAAATAAACAAACAAACAAACAAACAAACTGCCAATATTATTTGTCCAGATCCACTATGGATTACTTAGTTTGGTTTCACAGCACCAGTAACTTGAAATATGAACAACATACTTACTCTTCTCCCCCAAAATGTAAATTTAATTTTATTTTTATTTGTATGGGTATGTTTGCATGCATATAGGCCTCTGTGCT
This sequence comes from Acomys russatus, assembly GCF_903995435.1. Classification (NCBI taxonomy): domain Eukaryota; kingdom Metazoa; phylum Chordata; class Mammalia; order Rodentia; family Muridae; genus Acomys; species Acomys russatus. The sequence continues at coordinate 42,796,636 of NC_067168.1, read as the reverse complement.
ATGTATATGCAGTGCCTACCGATTTCATAAGGAGGCATCAGATCTTCTGGGCCTGTAGCTAGTTACAGAAGGTTGTGCCATACCATGTGGGTGTGCTGGGTGTAGCTCCATCCTCGGGAAGAGCAGCTAGTGGTCTTAACAGCTGATCCATCTCTCCAGCCACTCTCCCCACCATCTTGATAAGATTTAGGGAAGGCAAGGAGAGAGAATCAAAAGAGTGTTTCCTTGTAACCGGGGAATTTTTTCTGCAGTAAGTATCCCTGTGCAGCACGCGGTTGGGAGTGTCAAGTGAGTGAGGAAGAGGCTGTCTAGGAGAAGACTCAGTCTAATATGAGACTCCAAATACCCTGTTTAACTGAAATGTCCTTTTTACAATTGATCTATCTGAACACCAGGAATAGCTATCATCATCATATCCAAGTTTATGTTTTGATGTACATGGAGATATTTAGACAAACCCCTCCCATCTTGACTTTGTAAACACAGTATGAGTTTTTAAGATATGATAAAATGTATCCTCATAAATCCTTTGGCTTAGCAGCCTTAAGTATATATTGAGCAATGTCCTGAAAATGTTTCTTTAAATAAGGGAAGAAAATAGAAAAATCCACCAGCTAGAAGGGTTCTTTGTGTTCTATAGAATGTGACCAATTGGCAATGGAAGCATTTAGGCTCTTAAAGAGAAAACAATCCATATCTATTAGAACAAGCCGATGAACCAAATTTCCCAGCTTGCCTTGGTCCAGGCAAAGGAGAGACAAGCTAGCTAATTGATCCATCAGGTAAGCTGAGCTGCCTAGTAGAGACCACTGGTTTTTATTCTGGATGGAAGGAGATGCCATTGGGAAGCCACCAGGTTTACTGTTCTCGTTTGCTACTGATATATCCCATGGAGCTGCCATTGCATAGGATACTGTATGAGACCATCTTCAGGAACACCATGGGATATGGTTGGACTCTGGAGAGAAAAGGCATGTGGTACCACCCTGGAGGCCTTGAGCAGCCCAATCAGAGATGGCACATCAGGAATATCCTTGCTGTTCCTCTCCTGCCTTCTGTGCTCAATGAGGCTAAAAGCAAGTAATACTTGGCTAAACAGTAAGTGGCTCGAGTTATGTCATCCCCTGGCTATTAGACATAGACACTGGCCAGACAGTCTAATTGATGAGGCCAAACTAGTGAAGGACTCTGTCTCACAAAACAAGACACCATCTTACACACAGGTGAACCTAGCCCCACCCCATGTTGGATAGTTCTGTGTCAACTTGACACAAGCTAACGTCATCCAAGAGGAAAGAACCTCAACAGAGAAAATGCTTCCATAAGATTACCTAGTAGGGCACTTCTTAGTGATTGATGGGGGAGGGCAAGCCCATTATGGGTGGTACCATCCCTGGGCTGCTGGTCTTGAGTTCTAGAAGGAAGCAGATTGAGCAAGCCAGTCAGCAGCATCACTCCATGGCTTCTGCATCAGCTCCTGCCTCCAAGTTCCTGCCCTCACTGCTTTTGATGATGAACTGAGATATGGAACTCCAAGCAAAATAAACCCTTCCACCTCCATGCCGCTTGTTGTCATGATGTTTTGTCACAGCAACAGTAATGCTAAAACATCCACAACGTGCATGCATGGGCATCTGCCCATGATGTAGACCCACACATACCCACACACAAATCAAAGAATGTTTTCCTATATAAACTTATCTTTACTGCTTAGATGCATAGTCTACCATCTATGAAAGGTTAGCCTTCCATATTCTTTAAGGCGTGCTGTGAGTTACTGCAACTGGACCAGCAGGCAGCTCTATGATTCTTTAGCTTACTACACGTCTGACAGTCTTTTCGCCATGTTAAGGCTGTCATAGTTTAATTTTGTTTACTCCAGTTAAGGGTTGAGTACGTACCATGTGGCGTGGTCACGGGTGTGTTTGGGTGACAGGGTCTGGCTCTTCCCAGCATTATGGATCACAAGCAAACTCAACATGTCTCCATCACAGAGATATTGACATTTTCCAATATACACTTCTGGGGAGTCGTGCAGTCACTAATGCGCTTGCTGAACAAGCAACTTTGACACCCACATTACAGGCCTAGTGAGGCTGTGTACACATCTGTAGCACCAGCTCTGGGAAGCGGAGACAGGCAGATCCTGGGTTAGCTAGTTATGGAGACTAGCTAATGCCATGAGAGACCCTGTCTCAAAATATAAGAGGAATAAGTGATCCCCACTACAGGCCTCCACATATGCATACACTCCTACATGGATGTAAACATAGAGGCAGGTCCACATATGGATGAACACACAGACACACATGGAAGGATGAACAGCTTTTGGTTGTGGAGAGTTATCCAACATAAGGAGCGCATGGGATGCTTAGTGACATCCCTGGCTTCTAACTTCTGATGCTTGAAGTATCCCTGCCCTGAAGTGGTACTCAGAGCTGTACCCTGAAAGCAGTAGTCAGAAGTTCATAGCTGAAAGGCCTGGGCTCATTCCCACTGTACTGTGGGCAACTTTGTGACATTGTCTGGCTAGTTGTTGCTGTTGTTGTTAATTTTTATTTTTGGAGTGCGTGGGCAGGGGGCAGGGTGTGGTATACACACATGTGTGTGTTGAGGTATGTTGTCCTGTGTGCATGTCCTTGAGTACATAGAGAGGCCAGAAGGCTGACATGTGCCCTGCTCTGTCCCTGCTCATAGAGGTCTCTTGTTGAACCTAGAGCTAGGCTGGCAGCCAGTAAGAGCTCCAGCAATCCTCCTGTCTCCTCCCCACCACCATGCTGGGCCTACAGGCATGTAAGGCCATGCTAGACTTTGATATGAATGCTAAGGATTTGAACTCCTGCTTGCACAGCAAAGGACTCTTGCTGTGGACTCATTTCCCCAGCCCTGGCTATTTTTCATCTTTTCAAGATATGAGGGGTTTTCACTCTTGAGCCATCTTTCTGGCATTTGATTTATTTTTCTAGTAATACCTTGCGAAACTGAGCTTTTTAGGTATGCGTCTCCTGCTCATTTCATGACAGCATTCATTTGCATAAATTCCTCTTTAGTAGAGGCCTATCTCATGAAAAGAATGTTTAAATTGTGCAGAATTTCCCTTTCTGGGACAGAGGTTGAAACAAAAATGGCTCCAATGCTGTAACCTCTTATGTCAATTGAATTATGGGAAAATGATGCCTCAGAGCATAGATATAAAAAACCAACAGGAGCAAAATGAGGAACATTTTGGGGATGCGTCTGAATTGTTTTTGAATGCATGATTTCCGTGTAAGTATTTATTTCGGTGAGAAAAAAAAATGTAACTATTATCCTCTGTCCTAATAAAGGCCTTTATTTGCCAGATTAAAGCAAATCAGTCAGTGGGCAAGCCAGAACAGTGATGAAGGAAGCATTTCCAGCCTTGAACTTTTCACCCTAGATTCTTGAGTCCACATCTTTATTTTATACTGAAAGCGAATCGAGTGACTAAGAAAGTAATAGTAAACACCATAGGCTAGCAAGAACAGGTTGTGAACGCTGCTGGCCTGCAAACGATGATGTGTGTGTGTGTTTGTGATGTGTTATGTGTTATGTGTTTGTGTATGTATGTGTGATGTGTGTGTGTGAATGTGTTATGTGTGTTTGCTAGTTGCTTGCAATGCTCTGTTAGCAGAATTGTAACACACACACACACACACACACACACACACACACACACAAGAGCAACACAAGTAGTTTTTAGCATTTGTCTTTATTTTCTTTCTTCCTGTGAAACTGATTCTCTCCTTCTATCATGTGATTTCCTGGGATCGAACTCAGATCGTCAGGCTTGGCAGCGGGCACTTTCTCCCCGTGAAGCCATCTCACTGACCCTCCTATGTAGTTTTTCATTGGCTTTGTTTCTGTTCTGCTTTTCGTCCTTTAGCTGTCCTGCTTATCTCTAATGTAAAATGGTGCATGCTACTGTTTAGATGAGAGGACTGGAAGAAGGAAGCTGTTCAGCTCAAAATCAGTCTACCGAGCACGAGCTCTCCATCCCCACAAAACATGTACAAAAATAAACAAACAAACAAATAAATAAATAAACAAACGTGGGAGGAGAGAGGGAGAAAGGGAAGATAAGGATGCGGGGAAGGAGATAGTGAGGAGGGAAGAGCAAGAGAAAAGCCAAGGAGCTGCTGATGCTCATGAGCAAACTCCTGCCCTGTATCCCTCTATGCCCATTTTGAAATCTAAGAGAACTGGGCCTGCGATCTTTGAGACTTGGTGACAGTGTCATAGAGACCATTCTTCCTCTTCACTGAGCAAGGCCAAGCACCCTTGCTCTCTGCGTGTGCTGTCGTCAGGTGTCAGGAGATCACCTTGGGAATCTAATTGGTCTACTGATTCCCCAGGATGGCCCACAAGAATGACCCGGTGAAAAGACGCACGTCTTGAGACATGGCTCCGCATTTTACTTTCAAATCACAGTGGGACCAGGGCCATCTCTTGTGTTCACTTGCCAGCTGAGAAGGCAGTTCTCCAGAGGTCTAAAGAAGGCGGCCATATGTTCTCCATTGCCTTCTCTATGGCTTGCTAGTTCTGTTTTGCTTGCATTCATTCTACCAGGCAGGAAAATATCCCACTTAAAGGGAATCCTGGCAATCTCATCTATTCCTTTTGTCTCTAAGGATGTCTGACCTGAAATTCTGCCACGAGCATCACATGCCGTGAGGCCATATTGACATTAGACCTCTGGTCCCCTTCTGGCCCCTTGCCATAGGAAACTCTGGCCTGAGCTGTTTCAAAGCCTTAGGTAGCATCATGTCTGGCTTACTACAAATCAGCCAGCATGATTATTTCTATGTGCTGTGGAGAAATTATTCCAAATAAATAAGAAAACATGAAAGGGAGAACTTTGGTGGGTCACATGCTGGCTGTCCATGTCTCATCCCCAGAACCCATGTTTTATTTTGTTTTGCTAACTAGGTGGCTGTGACAGTCTGTGCTTGTAGTGCCACTGCTGGGGAGGCAGAGACAAGTGGATCCCTAGGTCCTACTTGGCGAGCTCCAGGCTAATGAGAGCCCTGCCTCGCAAAGCAAAGTCGATGGTAACTGAGAATGACACAAGAAGTTATCCTCTGGCATGCACCCATACCCACCTACCCCCCCCCCCACAGAGAGAGAGAGAGAGAGAGAGAGAGAGAGAGAGAGAGAGAGAGAGAGAGAGAGAGAAGAGAGAGAGGAGAGAGAGAGAGAGAGAGAGAGAAGAAAGAGAGAGAGAGAGAGAGAGAAGAAAGAGAGAGAGAAGAGAGAGAGAGAAGAGAAAAGAGAAGAAGAAAAGGAGAGACGAGGGGAGAGAGGGGAGAGAAGAGGAGAGAGAAGGGGGAGAGGAGAGAGAGAGAGGAGGGGAGGAGAGAGAGGAAGGAGGAGAGGAAGAGAGAGAGAGAAGAGAGAGAAGAGAGAAGAGGGAGAGAGAGAGGAGAGAGAGAGAGAAGAGAGAGGAGAGAGAGAGAAGAGAGAGAGAAGAAAGAGAGGAGAGAGAGAAGAGAGAGAGAGAAGAGAGAGAGAGAGAAGAAAGGGGGGGCAGGCTCCACCTCTCAACCTCACTCATTAGGATGGGAGATAGCAAGAGCTATTTTGAAGGAAATTCCTTCACGCTCTCTAGCTCTACTTGTGTGCAATTTGGAATCCCAAGCAGCTTCTTCTGTTAACATGAGTATTCTTTGTCCCACCCACTTCAAGGTGGAAGGAATTCTAGCAGAAAGATAAGATGAGGGCACCTGCCAGAAAGCTCAGAAAATGCCAACCCAGGCCAGGAAGTACAAGCAGACCGGATAAGCAGAGTTCTACTTGTAATGGCTATCATTTTAGTGAGTATTATAAAGCCATGCATGGCTTAGTTTATGTTAAAGCTTGAAGTCTGTATGGATCATCACATCTTTCTAAATCAGGCCTGGCATACTTCCTGTAGGGGCCCAAATTGTCAATAAGAAACCCAGACTGGCTGTACCATTTGTGCTGAAACTCGTCAATAATATGAAAGAACTGCACTGAATTCCAATAAAGTTTTATTTACAATAGGAAAACAAGTGGCAGGCTGAATGTGGCCCCACTGGTTTGCAGTGCGCAGATGGGTCGTCTAGGAAAACTCAAAGTGCATTGCACAGGAAAGCAGTCCCCTGTCTATAAAATAGCTGGCCATATTGGTGTAAATACACACACAATCAGGTTTAGCTTCAGGGAACGTGTACATTGCTTGAGTGCCCAGTATTCTTTCACACGCTCACATACACACACACACACACACACACACACACACACACACACACACACACACACACACCACCAACACCACCACTACCACCACCTGTGAATCATTACCAAGAACACAGTGTTTCTGTCTCAATGCACATTGCCCTCACCTTCTGTCTCGTTCTTCTAGGCCACCCCTGCCTGGTGCTAAAGCTGCTCAGTGGTAAGCCTCCCTGGTGACAAGTGCTATTTGCTTTTCAGAACAACTCAGTCTCCTCAAGCCCCGGCCTGCAGCTCTTGAAAAAGATCCTAAGCCCGGGCTGCCTGCCTAGGCAGACTCCCTGAGTCTGTGGGCTGAAGAGAGTATCACATTTCAAATGGATTAGCTGACTGTTGGGAATGCAGAAGGGGGTTGAAAGTCTCTTAACTTCTAAATGCAGCGCATAATGGGGTTCTATGAATATTTAATTGAAGTGCAAGACCTGAAGTTCTTTGCAATTAGTTTAACCATTGCTTTTAGGAGAGAGAGAGAGAGAGAGAGAGAGAGAGAGAGAGAGAGAGAGAGAGAGAGAGAGAGAGAGAGAGAGAGAATTTCCTTGGAGTGTTACAGGACTGTCTCTGCACTCTTTGTTTCCCTCTTTCCAGAACCTTGCAGCAGCTGGATCATGGCTGCTTTTACAAAATGCTCAGAGTCCTTTCCTTCTTATGCTGCAGCCAGCTCAGCCGGCAGTTTCACATACAATGTTGCTTGCATTTCTAGTTCCCCCTCTCTCTCCTGTCTCCACTTGGAGCCTGAACAGAGCCTTGGCGCCAAGCCTTGCTGCGACACACACCTGTTTACTTTCCCAATGAAATGTGAAGCTTGCTCAGAATCTTAATGACCTTTCGCCCTTTGCTACAAAAACCTTAGAATATGCCCTGACACAAACCAGACTCGAAGAACACTTGGCTGGGTGAATGACCCTAGCCTTCGCGTTGGTAGCATGAGAGAGTTTTATAAACCACTGCAGCTCTGTTGTAAGCTTTCGTTTTGATAATCCTTTATGCTCAACACTGCTAGGGATGGCAACCTTGACTTCCAGGAAGCAGCGTGTGGTAGAAAAGCAACAGGAAGTCATCATCACCAGAAAACTAGAAAGTACAACCTAGAGTCAAGAATGGCTGGCATTGCTTTCAGGAGAGCTGGGTCTTTGTGGATGTGAGAAGTGTTGTGTTAAGAAAGAGAACAGGGTGTGTTCTGTGACAGCCACTACAGAATGTAGTGTTAGAAGGAACTGAGAGAATCAGGGTACAAGATGATGTCTCCAGAGGGAAGGTGGGGACTTGACAGTCTACCATTTAATGAAGACTGGTTTGGGATAGCGTGGACTACGTTTTCTTGTCATTTGTAACTCCCTCACACCCTCCCCCCCACTTCTTTTGTCATTCTAACAAGAACATGGTCGAGATATCAAATCATTTTGTTCAGCAAACAATTTGGAGGCACATATTTTGCATCCAGATTCATGGACGCCCTTGTGTTTGCTTGCTTAGATATTGCAACCAGTTATTTTTATTTTGTTTATCCCTGTATTCATGTTTGTGTGTGTGTGTGTGTGTGTGTGTGTGTGTGTGTGTGTGTGTGTGTGTGCATATGTGTGTATCTTTGTATGGAGGGGCGCTGCATGTACACCTGAAGGCCAGAGGTCAGCATCCACTGCCATTCCTCAAGAGCCGAGACAGGATCTTCTACTGTGTCCTCATGTTCTCCAATTAGACTAGCTTGGCTGGCAGTGAGCCCCATGAGTCCGCCTACCTCAGTCTTCACAGTGCTAGGATTACAAGTGTGTGCCAGCAGCCCTGACTTTTTTTTTAAAACTGTTGGTGCTAGAGATTGAACTCAGATCATCATACTTGGAAAACAAACACTTTAGCAATTGATAAGCACTCCAGCCCACGCCAGCCATTCCTCAACTGGCCTAGGCATCTCCAATGCGTCCTCTTGTGCCCCCTCCACAGAAAACCTTCATATCCACATTGAAAAGTTTCAGAACACAAGACTGGCCACATCACAGTACTTGCACCTTAACTTCTGAGGACACAGGAGAAGGCCCTTCCTGGGCTCTGCCAGCCTGTAGCTTCCTTCTCGATGTTGAATCAATGGAGCTTGCCCCCCCGCCTCCCCCCATTCTCTGCGTGTGCCTGCTCACGTCTTCACATGAGCCAGCCATGCCCTACGTCACTTCTCCCCTATTTGCTCCTGAATAGTTTGAGTTAGCCCTAACCTCAGCCACCTCCACCACCATGATTACCAAGGGAGACTGTCCTTGTGAATAGTCAGAGGTTGTTTTTTGCAATAACTCGATGCATTCTTGGCCTTTACCTTTCAGTGTTGCAGGTACCCAGCGCAGTCTTTGGCATTTGACTGATGTGGGGAGGGACTGAGTAGATATGCAGTCTTTAGCAATGAGTTACAAAGTACAGTAAGGATCTTACCTTCTTTTCTGCATAGATTTAAAGTTCTCGTATCTCCACAGAGTTGCTCTTGGCTTTGCTAACATATCCTTTCTCATGGTTTCCTGTCTCCTTTCAGTCTTGTTTTAAACCTTTCTTTTCCTTTTGTCTTTCTGCTGATACCTGCTGAGCTCCTCTGCTGATCTGAGAAATGAATCCCAATGCATTCTAGACTCTAATGCTCCAGCAATGCTCCATAATGTGTGACACAGTGTTCTCCTCTGGCGGTGGATTCTGGAAATGATCACGGGCTGCCACTCCTGGGAGAGTATTTTTGGGTTGTGGTAATATTTTTCTCTTTCACTATGTACTAGTGACAACAACAGAACACAACGTAAGAACTTCCATGGCAACATCTGTGGAGAAATAAATTCTTTTGTGGGAGGAAACATCTGTTTTCCATATATCTCTAAATTGTTAGCACATGGATTTCCCAGTACCTTTGTTTATTAGTAAATAAATCTCTTTTCCACAGGATAGTTGACCATGTCTGGATGTGTCCTGAGGATGCAACATTGTGTATGTCATGTAAAAGTGAAGAGATTCTTAACATCACTTTATAGGGAGATCTTGGTGGTTAAAAATACATATATCACCTAAGTGCGTGCCCAGAACCCTCATTGAGTCACCCAGTTTCAGGGTATCTGAAGCCCTCTTGTGGCCTCTCTAGGTACTACACTCATGTGCACATACCCCAAGGCACATATACATACGTGTAATTAAAAGTAAATATTATAAAATTAAAATATTGAAGCCATATTAAATGCATGGCTTTTCTAAAGTTTATTGTCATTTGATATACCCTGATGGAGCGCTGAAATTTTATAAATGGATATTTCAACAATTTATCACTTTTTTTTTTAAATTATTTTTGTTAACTTGGCTTTTATCTCTTTATTGTCATACAAAATAACCCAATGGTAGTAAATATATCCTCATCAACACTTCTAACTGTTGTATCCCTGAGAGAATGGTTGTTATCAGTTTCGTATCTAGGTTTTCAGACATTTCTCTAAACACGTATAGGCCAAGGGGTGCTCTGGTAGCATAATCGGTTAGCACACAGTACTTACAGTACTTTTATAGGTCAACATATGGATTCATAAGTCAGTACACTTTATTTAAAATATACCCATATACATTTATATTAGTTTGATGCTTGACTTTAACAATGAACGGTATATTTGTAGGTTTAATTGATTACACAGTCTGTATAATTCGGACATATAGCCTTGCGTAACCACAGCTCCTCCAGCTGCAGTTCACATGATCCAGACATTTGATGGTTTGTTTATGAGAAGATAGCAGATAGGTGTTTCAAAGTCTGGCTCACTGAAGGTGGATGTCACCGGTAGTAGTTAGCTCTTCTTACTACTGTGACAAAATGCCTGACAAGAAGCAACTGCAGCTGGGACAGCCTAAGTCCATCATGACAGAGCAGGAACTGCTATGGCTTGTGGCCAAGCGTTGTGGTTGCTGCTTGGTCACATGGCTGTAGCTTGGGAGGCAGAGACAGAACATTCCTCAACCTTCACTACCTCCAGGTAGGTTCCATTCACAAAAGTTCCACAGCCTCTGTGTTGTGAGAGTTTTCTTCTGCTGAATGGGAGCTAAGCAATGTCCACCCTCCTCAGATGGCCCCAATGAAAAGCAAAGCATGATTGTGGCAAAGTTCATTATGAGGAAGCCAGCGAGCTTACTGTGCTTTCTTACAGAGTATGAGGGTGGGCGAGCCTAGAGGAGTGCGGGTGGTCCCAAAGTAGCTGTACACAGCATAGATAACAGCATAGATTTCCTCATAGTTGCAAAGATGGAGCGCCCTTCCCCGTAGTTTTCCCCAGTGTATGTACTCTGCCCCGAGACCCTGAGGTCATGCTGTCATCAGGGCAGAGATGCGGACAGCTGTTTTGGAAGAGTGAGTGGATAGTTGGGTCAGGGGAGCGACCCTACCTGTGCTCTTGTTCAGTTTGGGAAAGTGAACAGTGAACAAGCCTGACTGTGATGACCTTTTGCCAGCAGATCCAGCTACATACATGATGGGTGGCAAGATTCTAACTTGGGGGACAGGGCTTGTCAACATTTTCACAACAGTGCCACCAGCTGGGTAATCAACTGTTCACACACATTTCAAGGGCAAAGTGAGGTATCAGCTGAACACCCAGATTCTTTCTTTCTTAAACATTGGCTTCCGCCTGCCTCGTTCTTTTGACTGCCTCAGATGCAAGCATCTGTTCAAACTACACTTAAGAGGGAAAACATGAGACCTGGGAAGAGACAGCTTCCCTTCTATCAGGAACTCTAGAAACCATAAACATGCTTCCCAGTGTCCTTACCAGAACTGGGGCAGTTTCTTAACAAGGGAAGGTGAGAACACCAGTATGCAGCAAACAGGAAGCAAGTGTGTGCCATTGGACCTGTAGTGATGTAGCATTGGGACTCTGTGACATTGGACCTGTAGTGATGTAACATTGAGTCTCTGTGACATTGGACCTGTAGTGATGTAACATTGAGTCTCTGTGACATTGGACCTGTAGTGATGTAGCGTTGGGTTTCTGTGCCATTGGACCTCTAGTGATGTCACATTGAGACTTTGTGCTGAGATGAAACTGTTCTGATCTAAACTAAGAAGCAGACAGTGGAGGGAGGAGAAGCCAAAGCAGCCATAGGTCGCCAGGCTCAGGCCTTTTTTACCTTTGCTATTAAAGACAGTGCTGAAGTGAAAACAGTTGCACGTACTCCCTTGTTCAGGCATAGATTTGCTTCTCTGTGGAGATACAGTGAAGAAGACCCATGTGCTGTGGGATACAACATAGACTACCAACTTCTGGCCAAGCACTGTACCACTTTAAAGTCTTCTAAGCTCTGTGTGGACCAGCATCTTAACTGTGCAACAATTGACTACTGTGGAGGAGAGAATGACATCTACTGCTTTCTTTAGTAGACCATTGCCTGTGAGATCTGTATCTTTTAGTTCCTGGATTTTTCTCCTCTGGCTCTATCAACGTACCACTCATACCCTATTTATTCTATCTTGGTACATTTTAAACTCTTTGTTTTTGCTTGCTTGGAATCATAATAATTTCTCAATATACTTGGTGGTTATCATTTTGGTTTTTCTATTCCTTTATTTTCTTCTATATTCTGGATAATGTTTCTTGGCTTGTTTTATGTTTGTAACCTATTGTGCATTTTTAATTTAATTTAAATTTTTGAGAATTTCACACATGAGAACTGTACTTGTATTGTACTTACCACTCCCCTCTTCTCCCAACTGCTCCTGTGTCTCTCCCTTCCTACTTCCCAAATTTATAGCCTCTTCTTTCATTATTATTCAGTCACACACACACACACACACACACACACACACACACACACACACACACAGAGAGAGAGAGAGAGAGAGAGAGAGAGAGAGAGAGAGAGAGAGAGAGAGAGAGAAGCACAGAAACTCCATGGTTTCATGAAGGCCTGCCTCTCATAAAAGGAAAAAGATAGTAGTAGTAGCAGCAGCAGCAGCAGCAGTAGTAATAATAATAATAATAATAATAATAATAATAATAATAATAATAATAATGATGATGATGATGATGATAGATAATATTCCAAATACAAGTATGTTCTTTATTTTAAAAATTTAGAGATTGAATGTACTTTAGTACTGCATAACACCTTCCACTCACCAGTAGACTGAAATAACACACCTTTGTGATGTAAGGCTTAGGCCAAAGACTTAGCTGAGGGTCATTATTTTCCTTGCAAACCTCAGCTCCTGTAATAAGCAGGACTAATATCTCCACCCCACCCGACCCTGCCAGGGAGTTGTTCTCCTATACCCAAAGCTTCCTTTCCACGACTTCCTGCCATGTGGCCCTCTGTACCGTTTGGCAGCTGCTTCCTCAAGCTCAGTAGGAGAATCTGTGCTGCCTCAAAGACAAGGCCATTTCTTTGTATATGCTCCAGACCCAGATTAAAAAACTGTGCTGCCTCAAAGCCATGGCCATTTCTTTGTATATGCTCCAGACCCAGATTAAAAAACTAGCCCCAGATACACACGTAGATGTGCTTGCAAACTGACCAAGACAGTCTAACCCATCATGCCCATGGTCTGGGAGATGATTCAGGACATGTGGGTAGTGATGGTGAAGACCATCAGAAAGTTGCCACACACAGGGCAAAAGGTCAATGGTGAAGTGCTGGTTGAGATGAGCCTGGTGTCCTTTTGAGTAGAGAGTGCAGCACAGCCTCCCTGGCAAGTGACATTGGAACTCAGCTATAGACTTTACCAAGTTTTCTGTTTTTCAAAAGCCCTGTTTTTATTTTACCAGCTGAAGGGACATCAAGTTCCATATTTCAATCAAGAGCAGCTAAGCACCTGCGAGAGACAGCTAGGAGGCTATGTGGCTGGGGCAGAGTGACCGAGGGGCGGACGGTCAGGACTGGAGGCCAGGAAAACCATCACAGGCTTTGTGTAGTGTCCTCAATGGTTGCTTTGTTTTGTAAAGCCGCACTGAAATTACTTGTTTTGCCCAAGAATGTTGCTTACAGTTGAGATGCATTTAGAAGACATATGCTGACAATCGATGCCTGGGCAACCCCGAGACTCCTTGATGGGTGAATGTTGGTGTTAAGAAGGGAACGGGTATATTCCAAGTTCATTCTTAAAACACTAACTGCAAAGTGTGCCTGTCCTACCTCCATCCTCTGGAAGGGAAGGAATCCCATTGTCAGGGTAGATACGTATGTACACATAGCAGGCACATTGCTTCATAATGCATCCAATTACGTTAACTAGATGCCACATTTTTCTTCACATTTCAACTCTTGCAAACACACATGCGCACCCTACCTAATCTTAATTATGATTTGTATGAATCCCTTGCATTTAGTTTTTATTGTTACATATTACAGTCTATAATTTGGGACTTGCAACATGACAGGAAACATAAGATGTGTTCCTTTAATTGGGCCACATATGTTTCTTTTATGACATATTGAGGCCTACTTTGCTGAGTCTACTTAGGCGTCCCAGAGAAGAAGATGCCATAAAAATTCCTCAAAATCGATATAATAAATCAAGGCTCCTAGCCAGAAGGCTTCCTGATGAAAGTGCCTTGCAGACCTGGCAGTTTTGTGACCTGGTAGACACAGACCCACCCCATCCATCTTCCTGACTCACGCAGCAACTTTAAAAGTAATTTGTTGGATTCTGAGGTATGGCTCGGCTCTCTTCCTGGATGTCTCAATGAGACTCCGAGATCTGACAGTCACACTCACTCTTCTTTCTTATACTCCCTTCTGCCAGATCCCCTCCTTGCTGCGAGAGACACCATCTGCTCTGCTTGCGTTGTCGGACGCATCGCAGAGACTCTGTTGTCAATTCTGTTCCAATATCAAACAATTGCTAGTTTATTTTCAAGGCAGACTTATATGCTAAAGCTCCTCACTGATTCTCACTTGTCCTTTGACAGCCATGGTAACTCATATTTGTGTATGTGTGTGTGGTGTGTGTGTGTATGTGTGTGGTGTGTGTGTGGTGTGTGTGTGTGTGTGTGTGGTGTGTGTGTGTGGTGTGTGTGTGTGTGTGTGTGTGTGTGTGTGTGTGTGTGTGTGTGTGTGTGTGTGTGTGTGCACTCATACTTGTGCAGGTGGATCTGACCGAGGTGGCACATGTGCCACTGCTCCACTCATGTGGAGACCAGAATACAACCTCGACAGTCATTCCTCACACACTGTCCTTTTTGGCTTGTGTGTGTATGCTTTGTGTGTGTGTGTCTGCGTGTGTACTCGCAGGGGCCTGAGGAAGGCATCAGATACCTGGGAAGTGATTCTGAATCACCTGTCATGGTGCTGTAGTCTAACCGTAATCTAAAAGATGAGCTAGCCCTTGTAACTCCTAAACTATCTCTTCAGCTGCGTTTTCTTGCTTGTTTTCTGAAACAAGCCAGTAAACCCCAGGACTCTACCTGCCTCTGCCTCTCCAAGGCTGGGGGGTATACGTGTGTACCACCATACCTTGCCTTTTCTATGTGGGTTCATGACATTGCGCTCAGGTCTTCCTGCTTGCAAGGCAAGAACCTTACCAAGTTATCTCTCCAGTCCTTAGCTTTGATTTTTGATATGAAGTCTTTCTTGTTTTAGTCAAGGGTAGTTTTGAGATCCTGCCTTCAAGTGACCCCTTTCTCTCAGTCCCTGGAATATCGTGGACCCAAGGTACATGTCATTGCTCTTGGCTAAGCATTGTCTTTATCTGCAGCATCAAAGCATGCATTTTTGGTGCTAGCTGTCACTGGCTTGCCTTGCATTGGTTTTCAGTGTGCCTGCAGAGAGTGAACACACTTTATGCCAATGACTTCCTCACTATAGAGAGGTTGCTAGTGACAGCTAGACTGGATTCTGAGACTCAAATCCTGGCTTCTTCAACCTAGCAGGGAACACTACCAAAGATGTGACCACAAAGGCCCCTGAGTATTGTCACTGTCACAAGGCAGTAAGCACTGGGTCCCATGCCCTCATTTCCGAGAAGTGATCCTTGCTGGTGTGACCCTTTTGTAGCATCCCTTACTTTCATCTGTTCCAAGTTTTGGGAGTGGGAGTCACTTCTACTTTGTGATTGAAACTGATCTATTAAATAGAAAAGATTTAGGAAAGAAACTGGAAAGCACATGCTGTATGGGGAGAAATATTTATTCTTCTGACGTTAACTATGCAGGTATTGAAATCCTGCATAGTTATTGTGATGATGGAACAAGATGGCGTGTGCAGACTTCTAGGCAGTGATAAGAAATGTTCTCAGGGCCTGGGAAGGTGACTCAGCTACTAAGAGCACAGACTGCAATTGTAGAAGACCCAGACTTAGCTCATATCACCCAAGATTATGCCTCATAACTGGCTAAAACTTAGTTCTAGGGGATCTGATGCCCTCTTCTGGCCTACTTAGGCATAAGTCTAGCATGTGATACCCATAAATAATGCAGACAAACACCCACACACATAAATAAAAATAAATGAATCTTGGCGGATCTGGACCTGGGGGGCTCTGCTCAAACTACTGTAGCAAGCAAGAACAATGCATGCAGTAAACCTAGACCCCCTATCTAGCCAATGGACAGCACATTCTCCACAGTTGTGTGGAAAGTGGGGACTGACTCTGGCATGAACTCTGGTGTCCCCTATTTGACCACTTCCCCTTGGTGGGGAAGCCTGGTGGCACTCAGAGGAAGGGTAAGCAGGCTACCAGGATGAGACCTGATAGGCTGTGATCATATGATGTGGGAAGAGGTTCCCTTCTGTCACAGACCTAGGGGAGGGGAATAGGGTGAAAGAGGGAGGGAAGGAGGGAACCGGAAGATACAAATGAGGGGAAAACAACTGAGATGTGATCTGAAGAAATTACTTAAATAAAAAAAGCAAAAAATTCATTTTATTACTTAAAAAAATAAATCTTTAAAGAATCTCCTCTCTTTCTCGATGTTTCTTTCAGACACCGTGTTTGCACCTGTGTTTGTATGGATGGCATATATGCCATGTAATGTATTGAATTGTACACAACACATACATCACAGCAAATCTGTAATATATGTGTCTATATATATATATATACTGTACATGTATATGACAATTAGCATAATACATATATAGGTGTTAACTAATTCCACTTCCACTCCAGATTCTGTACTCTTCTAAGAACCAGAATGAGTCTCTCTTATTCTCCAGAGATGCACAGACATCAGAGCAAACCCTAGGTAGACGATGCACAAGGGAAGAAAAGACGCCAAGGAAACTGTCAGTGTCCAGAGACCTGAGTGAACCCTACCTGACTTAGAGCCACAGACACATAACTAACGCCGTACGTACGCACTTACACCTTAGCATTTCTCACTTTTGAGAATGTTCTGTTTTGTGACTTGGATCACTGGCAGCACTAGAAGAAAAGAAAGCAAGTCTCTTTGCCTGCAGGAAGAGGCGCAGATGCGTTTGATTTCCATAACCCGTGCAAAAAAAGGTGAGCATGATGGATGGACATTTGTAATTTCAGCAACGGGGATGTGGAAATAGGTGGATTCCTGGCAAGCCACACTAGCTTGCTCAACAAACTCTACGACAGGGAGAGACCCACCGCAAAGCAAACAAACAAACCAAAAGAAGAGGTGGCAGCTGGCCTAGATGGGGTGCGATTCCTCAAGTTGCTCACCCAACCCCTATTCTATCTAAAAGCTGCTGAACCTTGAGAACAAGCCAGTGCTGCAGAACCACATCTGGGAGCACATCACTGCCAATGGAGATGAACACCTAGCGCATGCCTGTGACAGAAGTCTCAGTGATGCTCTGGTATTGATGATGCTTCAGAGACCAGAGGCCTTGAGCTAGGCCAATGACTTGAAGCAATGAGTATTTGTATGTAGAGCATATGGGCAGAAAAATGTACTGGATGGCATGCTGCAGTTTCCAATGCCACTGTGATAAACATTTGTGATGGGGGGGGGGGAAGCAGAGAGGACCAGAGTGGGGAGTGCACTGGGGGGAGAAGTGGAACCATGCCAGTGTGCATGGCCTAAACTGCTGCCTAAGGCCGTGTTCATGATGTCCCTGGCCCATGTTGCCACCAGGGGCCATGTCTGGGTCTGTGGCCTTGCTGCAGTGTCTGTGGCCTCTGTGGCTCTTGTTGCCACTGAAGGCCATGCACATGTCCATGGTCTGTGCTGCTGCCTGAAACCACATTGATGTCCATGGGCCGGGCCACCACCAGGGACTGTGTTGGTGTCCTTGGCCCATACTGCCACTGGAGAGACCATGCTGAGGTCCATGGTCCATGCTGTCACCAGATGCCATGTGAAGGTTCCTGCTCCATGCTGCTGTAAAGGACAAGGAAGATTCTTCTGCCATCATGTCAATGACTGCAGACTCACAGTTGGGAAAGAGAGACATAGAAGGCTTCTGTGACAGCCTCTACATCTCCCGCACCCAAATTGACAACCTAGGCATGAAGCCATCAAAGAGAACTCTTAAAAAATGTGATAAGGATGCTGACGTGTAGCTGTCCACAGTAGATGGCTACTGGTGGGGGTGGGATGGGGAAGGATTTACTTTTTCTTAAAAAGCTGGCCACGGGGCGTTTGAGCATGCTCCAGTGACTAGATGGACAACACAAATTGGACTTCTTTTGAAGAGGTTTTTTGTTTGGTTGGTTGTTTTTGTTTTTAATTTTGCGAGGATGTCACAAGGGTGGGGGGCTAGACGTGGGAGGAGTAGGAAATAAGGGTGTTTGGGACCCATTATGTGAAATACCCAAATAGTCGATAAAGTTTTAGATAAAGGGAAAAAATGTAGCCAGCACTTGGGGAATGACACTGAGATTGTCCTGTGACCTCCACATGCACACACACCTGCACTCACACACACACACACACACACACACACACACACACACACAGAGAGAGAGAGAGAGAGAGAGAGGAGAGAGAGAGAGAGAGAGAGAGAGAGAGAGAGAGAGAGAGAGAGAGAGAGAGAGAGAGACAGAGAGACAGAGAGACAGAGAGACAGAGAGACAGAGACACAGGGACAAAGGCATGTAAGTAGACAGGCAAACAGTCTGAGAATCATCTTTTAAAATAGTACTAACAATTGCTTATGTTTTGGTTCATGGTAAAAGAATACCCTTTAATAAGAACATTCTGTAGATAATGGTTAGCTCCATTCATCCTGGCCTGTGAGATCCTTTCAATGTGATCCTGTAGCTATTTAAAACAAGTGCTGGACATTCAGCTGGAGGGACTCCCTCCTTTTCCTGGACTTCTAATCTCATCTCTCTTGCTCTCCCTCTTGTGATCTTCAGTCTCCTCCTCTCAATCTCTCCCTCCTTTATTTCCCGCCACAGACATAACGAAAATATCACTTGATTCCAAACCTTTTCCTTCAGAGGCTTCTGTTTGCACAACATCGCGTCTGTTATTCAGAGAACGTTACCATGCACTTCAAAAGTTGCCAATGTAGAATACGGCTTGGGCAAACTGGAAAGCTAAATCTGGCCCGCAAGCTACTTTCAAAACTAAAGTTTCACTGGTGTTCAGTGGTCAGCTTCATTTGTCAACTGGACGTACCTGGGGAGAGGGGACCGCGACTGAGGAAGTGCCTCTGTAGGAGTGCCCTGTGGCCATGTCAGCGACGCACTCATTACCAACTGATGTGGGAGTGCAGACCGAAGCGGGTGATACCATCCCTAGCCAGGTGGGCCTGAGCTCTGAAAGAAAGGTAGATCTACATGGAACCAGACACCAGTATGCAGCAGTCCTCCGCTCTTGGCTTCAATTCCTTCCTCCGGATCCCTGCCTTGAGTTCTTGCATCGGCTTCCATCTTGAATGGAGTGGAAGCTGTAACCTAGCGTAACCCCTGCCTTCCTTCCCTGTTGCTTTCGGTCAGGGTTTTGTCACAGCAATTGAAAATTAAACTACAATACTCAGTCACACTCACTCTCTACCTGATTTCCTGTTTTTTTTTAAATTTGTGTGTGTGTGTGTGTGTGTGCTCACATGTGTGTGCCGTGCAGTGCACAGACATGCTTCAATGCCAGGCCTAAATAGTAACTAATGAAACAGTAAGGCTGACAAGCCCTAAAATACTCATTCTGTTCCTTTAAGGAAGAAATGGTTAACTCTGGCTCATAGGAGTGTAAAATGTGAGTGATACTGTAAGAAATGAACGTATACATAATAATATTTTGCAACTTAGAGTGACTAGAATTCTTATATGAATCAAAAATACCCAGTTAATATCTTCCAAAAAGTTAAAAGCTTGGTGAGACCCATTTGGAAATGTATAGAACATTGCTAGCAAGAGGTGGTCAGAGACAGTCCCTTCAGTAAACACCAGTGTCTGCCTTCTGCTACATTCAAAGAGAGCGCTGACTCGGGTTTATGGCCCTCGCTTCCTGCACCTCTCACAGACCCACTCCAGTGTCTCATACATACAAAGCTAAGCACAAAAGCTTGCTGCTAAACTGCCCAACGGTGCCACACATAACAAACTCAGAACGCTCTACAGTGTGAACCCGAGAGCAGCAGAGAGATGTGACTTTAGGTGGGATGCCTCGCAGAGGGCGGATGGTGGCACGGTGGCCCCTGTGGTTGAGGGTGGGCAGGATGGGTGATGAGTTGTAAATGATGGTTGTATCTCTGATCCTCTGACACTGCGAGCAGCTCTCAGTCTGTGATGATTTTCATGGCTTCTGCAGAGGACACTGTTTGCTTAGAATGAAAACTTCAAGTTCTCTGTGCCCTTTGAAGTGGGAATGCAGTGAGCAACCTTATATTAGAGTGAGCTCAAAGCCGAAGGCAGCTACTCGTGGTACCCTGCCATGCTCTGCAGCCCGAGGACAGTAATTTTATAAAATTTTTCACTTTAAAAAAAAATACACTTCTTATGTCTTTGGCCAGTGGGAATTAATTTTTTTTTTTGATACTGGGCCTAATTAAATCATCTCATCACCTTAATAACTCTGTGGATGACCTAAAGCTCTCCAGCCTCTCAATCCCATGCGTTTGTGTGGTTCCTGTGAGTCATTATCCAAACCCCAGCTCAGAGCCTTCTAAGTCTGGGCCTCAGACCCATCCCAAACATCACCGCTTCCTGGTCCCCTAAATGTCCGATTTCCTCATTAGTTGTCCTCCGTGGAGGTAGGGGTCTGTGTCTTTATGTCTCTTAGTTGTGATTCCACCCCAACACCATGCCTGGCCCATTACAGCTCCTCTTAATTAGGTGTTTGATGACTGAATAGACGCATGGTTTACAGGAGGCATCCATTACTGGAAGCAGGGTGTGTGGGGGGTGGTACAGAGAGAGCAGCTCCTTAACTCTCTTGCTGGAGGTGGTGAAGGGCCAACGTCCGGGTCTCTCCTCAAGTAGCTTCAGTTGTGGTGTGAAGCTATTTTAAAGGACTGGTAGAGCCATCTTCCATTCATCTGATTGTCAGTTTTATAGGCTAATTTCGTTTGGGGGAATCAGCCCATTCCAGTCTCAGTCACTCTGGGGCTGTGGGACTGTCCTCTGGGAACATTCTGTGTGGCTCTGACTTCCAGAACACTCGAGCAGGAGCTGTGGTGTGCCTGGGCTCATTGACTGTGCACTGAGCCAGGAGCAAGATGTTAAGGGACGTCCGGCGTGAAAAGAAAATCGGTACTGAGCCAGTTACTCAGATGTAGAGAAATTAGTTTGTGCCAAGTTGGTTTTCTTTTTTTTCTTTTTTCTTTTTCTTTTTTTCTGTTTTTCTCCTATTTACATCTCTCTCCTTCCTCCTGTCCCGTCTGCCTCTTGCTGTCTTCCTCTAGCCTTCCCTGCATCCTTTTTGTTTGTTTGTTTGTTTGTTTATGAAAGAAAAGGGATGTGGAACTTGAAAGAGAACAAAGGGGAGAAGAGGACAGATTCTTCCGCAAAATATAGTCCTCAAGCAAGGTTATGTTTCTATTGCTTTTTTAAAAAATTAAAAATATGTTTCTGGAAGCATCTTAGAGAAAATGGCTTGCCTTATAAGCAAAAGAACAGGAGTTCAACTAGAAGCCACATTAAAAAGTCAGGCTTGGTGGCATGGCCTTGTAATCCCAGGCCTGGAGACACAAAGAAAGGTGGACCCCTGAGACTCACTGACCAGCTGTCCAGCCTACTTGATGAACCCTAGGCTGGTGAGACACCCTGTCTCAGAAAGAAGTCAGCCAATGGTTGGTCCCAGAGGAACTACATGGGGTTGTTCTCTGATCCCTACGTGCACACACACCCATACACACAAATGCTCACTACCCCACACATGAACATGTACATGCATATACCCATATACAATAAATTTTTAGAGAAAACATAATCAGTAGCTTTTTAATTCAATAATATTTTTAGTAATATACGTGGAGTTCAAGGCACTGTTGCTTATGTTTCAATTTATTTAGTCCCATGGAAAATTTCTAAGGCAGAATCTAAGTGTCCAAGTATACAGATAAGGAAACAATGCAGGAGGATGGGGCTTCTTTTTTTAATATTTTATTAATTTATTCATATTACATCTCAATTGTTATCCCATCCCTTGTATCCTCCCATTCCTCCCTCCCTCCCATTTTCCCCTTACTCCCTTCCCCTAAGACTGTGACTGAGGGGGACCACCTCATAGGGTATCATGTCTCTTCTTGGTAGCCTGCTATCCTTCCTCTGAGTGCCACCAGGCCTCCCCATTCAGGGGATGTGGTCAAATATGGGGCACCAGAGTTCATATGAAAGTCACACCCCACTCTCCACTCAACTGTGGAGAATGTTCTGCCCATTTGACTAGATCTGGGTAGGGGTTCGAAGTTTACTGCGCGTATTGTACTTGGCTGGTGCCATAGTTTGAGCAGGATCCCTGGGCCCAGATCTGCCCATTATAATGTTCTTCTTGTAGGTTTCTAGGACCCTCTGGATCCTTCTATTTCCCTGTTTTCCCATGCTTCTCTACCTAGAGTCCCAATAGGAAGTCTTCCCATCTGTCCCACTTTCCTGGTAAGTGAAGACTTTCATGGGACATGCCCCTTGGGCTAGTGTCTACCTAGAGTCCCAATAGGAAGTCTTCCCATCTGTCCCACTTTCCTGGTAAGTGAAGACTTTCATGGGACATGCCCCTTGGGCTAGTGTCTGGATATAAGTGAGTATATACCATTTGACTCTTTCTGCTTCTGGGTTAAGTCACTCATTAGGAACATTTCTAATTCAATCCATTTGTCCACAAATTTTGGGATTTCCTTGTTTTTAATAGCTGAGTAGTATTCCATAGTGTATATGTACCACAGTTTCTTTATCCATTCTTCTACTGAGGGAGACTTAGGCTATTTACAGATTCTGGCTTTTATGAATGAGGCCACTATGAACATGATTGAGCAAATGTTCTTGTTGTGTGCTGGAGCATCTTCTGGGTATATTCCAAGGAAAGGAATAGCTGGGTCTTGAGGAAGCCCTATTCCCAGTTTTCTGATATAGTGCCAGATAGATTTCCAAAGTGGCTGTACTAGTTAGCATTCCCACCAGCAATGAAGGAGTGTTCCTCTCTCTCCACATCCTCGCCAGCATGTGGTATCACTTGAATTTTTGATCTTAGTCATTCTGATGGGTGTAAGATGGAATCTCAGAGTTGTTTTGATTTGCATTTCCCTGATGACTAAGGAGGTTGAGCATTTCTTCAAGTGTTTCTCAGCCATTTGATACTCCTTTGTTGAGAATTCTCTGTTTAGTCCTGAGCCCCATTTCTCAATTGGGTTATTTGGTTTGGTGGTGTTTAATTTCTTGAGTTCTTTATATATTTTGGATATCAGACCTTTGTCAGATGAAGGGTTGGTGAAGATATTTTCCCAGTCTTTAGGCTGTCGCTTTGTTCTCTTGACAGTTTCTCCTGCCCTACAGAAGCTTCTCAGCCTCATGAGGTCCCATTTATTAATTGTTGACCTTAAGGCATGGGCTGTTGGTGTTCTGTTCAGGAAGTTGTCTCCTGTGCCAATGTGTTCCAGTCTCTTCCCCAAGTTTTCTTCTAACTGATTTAGTGTCTCTGTTTTTATGTTGAGGTCTTTGATCCACTTGGATTTGAGTTTTGTGTATGGTGACAAATATGGGTCCAATTGAATTTTTTTTACATGTAGACATCCAGTTAGACCAGCACCATTTGTTGGATAAGCTATCCTTTTCCATGGAATAAATTTGACTTCTTTGTCAAAAATCAAGTGATCATATGTTTGTAGATTCATATCTGGTTCTTTGATTCAATTCCACTGATCAACCAGTCTGTTGCTATGCCAGTACCATGCTGTTTTAATTACTGTTGCTTTATAGTACAGCTCGAGATCAGGTATGGAGATTCCTCTGGATGATCTTTTATTGGTCAAGATTGTTTTAGCTATTCTGGGTTTTTCCTTTTTCCATATGAAGTTGAGAATTGAAATTTCAATGTCCTTAAAAAATTGTATAGGTATTTTGATAGGGATTGCATTGAATCTGTAGATTACTTTGGTAAGATGGCCATTTTTTGAGTGAGTTAACCCAGAAGCAGAAAGACTCAAATCGTATATACTCATTTATATCTGGACACTAGCCCAAGGGGCATGTCCCAGGAAAGTGGGTCAGAGGGGAAAATATTCTATTGGATCTCTAGGTAAGAGACGCATGGGAGAATGGGGAAATAGAAGGATCCAGAGGGTCCTAGGAACCTGTAAGAGGAACATTAAGATGGGCAGATCTGGGCCCAGGTGTCCAGTGCAAACTATGGCACCAGCCAAGGACAATACAGGCAGTAAACTTCAAACCCCTACCCATATCTAACCAATGGATAGGACACTCTTCACATTTGAGTGGAGAGTGACGACTGACTTTTACATGAACTGTGGTGCCCTATATTTGACCACGTCCCCTGATGGGGAGGCCTGGTGGCACTCAGAGGAAGGATAGCAAGCTACCAAGAAGAGACTTGATGCCCTACGAGCATATACAGGGAGAGGAGGTCCCCCTCAGTCACAGTCTTAGGGGAGGGGAGTAAGGGAAAAATGGGAGGGAGGGAGGAATAGGAGGATACAAGGGATGGGATAACAATTGAGATGTAATATGAATAAATTATTAAAATATATTTAAAAATAAATAAATAAATAAAATTCCATCTTAAAAAGATAACCATTTTTACTATGTTAATTTTCCTGATCCATTAGCAAGGAAGATCATTCCATCTTCTCGTGTCTTCTTCAGTCTCTTTCTTCAGAGTTTTGAATTTTTTTTCAAACAAGTCCTTCACTTGCTTGGTTAGAGTAACTCCTAAATATTTTATATTGCTTATGGCTAATGTGAAGGGTGTGTTTTTCCTAATTTCTTCCTCTGCATGCTTGTCATTTGTGTATAGGAAGTCTACAGACTTTTTTGACTGGTTTTGCATCCAGCCAATTTGCTGAAGTTGTTTATCAGCTATAGTACTTCTCTGGTGGAATTTTCGGGGTCACTTATGTACACTATCATATTATCTACAAAGAGAGCTAATTTGACTTCTACCTTTCCCATTTGAATCTTCTTGATCTCATTTTGTTGTCTTATTGCTCTGGCTAGAACTTCCAGTACTATATTGAAGAGTATGGAGAGAGTGGGCAGCCTTGCCTTGTTCCCGATTTTACAGGAATTTCCTTGAGTATCTCTCCATTTAATTTAATTTTGTCTATTGGCTTGCTGTATATAGCCTTTATTATGTTGAGGTATGTGCCTTGTATCCCTGATCTTTCCAAAACTTTAAACATGAATGAGTGTTGAATTTTATGAAAGCTTTCTCTGGCTCTAAGGAGATGATCATGTGGTTTTTTATTTTCAGTTTGTTTATATGGTGCATTACATTGATGGACTTCTGTGTATTAAACCATGCCTGCATGCCTGGAATGAAGCCTATCTGGTCATGGTGAATGATATATTTGATGTGTTCTTGTATTCGTTTTGTGAGTATTTTATTGAGTATTTCTGCATTGATGTTCATAAGAGAAATTGATCTGAAATTCTCTTTCTTTGTTGCGTCTTTGTGAGGTTTAGGCATCAATGTGACTATAGCCTCATAGAATAAGTTTGGTAAGTTCCATCTGTTTCTGTCTTTTGGAGTAGCTTGAAGAGTATCGGTATTAGCTCACCCTTGAAGGCCTGGTAAAATTCTGCACTGAAACCATCTGGCCCTGGGCTTTTTTTGGTTGGGAGACTATCAATGATTGCTTCTATTTCTGTAGGGGAAATGGGACTAATTAGCTTGTTTATCTTTTCTTCACTCAATTTAGGCAAGTGGAATTGATCAAGAAAATCATCCATTTCCCTTAGATTTTTCAAATTTTGTGGCATATATGCCTTTGAAGTAAGATCTTATGATTCTTTGTATTTCTTCAGTGTCTGTTGTTATGTCTCCTTTTTCATTTCTGATTTTTTTATTTGGATAGTGTCTCTCTGCCTTTTAGTTAGTTTGGCTAACGGTGTGTCTATCTTGTTGATTTTCTCAAAGAACAAGCTCTTATTTCCAATTTCTTTTTAAAGGCACTTAGTGCTATGAATTTTCCTCTTAGCCCTGCTTTCAGTGTATCCCACAAATTTGGGTATGTTGGTTCCTTCATTTTCATTGAATTTCAGGAAGTCTTCAATTTCTTTCTTTATTTTTTCCCTGACCCAGGTGTCATTAAGTAGAAAGTTGTTTAGTTTCCATGTATGTGTAGGCTTTTTGATATTTCTGTTGTTGTTGAAGTCCAGCCTAAGACCATGGTGCTCTCATAGGATACAAGGTATTATTTCAATCCTCTTGTATCTGTTGAGGCTTGCTTTGTGACCTACTATGTGATCAATTTTGGAGAAGGTTGCATGGAGTGCAGAAAATAATGTATATTCCTTTTTGTTTGGGTTAAAGTTCTGTAGATATCTGTTAGCTCCATATGATTCATAGCATTGGTTAATGATGTTATTTCTTGGCTTAATTTCTATTTCAATGACCTATCCTTCAGTGAGAGTGTGGTGTTAAAGTCTCCCACTATTTTTGTGTGGGGATGGATGTGTGGTTAAGCTTCATTAATACATATTTTACAAATGTGGGTGCCCTTGGATTGGAAGCATAGATGTTCAGAATTGTGATGTCATCTTGGTTGATTTCACCTTTGATGAGTATGAAGTGTCCTTCCCCATCCCTTTTGATTAATTTTGGTTGAAAGTCTATTTTGTTAGATATTAAAATGGCTACACCAGCTTGCTTCTTGTGACCATTTTTTTTCTTCCAGCCTTTTACCTTGAGGTAATGTCTTATCTTTATGGGTGAGATGTGTTTCTTGAATGCAGAAGAATGTTGGATCTTGTTTATGCATCCATTCAGTTAGTCTGTGCCTTTTTATTGGAGAATTGAGACTGCTGATGTTAAGAGATATTAATGACCAGTGACTGTTAAGCATCTTAATTTTGATGTTGGTTCCAGTAGAGAGTTTGTGTGGTTGTGTTTTTGTGATGGTGTAGTTATCTATTTCCTGTGTAGTTTTGGTTGTAGCTTGTCCCTTTCGGGGTACGGTTTTTCTTCTTACCTTCTGTAAAGCTGGATTTGTGGATAGGTACTGTTTGAATTTGTTTTTGTCATGGAAATTTTGTTTTCTCCATCAATGGTTATTGATAGTTTTTCTGGGTAAAGATGTCTGGCCTGGCATCTGTTGTCTCTTAAGGTTTTCAGGACCTCTGTCCAGGCCCTTCTGGATTTTATGGTCTCTGCTGAGAAGTGAGGTATAATTCTGATAGGTTTGCCATTAAATGTTATTTGGTTCTTTTCCCTTGCAGCTCTTAATATTTTTTCTTTGTTCTGTATATTTTGTGTTTTGATTATTATATGACAGGAACTTTTTCTTTTCTGGTCTATTCTATTTGGTGTTCTGTAGGCCTCTTGTATGTTTATAAGCATCTCTTTCTTTAGATTGGGGAAGTTTTCTTCTATGATTTTGTTGAGAATATTTTCTGGGCCTTGGAGTCTGGCATTTTCTTTCCTCAATGCCTGTTATCCTCAGATTTCTTCTTTTCATGGTGTCCATGATTTCTTGGATGTTTTGTATCAGGGTTTTCCCAGATTTAGCATTTTCCTTAATGGTTGCTTCAAGATCTACCATTGTATCTTCTAGACCTGAAATTTGTTCCCCCATCTCTTGGATTCTGTTAGACAGGCTCGCCTCTATTGCTAGCCTTCCTCTCTGAGCTCTCATGTTCCCATTTTTCTTCTGTCTGTGTGTTTATCGTTGAATCCATTTTCATCTTCAGATCTTGAACTGTTTTATTGATCTCGTCTGATTGTTTGTATATTCCTGAGTTTCTTCCATTGCCTCTTCATAGGCCTTCATAGCTTGAATAGTTTTATTGATTTCCTTCATCTGGTTGTTTGTATTTTCCTGAAAAATTTCCAGTACCTCTCTACAGGCCTCTTTTATGTCTTCCACCTGTTTGGCTGAGTCTTCCTGTAATTGATTATTAATTTTATTTGTTTCCTCCCTTATCACCTTCATTACTAAGGATTTGAGGTCATTTTCTTGTATTTCCATTGTGTTTCAGTTCTCTGTGTTGTTTTCTTTGGGATAGCTGGGATCTGGAGATGCCATATTGTTTTGTTTTGTTTGCATATGATTTTACGTTGTCCTTTAGTCATCTTTCCATCTGTTTTTGGGTGGTAGCTTCCAGAGTTGGGTGGAGGGAGTCTGGGGATAGACTCACCCATTTTCTCACAATTTCCCTAGGCCAGAAGCTTTGATGTTTCACTGATCTGGATGGCAGGAGGCTCAGCTAGAGTCTCAGGAGCACAAACCACTCACTGAGTCTAGTTTGGGTCACAGGGCTCAAACTGACCACTGAGCTCAGCTAGGGTCACAGGGCCCAAATCTTGCACTGAGTCCCCTCTCCCAGATCAACTCCCACTGGTCACCATGCCAATAGCCTCTGCAGGAGGGTTTCCAGCTGCCAACCTCAGCCACTGTTTAGGGGTACACAGGTTTTCTCTATTTTGATCCTTTTGAACTGTGGAGTAATCTCACTGTAGTGGAGTGGGGAGCTTGGGTCTCTCGCAGCCAGTGATCCCCAGCTCCCCTGTACTGTGTGTCCTGTAATCATCCTGGGTCTCAGAATGCACACTTGGTCAGGCCAAAGTGTCCACAGCCTCCTGGGTCCCCTTTTGACACTGGAGCTCTCCAGGGACTGACACAAATTGAGCAGAGGGCATCTGATGGCCACTCTACTCCCTGTTTCCCTGAGATTTCCTTAGTCCCAGAGCTCTGATGCGCCACTGGTCTGTGGTTCCCGGTAGCTTTTTGGGTCCCAGACTGCTTTCTGAGTCCAGCTTAGTATCATGGGGCCCAAACCACACACACACTGAGTCCAGTTAGTGTCTATGGACCCAATCTGAGCGTTGAGTCCAATTCGCGTCTCTGAACCAAAATGGTTCTTGGGGCCTAA
The DNA here is from genome assembly GCF_903995435.1 of Acomys russatus. NCBI lineage: Eukaryota > Metazoa > Chordata > Mammalia > Rodentia > Muridae > Acomys > Acomys russatus. Next base: position 42,767,970 of record NC_067168.1, on the reverse strand, counting down.
TCCAAGCACTTAGTCCAGTTAGTGCTGAGACCAACCAGAGTCTCAGGCCCAAACTGCACACTGAGCTCAGTCAGGGTCCTGGAGCCCAAACCCTGCATCGAGTTCAGCTAGGGTCTCAGGGCCTGAACTGCACCAAACTCAACTAGAGTCTCTTAGCCCAAACCACATGCCAAATTCAGCTAGGGACTCTGGGCCCAAACTAGGCGCTGAGTTCAGCTAGGGTCTCAGGACCCAGACTGCACACCGAGCTCTGTCAAGGTCCCAGGACCCAAACCCCATGCTGAGTTGAGCTAGGGTCTCACGGCCTGAACTGTGTGCTGAGCTCAGCTAGAGTCTCAGGGTCTCGAATGGCGCAGTAAGCCTAGTTTGGGTCTCTGAACCCAAACCACGTGCAGAATTCAGCTAGGGTCTCAGGGGGCCCAAACCGAGCACTGAGCTAGGGTCTCAGGAGTTGAACCACACACTGGGTCTAGTTTGGGTCTCAGGGCATGAGCTACATGCCGAGTTGAGCTTGGGTCATGGGACCCAAACTGACCACTGAGCTCAGCTAGGGTCACAGGGCCCAAATCTTGCACTGAGTCCCCTCTCTCGCAGCAATTCCCACAGGTCACCAAGCTGATAGTCTCTGTAGTAAGGTTCCTAGCTGCCAACCTCAGCCACGGCTGCCATCGCTGCCACCGCTGCTACCGCCGCTGCTGCTCTGGTCCGAGAGCATCCATGCTCCTCCCATGTGTTCAGAGGTACACAGGTTTTCTGTATTTTTATCTTTTTGAACTGTGGAACACTCCCACTGTAGTGGTGTAGGGAGCTTGCTGGTTAAGAATTCTGTGCAATTCCATGAGTCATTTACTGGAGCTTCTAAACACGGTTCATGCTGCTGGCTGCCATCTTTGAGTCCTCGAGGATGGGCCTTCTATGGAGGCTGTAAGGTGAAAAGGTGGGAGTAGGTGAGCTTGCTGCCATCATTGCAGCCATCCCTCGGTATCTGGGTTGAGAGACCCCTTTCCCTACTGTTTCTCTTCTCCATGTGTTCTTTTTGGAAAAGATTCTTATTTGTGTGTGTGTGTGTGTGTGTGTGTGTGTGTGTGTGTGTGTGTGTGTGTACACCATGGTACTCATATGGAGGTCAGAGGACAACTTGCAGGAATGGGTTCTCTTCATCCACCACATTCATACTGTGATTTGAACTCAGGTCGTCAGACTGTGTGACATGTGTCTTTGCAGATGAGCCACCTCCTTTTTGCCCCGCATGCTTTTATGGACAACCACGTAGGCACCACAACTTCTCATGTACCTGTTTTCCTTTCAATCCCCTCAGTTGAACAGTGAGCAGCGGCTTTCAGAGGAGGAAGAAAACAAGAGTTGGAGAGGAACATATTCGAACTCACATAAGGAGAAATAGGCAAAAGGCAGTGCTCCCTGGAATCCAAGGTCTCTACATCTGTGTGATACCTGCCTGATAGTTTCCTCACTGGGTGTGAAAAAGCAGCTGAGGGAACCTGAAAGTCTTCCCTACTTATATACATCAGAAATAGTTTTCCCTGTCTCCAGGGTTTTGTGGATATAATAAATGGGATGTGATGGCTCATGCACCTTCCTCTTGCTCTGCTCTCAGGGAGGCTCCCAAGGTAAGGGTTTGTACTAAAGAGTCCAGTCCAGTAAAGTAAACAGGAAGTTACCTGCTCCAGCTAGATTCCAGTTGGGGTACTTATCTGGCATGCCATGTTCTGTCTAGACCATTGCTGGAGGGGCCGCACACACCCCATATGGCTTGCCAGCACATCAAATGAGTCTAGGAGAACACCCAAAAGGCTCCACCACACTATATGCTTTAATTAATTAATTAATTCATTCATTCATTCATTTATTAATTTTCTGTGTGTTGTGCATAAACCTGAGTGCACAGGCATGTAGTCTGTATAACTCTCTGCTTTGTTGCCTTGAGACAAAGTCTCTCATCCAGTCAGAAGTTCTCCATTGGAGTTAGGCTGCCTGCTAGGACAGCAAGGTCTTGAGGTACCCTTGTCTCAGCACCCATCTTCTGGCTAGCTTTATATCAACTTGACACAGGCTGTAGTGGCACAAGCTGTAATCATCTGGGGGAAGGAAGCCTCAATTGAGAAAAATGCCTCCATAAGATCTGGCTGTAGAAAATCCTGCAGAGTATTAGTTAGTTATTGATAGCAGAGGTGAGGTGGAAAGGACATCCCATTGTGGGCAGTGCCATCCCTGGGCTGGTGGTCCTGGGTGTTGTAAGAAAGCAGGCTGAGCGAGCCCATGGGGAGCAAAGCCAGCAAGCAGCACCCCTCCATGGCCTCTGCATTGGCTCCTGTCTCCAGGTTGCTGTCCTGCTTAGTTCTTCTTTGAAGATAAACAACAATGTGGAAGTGTAAGCCAAATCAGCCTTTTCCTCCCCAGGTTGCTTTCGGTCATGGTGGTCGCCACAGCAGTTGCAATTCTAAGACAAGCACGTGCTGACGTCACAGGCAGGCCTCCACAGCTGCATTTAGTTTTTACGTAGGTGTTGCTGATTCAAACTCATGTTTGCCTGGCAAGGGCTCTTGGGGACTGAGACATCCCCTTTCTCAACCTCTCCTCCATGCTTGGCCTCCTGTATGCCAGGATGCCTGTGAACGCAGTCCAGTGCAAATCTAAAGATAGCTATGTCACATGGCAGTATCAAAAGATTAGACACCCTGGAAGCTAAAGCACCAGGCTCACAATACAATAAAGTGTCCCAAGGTACTGTGTTTTATGACAATTTTGTAAAATGGGTGTGTGTGTGTGTGTGTGTGTGTGTGTGTGTGTGTGTGTGTGTGTGTGCTGATTTTAAGCTCACATGTCATAAAGCAAGCCATACCAGGAACTGAAAAATAGTTTTCTGTCAGAGAGAAACAATAACAAGCCGCTTCCCTCTCTTTGGAGAGGCAAGTGTGACACCGAGCAAGAGACTTCCGTTTGGAGAGATGTTACAGAGGATAATATGTCAAAGAAGAGACTACAAGGCTGCAGCTGTGAGAAGAGCTTAGAAGTTTCCTTCAATTTCCTTGTGCAGCCTCCTTGTGAGTGGTGTGATTTAGATCCTTTTAAAAAGGATTTGCTTGAAAGAAAACTTTTTAGACCATAGGGCCAGTTTGTCTCTCCCTCTCTCCGGCCTTTGTAAATGAACAAAGTCACCACTTGTCCCCATACGGGGTGCAAATAGAGGTCTGGTGTGGCTTTTACTGCCCTTTCAGGCTCCTCATTCAGCTGGTTATAAGTGGGATCTTTAGAAGCCACACAGCAGGAATCTTTTGCTTGGGGCACAGGGTGTGGGAGAATCTTTGAAATAACCTATTGAAACTCTTGAGTTGTTGGGAAGAAAGTGTCCTCTTTGGACTTCCTTATTAGCAGTACAGGAAATAAACACACACACACACACACACACACACACACACACACACACACAGGAAACCATAGCCTCTCTGTGAACTTCATGTCAGCATCTGCTTATCAAAAAGTTCATTGTGGATGCCTGAGAATTGTGTGTACTTGAGTATATGTATGTATGTATTGTATGTAAATTTATGTACACATGTACATACATGTACAGTGCCCATACAGACTGCTACAAAATACCCAGGCTGATTGGATGAATACTATAAAATATATATGTCTGGATAACATTTATGTTATTTTTAACTGTAGAAGCTAGATATATAACACGCAAGCACACACACACGTTTTTAACAAGGTCTCACTATGAGGCACAGGCTGGTCTTGAATTCTCAGTCATTTTGCAGTCTCCCTCTCCCATGCGCATGCGCACGCATGCACACACACACACACACACACACACACACACACACACACACACACACATATCATATACATATGCAGGAACATATGTATATATATTATATACATGCCCTCATGTAGCCCCAGCTGGCCTTGAACTGATCATGTAGTCAAGAATGACTTTGAACTCCTCCTCTTGCCACTGTCTCTCAAGTGGAGTGTCATTGAATGGCTAACAGGATTTGGAAATGCGAACTTGGGGACCAAAAGAAGATCAAGCATGTATTTTATAGAGGGAAGGAAGGAACATGGAAAAAAAGTGTTAGAAAAAGAACCCCACTCAAACCAGAGTAGGAGAAAATAAAGGGTGTCCCCATGATGATGCTCAGGACCCCTACACACCATGTGACTGCTTTTGCTGGACCTGGAATGCCCTCCTCTCTCATGACATCTCTGCTCTGCTGCTTCTGCACTCTTACTCCTTCATGTATCGTAGTGAGTTGTCACTCCACTGCATTTCTTCTCAGTATCACCTAAGTAGAAAAAGGTTCATGTTTGGGCACAGGACTATCTTTCATTTGGGGTCTGCAAGAACCTGGAGCTCAAAATATAGACCAGCTCCTCTTTTTGTCTGTCTTCTCTGCTCTGTCCCCTAATCCCATACCTGCTCCAGTAAAGTAGTCTCTTCCTAGTTCAAATACCCAATATAGATGTGGGCTTCTCTGTGGTCTCAGTCTGCATTCCCATAAGCTGTCTGGTTGGTGTGGGCCAATTCAGGGGACAGCTTGGCTCTATCAGGCTCAGGTTGGAATGCTGTCTGTAATGACCACATCTTATAAGGAAATGGATCAGGAGGAGCTGGGAATGGTGGCAAAGCTTCCAAGGCTGGGAGAACATTCTACTGCAGTTACCATTCTATGACTGCCCGGATACTACAGACATGTTATTTACCACACAAGCATAAAATTCTCCTTAACACTAGCATTAGGGGGGAGAAAAAGACTAGCATTAGCAGTACTTTAAGCTACCGTTAGAATGCACCCAAAATAATCTCAGTGTGACCTTATTGACTACTTCTGTAATTGTCTTGAAATTTTTGTCTGCTGAGGACATTTGATAGTAGTAACATCTACTTGCTTTTCCGTGATTGAACCCAGAGATCGCTGTCTGCATGATAATGACATCCCTAGCCAAGTCCTAGCAATGTGGAAAGGACACAAGTACGGGCATATGACATCATCACTGACAATGAAGGTGGTAGTTTCAGTCCTGTTGTCTATAATGTTGTAGAACAATATCTTCGCTGGTGACACATCTCCATCTTCATCAGCACACTGTGATGCGCAATAAAAGTCCCCCCTGATAAGACCCATTGATATCCCCTCATAGATGTGAGTGGGGATGGTCATAAGAGCCCAACCACTCCTTCCTCATCCTCCCTCCCAGCTCTGGGTAACATATATGGAACATGGAAGAGTAACATGGAGGGACTTTATCTATGTATACCCCTATGGAAAGGTCATCGGCCATACTGGGATGCAGCTATACCGGGGTCACCCATGTTCCTGCAAGCAATCTTTCTCCCACATTCAGTAAATTAGCCCAGTCAACTAGTTAACTCGCTAAGTTGGACTGAGATGGGACTGTACCAATGAGTGGCTCGCATGCCTCTGACTCACAACAATCTTTTGAAACATGAATTTCTCTATAGATTTATTATTTTTTGACCATGCAGTGGATAACCTATACTTTATTCTTTAATATATATTTTATTAATTTATTCATATTACATCTCAATTGTTATCCCATCCCTTGTATCCTCCCATTCCTCTCTCCCTCCCATTTCCCCTTACTCCCTTCCCCTAAGACTGTGACTGAGGGAGACCTCCTCACCCTGTATATGCTCATAGGGTATCAAGTCTCTTCTTGGTAGCCTGCTATCCTTCCTCTGAGTGCCACCAGGCCTCCTCATCCAGGGGATGTGGTCAAATATGGGGCACCAGAGTTCATGTAAAAGTCAGTCCTCACTCTCCACTCAACTGTGGAGACTGTCCTGTACATTGGCTAGATCTGGGTAGGGGGTTAAAGTTTACTGCATGTATTGTACTTGGCTGGTGCCATAGTTTGAGCAGGACTCCTGGGCCCAGATCCACCCATCATAATGTTCTTCTTGTAGGTTTCTAGGACCCTCTGGACCCTTCTATTTCCCCATTCTCCTTTGCTTACCTCACCTAGAGTCCCAATAGGAAGTCTTCTCCTCTGACGCACATTCTTAGTAAGTGAAGACTTTCATGGGACATGCCCCTTGGGCTAGTGTCTGGATATAAGTGAGTATATACCATTTGACTCTTTCTGCTTCTGGGTTAACTCACTCATTATGATCATTTCTAGTTCAATCCATTTGTCCACAAATTCCGGGAATTCCTTGTTTTTAATAGCTGAGTAATATTCCATAGTGTATATGTACCACAGTTTCTTTATCCATTCTTCTACTGAGGGACACTTAGGCTGTTTCCATGTTCTGGCTATTACGCATAAGGCTACTATGAATATGGTTGAGCAAATGTTCTTGTTGTGTGCTGGAGCATCTTCTGGGTATATTCCAAGGAGTGGAATAGCTGGGTCTTGAGGAAGCCCTATTCCCATTTTTCTGAGATAGCACCAGATAGATTTCCAAAGTGGCTGTTTGAGTTCTATGGGTTGTTTTCTTTGGGATTGCTAGGATCTGGAGACGACATATTGTTTTGAGGTTTTTTTTGCATATGATTTTATGTTGTCCTTTAGTCATCTTGCCATCTCTGTTTTTGGGAAGTAGCTTCCAGAGTTGGGTGGAGGGAGTCTGAGGATAGATTCACCTGTTTTCTCAGGATTTCCCTAGGCCAGAAGCGCTGATGTTTCACTGGTAGGATGGCAGGAGACCAGCCATGTAGTTTGGGTCTCTCATAGCCAGTGATCCCCAGCTCCCTTGTACTGTGGGTTCTGTAATCATCCTGGGACTAAGAATGCTCTGTGGGTCAGGACAAAGTGTCCACAGCCTTCTGGGTCCCCTTGTGGTACCGGAGCTCTCCTAGGACTGATGCAGGTCAGGCAGAGGAGGTCTGATGGCCACTCTACTTTCTGTCTCCTCCAGATTTCCTTAGTCCCAGAGCTCTGATGCTCCACTGGTCTGTGGTTCCTGGGAGCATTTTGGGACTCAGACTGCTCGCAGAATCCAGGTTAGTGTCACGGGGCCCAAACTGCGCACACACTGAGTCCAGTTAGCGTCTATGGACTCAACGTGAGCGCTGAGTCCAGTCTACATCTCTGGACCCAAATGAGTCTCGGGGCCCAACCCATGTGCTTAGTCCAGGTAGTGCTGAGTCCAACCAGAGTCTCGGGCCCAAACTTCACACTGTGCTTGCTCAGGACCCGAACTGCGCGCCAAGCTGAGCTAGAGTCTCCGTGGCCGAACTGTGTACCGAGTCCAGTTTGCGTCTCAGGGCAGGAGCTGTGCACCGAGTTGAGCTTATGTCACAGGACCCAAACCGACCACTGAGCTCAGTTAGGGTCTCGGGGCCCAAATCTTGCACCGAGTCCCCTCTCCTGCAGCAATTCCCACAGGTCACCACGCCAATCGCATCTGCTGGAGGGTTCCCAGCTGCCAACCTCAGCTACCGCCGCTGCTGCTCTGGTCCGAGAAAATCTGCGCTCCTCCCGTGTTCAGGGGTACTCAGGTTTTCTGTATTTTGATCCTCTGAAACTATGGAGTACTTCCGCTGTAGTGAGGTGGGGAGCTTGGTGTTCCTGGTTAAGAATTCCGTGCAATTCTCTGAATCGTTTACTGGAGCTTCTAAACACGGTCTGTGCTGCTCGCCTCCATCTTGGAGTCCTAGGCTTATTATTTACTTTTTATTTTCCCTTTTAAAAATCTGTTACTTTAGTATGTGTATGTTGTAGAAAAATATAAAAAAAAATCTAATCATGTTTATTATTAAATTAGACTATAACTATTATGATAGTATTATCTATTCCACTGTCATAATTAACAAAGACACAGACACCTGCTGTATTTCAGAATAACCTCGTTTTACCTGGGACTGGGCATATGTTAGCCCTCTAACCTATCCTTATCACTTCCCAGCCCCCATCCCAGGCTATCTGTTTTAATCATTCCTATTTGGGCTGCTTCCCATCCGTCCATGTCGATCTGGCCATGTGCTTCTCTCCAAGCTGACCCTGTACTTCTTTTCTCTCCCTACCATCCTGTGGTTCCCAAACCCAGGTCTGTGAACCTCAAACTCTACCTCCCCCTCTTCTGCCAAATCCCAAGCTTCAGCACTGTTTGTTAATCAATCAACTTTAAATAGGTAGAGCAAGGCTTACACAGCAAGGACAGGCGTGTGTGAGGATGTGCTCATCTGGCCGCTAACCAGAACTTGGGGGCCAATAATTAGCATCAGAATACATAGCACCAACCAACCCCCAGTGTGTGTGTGTGTGTGTGTGTGTGTGTGTGTGTGTGTGTGTGTGTACATTGCCTGTATGTATCTGCGCATCACAGGTATGCTGTTGCATCCGGTCCCCTGGAACTGGAGTTACAGATGCTTGTGAACCACCACATGGGTGTTGAGGATAGAACTCGGGCCCTCTGCAAGAACAGCCGGTACCCGGTACTCTTACCTGCTGAGCCATCTCTGCAGCTCCTTTGTGAACTCATTTTAACATATGCCTATAATATCCATTCTCATCTCCATGCACACTGTATTTGTGGAGGTAACAGTCACACAGTCATGCCTCATTCTTCCTTAATCCTTAGCAGTTCTATGCCTTTTCCAGACTGCCTCCCAACTTCTCCATCAGAAATCATATGTGTCAACACCCATATTATTAGTGTTACAAGAAACCAGAGACAGAATACTTGAAAGACCCAGGAGCAAATGTTCTATGGACATTATCAGCACTAGGCTGCAGATTATTCCTAGAGAGATGGTTATGCTAACTGCACCATCTGCCCGCATCCCCAGCCATGTGTCGTCTTTAACTTTTAACCACAGCTATGACAGACAGACTGATTCACCCAGCTCTTGAGACACCCCATTTCCCCCGTGTGCCTTCCCACTTTGCCCCTCCAGAGTGTTCTCTGGTACCCAGAGATTCCATTCTCCAGGTCTAACTCCAGCTTGTAAGTGATAATTGTGGGCAAGCCCTTATCCAGGGCCAAATGCTCTACATCCTAACTCTACAGGAGTCACTGCCTCTGGCCTTGCATATGGGCCTCTGAAGACCTGTGATGCTGCGTGTGCCCATGTACAGCCCATCTGCCTCTTCTTTCCTGTTTGCTTTGTGGGACTATCTTTTGTGCCTGCTCCCTCAATTAGATTTTTGAAACCTATCTGTTTTCCCCCTTAGAAGCTGCTTCCTGAAAAGCCTCCCACAAAAGTCAGCACGAAAGCAGAATATGGAAAAGGGGAGTTTCTTGAATTCTTGCCTGGATTTGAATCCCAAACCAAAGGCCTGGTCATTACAAGACCTTGGATTTTAAGTTACCTTGTCTCCTTCTCCATCAGTTTGCTCACCTATAACATCTCCCTTATGATATTAGCTGGCTCCTAATGTTGCTAAGAAGAAGCCAAAATTATTACAGTAATATTATAAAGCATTTGAAACAGTTCGTAGTGCAGCATGGGCTCTGAGCAAGTGTTGGCTCTTGGGACACTGTAGCCCTCATCCAACATGTCCAGGAATCTCATGAGGCTGCTTGCTCCTCCCTTTTTCTTGTTGCTTCCTTTTATGCTCTCTCTCTCCCTCCCCCTCCCTTTCCCCCTCCCCCCTCCCTTTCCCCTCCCCCTCACCCCTCACCCCCCACCCCCTCTTCTCCCTCCAGTTTCTCTTTCCTCTTTGAGATAGATGAGATATTTTGTAACCTAGGTTGGCCTTGAACTCACTATTCAACCCTGAGGATGACCTTGGACTTCAAATCCTTCTGCTTCCTCTTCTGCTGAGGGAATGGAAACTTGGGGTTTCTGGCTTTCTGGGCAAGCAGTCTACCAACTGGGTTAGGTCCCCAGCCCCCACACTATGACTTTTCTGAGTGCATTTTCTTTCTGTCTTCTTCTTCTTCTTCTTCTTCTTCTTCTTCTTCTTCTTCTTCTTCTTCTTCTTCTTCTTCTTCTTCTTCTTCTTTATCCTATTACTGGCAGGCTGGATAGCACCACACCATTCCACTACTGCCTTCTGGAAGCATGCAAGAGGGCTCTTTTGTCTGCTGCTCCGTTTCATATTCTTCATCAGCCCTGACCCCTGTCCTGGCAGAAGCGGAGGCAGCGCAGCCAGCTCTTGGCTATGCCGAAGCCCTTTGTCCAGGCTCTTTGCTCTTTCCGCTGGCTTCCTGCCTCTGGGCTTGTCACATGCTCCCTGGCATGGCTCGCAGAAGGTGTGCCAAAGAGAGGAACAATAGTGGGGTTCGGATTAGGCAGCTATGGGGCCCAGGGAGTGAGGATCTGAGGATGATTGAGCCATTCTTTCCTTTTGTTTCTCTTACAGATTCATCTTCTGCTTTTGCAATGTCATGTGTTTTTCTTTGATTGAAATATAATTGATACAGAATACAGGGCAGAGGTGCTAACTGTTCACTTCGGTGAGTGTTGGCAGTTGTAAACATCCATACAATGATCCCCAAATAAGACAGCAAACATTTCTATTTCCATGGAAAGCTCTTATTTTCCTTCTGAATTAATTTCTCTTGAGGCGTCTCAGCAGTCACCTCTGGTTTTTCTTCTTATATACATATGTGGTTTTCCTTTTTATGAAAATAGATATTTTTATACAATATATTCTGATCATAGTCTCCCTTCTCCATCTCCTCTCAAACCCTCCTAACCTTCCCACCCATACAACTCCAACTTTTTTCTCTTTCTTTTTAGAAAAAAACACAGGCAAATTTAAAAAAGAAAAGGCACAAAACGCATACATACATTCACACACACACACACACACACACACACACACACACACACACACACACCAAAAAACCCCTAAAAATTATAGAGCATCATGTATAACTTAAAGACTAGTAAGGTAAACAATGCTCAAACAAAGCGATATAGGACAAAAACCTCCAAAATTACCACTGAGTTTGTTCTGTGTTGGCCATCTACTGCTGGGTGTGGGGCCTGCCCGTTAGTGTGTTTTATGTACTCAGTGAGGCTCCATTGGAGAAAATGAATTTTTCCTTTACAAGCACTTGTCAGTTGGAGGTAGCTTCTTGGTTAGGGATAATAGCTTATATTCATGCATTTTTTTATGTCAGACCCTATCTAAGTGACATCATATATACATACGCTGTTGTCCTTGCCATCTTCAAATTTTTATGATTTTAAAATTCACATATATTGGTGGGTACCAGGAGTCTGCTCATAGTGATAGCTAGAAAACATTCTATACTATAAATATTCCTCAGTTTTTAAAATATATTCTTCTAGTTGTAGCTTGAAGACAATTTCCAAACTGACTATGGTTATTATGACTATTCCAATTCTTTTCTAAAAAATAATATTTTATTTATTCTTTTAGACTCTCAAGCATATATACATCACACTTTGATTTTCTCTATCTCCTTCTCCCGACTTTGAACTCCTGTCAGGATCCCCTGAAATTTCTACTCTTAACTTCCTGTCCTAATCTGTTTTTCTTAATGTTTCACTGAGTCCAGCTAGTGCTGCCCGTCACACTTGGGTCTGGGATCTTCCACTGCAGCAGGGACCACCTACAAGTAGCCACAATCCTAAAGATGAACACTTTTCTCTCCCCTAACGGCCATCAACTGACAACAGTTCCGCAACTAGGGAAAGGCCTTGGGAGCCCCTCCCTGCTGCTTGCCAATTTGACTGGTTTGATCCTGCGCATGCAGGTCTTGTGCAGGTAACCATCCTGTGCATGCAGGTCTTGTGCAGGTAACCATCCTGCATATGCAGGTCTTGTTCAGGTAACCATCATGTGCATGCAGGTCTTGTGCATGCAGGTCTTGTGCAGATAACCATCCTGCACATGCAGGTCTTGTGCAGGTAACCATCCTGCACATGCAGGTCTTGTGCAGGTAACCATCCTGTGCATGCAGGTCTTGTGCAGGTAACCATCCTGTGCATGCAGGTCTTGTGCAGGTAACCATCCTGTGCATGCAGGTCTTGTGCAGGTAACCATCCTGTGCATGCAGGTCTTGTGCAGGTAACCATCCTGTGCATGCAGGTTTTGTGCAGGTAACCAAAGATGCTGTGTATTCACAAGTGCAACACCAGGACCTGTCCGGAAGATGGCATTTCACACTCATCCCCATCCCCTCCTATTTGTTGTCTTTCCAACTCCTCTTCCATCTTGTTTCTTGAGCTTCCTGGGGATGGTAGAGATAAGATAGATGTCTTATTTAATGCTGAGCATTTGATCATTTATTCTCAGCATGCTGACCACTTATAGATTTCTGCATTAACTGCTGCACACTGTAAAAGGAAGCTTGTTTGACCAAGGTTGAGAGGCAGACAAATCTATCAGAAGAAACATTAAACATTTCAAAGGCAGTTTGGTATGGCTGTTTACCAAAATAACAATAATCGCTTCTCCACTAGTCATATTCATATAAAAATATAATTTCTTTTGGGAAAATGACTTGGGGACACTGTGTGAAGATCTCAGCCAGCATTTAATGTTGCTGGTAATTTTATTTTTAGTCATTACTGTTCTAGGTTGTATGGACCTGGTATATTGTTACAGCTTTACTTCACATTTTCTCCATGACCAGTGGGTTTGCAGCTCCTCTTTCAAGCTCACTAGCCATCCCAGTGTCTCCTTTGGTGTATTTCCTTTCAGATCATTAATGGCAGGATAATCTAGTCAATTCAACCAATGTTTTAAAGTCCTTGTTCTCATTTAAAAGGAATAACATGGACATTTAGTGTTCTATGAAAGATACAAAGATAGGGAGTCAGTCGTTTTGTAATAGAAAGGACAAAATAATTGCCTTTAAAGTGTCAGCTAGGCTAAAGTTAGAAGGGAAAGGGGGGGGTCAAGAGACATTAATATGGTAAAAAGAAAAGATTATCAAATATTTTTCAGCCAGGAGAAGCACAGTAAAGGCATGCTTGTAGAAAGTCTGATTCCAGTGTCATTGTGGAGGGTCTGTCAAGGCTTAAAGTGGCAGGCCTTCCTTCCATCTCAGAAGTTCTGTTGTACACTGATGGAAGCCTTAACTATGGAGAGTGAGATGAGGGCAGAGAGGATAAAACACTTTACAAACTACTAACTTTTTTTCAATAAAATTCAATGACACTCATCATTGATGTTGGAAATGAGTAAGCCTTACTAATACTTCAAGGCATTTGCTTTTTCAAAATGTAGCTGTGATGTTTTAAAAAGAAAGGGGGGAGACCTTCTTCCAGCCCTTTACTCTCAGGTGATGTCTATCTTTGTAGCTGAGGTGTGTTTCTTATATGCAGCAGAATGTTGGATCATGTTTACACATCCATTCTGTTAGTCTGTGTCTCTTTATTGGAGAGTTGAGACCATTAATGTTGAGAGAGATTAATGACCAGTGACTGTTAGGTCCTTTTATTTTGATGTTGGTTGTGACATAGAAATATTCTGTTTCATCAATGAAATAGAATCAAAGACCCAGAGATAAACCCACACACACCTATGGACACTTGGTTTTTCACAAAGAAGCCAAATCCATACAACGGAAAAAAGATAGCATCTTCAACAAATGGTGATAGTCTAACTGGATGTCTACATGTAGAAAAATGCAAATAGATCCATATTCATCCCCCTGCACAAAACTAAAGTTCAAGTGGATTAAAGACCACATACACACAAAAACAAGACACACTAAATCTGTTAGAAGAAAAAGTGGAGAAGAGCCTTGAACTCATTGACACAGGAAACAACTTCCTGAACAGAACACCAATAGCTCAGGCTCTAGGATCAACAATTAATAAATGAGACCTCATGAAACTGAAAAGCTTCTGTAAGGCAAAGGACACTGTCAACAGAGCAAAATGATACCCTACAGACTGGGAAAAGATCTTCACCAACCCTACATCTGACAAAGGGCTATTGTTCAAAATATATAAAGAACTCAGGAAATTAAACACCACCAAACCAAATAATCCAGTTTAAAAAATAGGGTTCAGAGATAAACTGAGAATTCTCAACATAGGGAATCAATTTGGCACTTTCTCAGAAAATTTGGAATAGTTCTACCTCAGGATCCAGCCATACTACTCCTGGGCACATACCCGAAAGATGTTTCACCATTTAAAAAGGGCATTCACTCAACTCTGTTCATAGCAACTTTATTCGTAATAGCCAGAATCTGGAAACAACCTAGATGTCCCTCAACTGAAGAATAGATAAAGGAATTGTAGTACATTTACACAATGGAATAGTATTCAACTATTAAAACAAGGAAACCTTGAAATTTGCAGGCAAATGGATGGAACTAGAAACAGTCATCCTGAGTGAGGTAACCCAGACTCAGAAAGATATGCATGGTATATACTCAATTATTAGTGAATATTAACCCAATATACATGTCCTCTGAGAGACTCCACCCAGCAGGGGATCAGGACAGATGCTGGAACTCACTGCTGGACTCTGAGTAGAATGCTGAGAGTGGTATGGAAGAATGGGAGATGGAAGAACCCAGAGGACCCATAAGGAGACCATCAAGGCTGGTGGATCTGGACAAGGCAGGGGGTAGGGTACTGCACAAACTGTTGCACCAACCAAGGGCAATACATGTAGTAAATCAAGTGCCCCCTATTCCGATCTAGCCAATGGACAGCTCATTCTCCTCAGTTGTGGGGAGAGTGGGGACTGCCTCTGACATGAACTCTTGGGCTCCCAGTTTTATCACTTCCCCTTGGTTGGAAGGCCCAGCAGCAGCATCACACAGAGGAAGGGGAAGCAGGCAATCCAGATGAGACCTGGTAGGCTGTGGTCATGTGGGGGGGCGAGGAGGTCTCCTTCTGTCAGAGGTCTAGGGGAGGCAAATATGGTAGAAGATGGAGAAGGTGGATATAGGAAGATACAAGTGAGGGGACAACAACAGGGATATAATCTGAATAAAATAAAATAGTTATGGGGAAGATAGATATTTGGAGTAAAGCAGTTACCCATTTCACTTTTGTATGATAATTTAAATGTTGGTTTCTTTTCAGTGAGAGAGAGAGGGGAAGAGAGAGAAAGGGAGAAAGAGAGAGAGAGAGGAAGAGAGAGAAAGGGAGAAAGAGAGAGAGAGAGAGAGAGAGAGAGAGAGAGAGAGAGAGAGAGAAGGAGGGAGAGAATATTAAGAGAAGTGACATAAGATATGACACACACAGCTTGGGTGTGAATGTTCCAACAGATGGGAACATGGTGTGGAGGAGAAAGACCACCATGTCTGTGGTCACTGAGAGGATGACTGCTGTTAGTGAACTTAACTGAACTAGGAAAAGAGGGTGGCTACAGACTTCTCTGTACATTAAGTATCAGGTTCCTGACACATGTAAATGTGGAAACAGGAACCTAGCCAAAGTAACACAGGGGTTACTCAGGAAAGCATCTGAGTTCCTGAGGGCCGTGGTTTTCAGGGGGCATTTCGTGAGGCTAAGTCAGGACCCAAGGGGAAATTCAGTGGTCAGGTCCTTCCTCTGTTCTGGGCTTTTATGTGGGTACTGGAAATCTAAACTTGAGTCCTCATATTTATATGATTAAAAAAAAATAGTATCAAATAGTTTTCAGCCAAGAGAAATACAGTAAAGGTATGCTTGTAGAAAGAAAGACTGACTCTGGCATCATTGTGGAGGGTCTCGCAGGCCTTGGATAGCTACTTCTTATGACTATGTCTGCCCTTCTTGTTGACTTTTGACCTCTGTGGACCACAAGGTGGCTATCATAATGATAGGCCAAGCAAATAGAGAAGCAGGGACAACCAAATATGATTGGTTGCCTCCATACGGCTCTTTTATGGTTTTGTACTTTACATGAATTCATTCATCTGTGGATTAACATTTCAGTTATCTTTTTCTTTTTAAAAGACTGAATTGCTCTCGGGTCTAGTTATCCAAAGATGCTAAGATCTGTCCTCCGAAATGTCATTGGTCGGCGTGTCTGATATCAGAACCTAACCAAACAGATCACGGGCCCTTGGATGCAAGTTTCTTTCTGCTGGGTTTACAGAATATAATAGAAATACGATTAGCACATTTTCCCAGTGATTGAGTTGGCAAGCGCCATGGATTTATAAATAGAATTTATTGTGAAAGTCACCATGCTACTGGGATAAGTGGTTCTCCCAATCAGATTCTAGAAAGTGCTCTCTGAAAAGAAACTATTATATGCCTCCTGATCTGGGGCCATCCGAAGACAATGGAGATAACAAGGGACTTTTGTTTTCAGTATATTCTACCCTGTGTGTCATGGTGATCAGCCAGTTCTACTTGCCATCGGGGAAATTAATATTTTATCACTCTTCCATTTTCAGTGACATGGGTAGAGCAGGTTGGGGGTAAATGGCTATTTCCAACCCTGCACCATGTTGCTAGCTTGAGGTGGTACAAGGGTGAACTGCTGGAGTGTGCCCAAACTTTTGAAGAGGGTCTCCCTAGGAGAGCAATAGACCTATAGAATATGAAGGCCATTTAGAGTTGGGCACGAATCTGGCTTTCAATCTAATCCTCATAATGAAATTCTTATTTACCACATGAGAATGAGACTAATGGTGAACTTCCAAAGTAACCACTATGTGTAAGGTCATTTATGTAATTGAAGGGAGGACTGTTGCTATCTCCTACCAAAGGGTCACTCATTTCTAAGGAACAGATGTGCACGCTATAGCTAGGGGGAAAATAGTTTTGATGAGATCAGTGTCGATAAGGCTATGTGCTTGGCGATGCAGGCAAAACTGTAATACAGAGGAGATACTTTGATCTCAGTTAGAAGAGAATTTAGTGTTTCTTCCACAGCCAGTGGCCATTTCCATGGTTAGCGAGTCATCTGCCCTGTCCCCACAGGAGAATGCATGGCGCTGCAGGAGAATGCATGGTGCTTGGTTTCTCCAGAGCTGAGTTTACATTATATCTCTTTCTTCCCAACAGTCTAACTCCACAGTGAGAGTCTATCCAACTAGCAAGTCACGAGTGACCATGAGCCCAGGCTTCGGCTCCCAGTGGAGCAGCAGCCAACCTGCCTGGAACACATACTCCTTCCCAAGAGCGAGCTTGCACTACCAGTCTCATGCCAGCTACACCTGCTGCACTGGCCACCCTGTGGTAAGCACCCCGTCTCCCAGTACTCGGACACGCTGCACGGTTGTGTTTTAAGTTGGTCTTTCTGTGAAATGGGTTGCTTTTCTAAAAACACACTGCAAAAACAGGTGGTTAGTGAGACTGTCTTAGGCATTCAGATGACAAATGTTCAGATGGTCTCTGGTGACAGCTGGTATTTTATTTGAAGTTATTCCTAGGTGGTGCAGACAGCATGGTTTTATAATGGTGCGCTGGGGGATTGAATGTGTGGCTGTTTCTGGTTCGATTCTTCTGGCTTCCTCTTGGCTGTTGATGTGGAATCTAGTTGGTCACTGTTGTGCTTGGGAAGAAAAGGAGTGTTAAGATGACAGACAGTTGCAAGATTCTGGACACTCCCACTTTCCTCCGTGATCTTCTGAATTATTTGTTCAGATGTAAATGACGCAAGTATTTTTCAGCTGCTACGACATAGAACTTAGGTTGTTGGTATAAGTGACTTACAGGGCAGGAGATACAAACATAGTCTTGGAAAAACAAACTCATGGAATCTGAGAAGCTTGCAGAGTAAGATGCTTCTTCTTGCCACTGGGTCTTTTATGTGTCTTAATCCAAGGACTGTAAACTAAGCCTGTTGTGTTACTGTAAATTGCCCTGTGGTGACTGTTGGTTAGGGAGATCTGTGTTGATTATTAGAGAGCCAAGAACTGTTCTTTTTAGGGCTCAGTGCTTCTCTTCTGGCTGCTCAGCCCTAGTAGGTGTGGGATCTGTAGCCATTCAACTCTTGGTTGTAGACTGCTATATTATACGACCTGGTTAACGCTTAACAATTATGAAGTTATAAATTAAACTTGGTATCTAAGTTGAAGCAACATGTTGTTTTTTATTTAAATAATTTATTCAGATTACATCTCAATTGTTATCCCCTCACTTGGATCTTCCCATTCCATCCTCCCTCCCTCTTTCACCCTATTCCCTTCCTCTAGGCCTGTGACAGAAGGGGACTCCCCTCTCCCCACTATGTGGTCACAGCCTATCAGGTCTCATCATGATAGCCTACTTACTCTTCTTCTGAGTGCCACCAGGTCTCCCCAACAAGGTGGAGTGGTTAAATAGGGGACACCAGAGTTTATGTCAGAGTCTGTCCCCGCTCTCCACACAACTGTGGAGATTGCACTGTCCATTGGCTGGATCTGAATAGGCAGTCTGGGTTTACTGCATGCATTGTCATTGTTTGGTGCAGTAGTTTGTGTAGGCCTCCCTGGGTCCAGATCTGCTTGCCTTGTAGGGTTCAATATATTGTAAAAACACTCAAAAGAAGTCTCAGGACATTTACTCAAAATGAGGGTTAGGATGACTTTGCTCAAAGGCAGCGTGGGAATAACGTCTGATTTACATTCCAAGAAACTTTCTATGCAGCAGTTAGGCTTCCGGTATCCAAGTGGACATGGGAAATAATATATGCCCTAGAGTACAGAGAGGCAGCTCAGTTAGCACAATGTGCATGTAGCTTACCCAAAGCTCTGGGCTCAGTTCCCCAGCACTGTGTGCATCAGACGTACAGCAGGATTGTATGTCTGAGAGTATGCTTGGGAGTTCAAGGTCAACTACATATAAGTAAACATATGGGTAAATGGCTTGTTTAATAAATAAATAAGAATATATGCATGAGGATAGTTTTGGATATCTTAAATAACTTGGAAGAAGATCTTTAATAACTCTTCTTATTCTTCCATCAAACATTAGTCCGCATTATTATTCATTTATAATTATTCACTATTATTATGTTCTTGCTTCCTAAAGAATGGAGAAACTAATGTTTACACAAATAAGCCTATAAATAAAGATTTAGAAGAAGCAAATGAACAAGAGAAATATTTAGCAGTGCTAAGTCCAATGCAGACTCTAAGTTGATGAGTTGGTGAACAAGAGTGGGTGGAGCTTTGAGGTTAGGTGGTCAGGTAAGTCTTTTTTCAGACTCCACGTGAATGACAAGCACAGGTGTCTGTGCTGACCTCAGGACAAAGAGATACCCAAGCAGGGAAAAGTTCACACAAATGAGCCTGGAGAGAGGAGAATAGGAGGAAGGCAAAGTCAGAGCGAAAGTGGGGAGCCACGGTGTCTTGTTAGGGTTGCTGTTGCTGTGGTGAGACACCATGAACAGGTTAGGGAGAAAGGTTTTATTTGGCCTACACTTCCACATCGTAGTCCGTCACTGAAGGAATTCACATAGGGCGGGAACATGGAGGCAGAAGCTGATGCAGAGGCCACGGAGGGGTGCTGCTTACTGGACTGCTGTCATGGCTTGCTCACTGTTCACTCTGCCTTCTTGTAGAACTCAGGACCACCAGCCCACGGATGGCGCCAACCACAAGGGGCCGCACTCTCTCCCATCAGTCACTAACTAAGAAAATGCCTTACAGCCAGATCTTAGGGAGGCGTTTTCTCAGTGAAGGTTCCTTCTTTTCAGATGGCTCGAGCTTGTGTCAAGTTGACATAAGACTAGCCAGCACACACAGTAAGCAGTGCTTTGTCATCTATACCTAAGTGTGGTGGAAACCACTAATGTGTTCGTGTGGTTGGGCATGTGATACAGTTTCATCTGCCTTTACTTGAGGCAGAATTTCTCAGTGGCCTGGATCTTGCCAAGTTAGCTAGGCTGAGTGGCCAGTGAGGCCCAGGGATCCTCCTGTCTCTGTCTCCTCAGTGCTGGCCTTAGAAGCAAGCCCCACAATCCTCAGGGTTTTCTATGTGTCCTGGGGTTGCAGTCAGGTCCTTGGTTTGCATGCACTTTAACCAGTGAGCCTTCTCTTCAGCCCCATTAGAATGTTTTAAGTAAGGAAGTAGTTGTGGCAAATCAGTTGAGAGAGAGAGAGAGCAATGAGAGAACAGAGCCACATTAGGCAAGCATCCCATGCATGCACATATCACTGTAAGACAAGAGGAGCTCTTTTCTCTAGCCTTTGATCCCCCTGATGCTCAAAATGTAAGCAACTTTTCATAATAATAATACAATTTGCATATATCTTGGTAAACATTTGTTTAGTAACCAGTTCCTTGTTTACTATGTCTGTTTAGTTTTTCCCTTCAGTTATTACTTTCAAACCCTAGTAAAGCAAATCATAATTTAGTATTTCTATTCATATTTTTATTTACTTCAAGGTCATCTAATACAGCTGATACTGATTGCAAATTTAGTATTTCCCAAGTTTGATATTATGTCATATATACTTTTTAAAAAGTTCAAGGCGGTAGTTATTACCATATTATCATGTCATTTTAAAGATTAGTGTAGTTAAATTCTGAAAAAAATAAGTTTTTGCTCCAAGTTACACAGCTCATAGTGTGTAACTCAATGCAAACATGAACAATTTCACTTTCCAGTTTTCTTATTTATCTTATTTCCTGCATTGTCTTTTCTCCCGGTACCTCAATGCCTTCATCTACCCCTGAGAATAATGACATGTTTGTGTTGCACACCTAGCTCTTTCTAATTGTTTAATTTTCAACGTGTATGTGACTCCTTAGAGGAGCATTTGTATTTGTGGACTTTTTAATTTTACACCTGGGGTTAGGGTTGAAAACAAGCATTATCCTGTCTTCTGGTCTTCTAAACTACCGGGCAAACTAGAAGTTGTCCAGCTGCCTTCTGTTGTCTTAAACCCAGCAACAGCTGCTGCCTTTTGTTAGACCACAGAGAGTAAAGAAAGGCAGGAGGCAAATAGAAATAACAGATTAGGAACTTTCTAGAAAAGAGTCATGAGTGTTTGCATTTCTGAGTTCAAGAACGCTCTCAGGATCGGCTTCAGTACTTACTTGACATTCGCCCTTTAATACGACATTTAAACTTTCTTTCAAATTGTCTTCCCAAGCCTGATCAGATGACATTCAACTCTTGACTCTGAGATCAGCAGCCACTGAGCTCTAGCTACTGGTTTGTGACCAGAACTGTGTCGTCTGAAACTAAGCCAGTGGTTCACTACTGGGTGACTGAGAGCCAGGTCAGGATGTCCCCACTGGAGACATAGACTGTTTCATAACTTTCACTTGGATTCCTTTAGTAAGCTGACCTACTAGAGAAATATTTGGGGCTGCAGAGTTGTGAGAATGGATTCCATAGTCTCCATGCAGCCTAGGAACCAAGGAGAGTTTGTGGTTTTAGACCACAGGACTGGAATCTTGTCTGTATGGATTCTCAGAGATTTTCTTGAGACATATAATTTAGTGGCCTTTAGTGGGATGACAGTTGCTCTAGGTACCTCATAAAACTCTCATCTTGTAGAGAACTCACCAGGCTGATTAAATATTTCCAGTTCTCTAATTTCCTGAGGTTTCAGGAGCATCGGCCCACATGATATGTGTTGTGTGTTCAGTCTATTATGATCAAAAGACTTCCTTTTGCCTGTTCCCATACTAGGGAGGACTCCTGCTATCCCAGGAGCATCTAGTTAGCAACATGAAGTCATTATTTACATCTCAGAATTTCGGTAGCCTCAACCTGAGCAAGTATTTTCTCAGAGCCTTTTGGCACTTCACTGTGGTAGTTTCCCATGACCGATGAAACAAGCCACCACAAGTACAGGGGCTCAAATTACCATGCTTGTACTCTCCAACAGTTCTGAAAGTCAGCTTCTAAAATACATCCCACTGAGTCAAAATCAAGGAGTTGGTAGGGGAACACTCCGAAGAGCCTTTGAGAAGGTCTAGGAAAAGGGTTCCTTGCTTTTCTAGTTATGGTGATTCATTCCCAGTGCCTGTTGGCTCATGGCCATCCCTGATCATTTAGATTAGCACTTCAAACCTCCATCTCTCATCTTCCCCTAGGCCTCTATATGGTTTCTGATCTCAGCTTTCCAAATGAGGGTGCTCCTGGTGACTTTTGAGAGATCACCTGAAAAATCCAGAAGCGTCTCCCCAAACACAGGTTCCTAATTAATACGAATCACAAAATTCCTTTGTCTTAGAGAGGAACAGTTTGTCACCAGGTCTAGGGATCAGACCAAAGACATCTTGGTTTATTCAGCCTGTCATAATCACAATATTCAGCCACAGAATGGCTAAGTTCTGAGGCATTTGTCAGGCCTGGTGTTTTTCCTGAAAGTTTTCGGCATTTCGCTGAAGACGGTAGTGAAAGAAGATTGCTGATTTGTTTTAACTGTGCTCAACACAATCCACAACCATTGGGGAAGAGAGCCTGCTTCAGGGATTGTCTGACTCTGATTGGCCTGTGGGAGGATGTGGTCAATGTTGGTACTTAACCATCCTTGACTGTGTGTGGTACCATTTCATGGCCTGAGCGCCGGACCACATGAGTATAGAAAGCCAGCTACATGATCAGCTGCAGAAAGCAAGGTAACCTGGGTACATTTGCTTTTCTCTGCTATTGATTGGGTGTCATGTCATGTGACCAGCTGCTTTGGGTTGGTTCCTACCTCAACTTCTCCTCAATGAGGCATCGTAACCAGAAGTATAAGCCAAAAAAAAAAAAAACAAAACAAACAAACAAAAAAACCGCTTCCCTCCCTGTGGAGCTTTGTGTCAGGGTGGCTTAAATCACAGCTACAGGAGTCAAACCAGACATGAGCTCTTCAATGATGTATAGTTCAGCGGTTCTCAGCAGGCGAGTCATGACCCCTTTGGGGGGGTCACATATCAATTATCCTGCATATCCGATAGCTACATTATGATTCATAGCTAGTAAAAGTACAGTTATGAAATGGCAATGAAATGATTTTATGTTTGGGGAGGGGGCCACCACAACATGAGGAACTGTATTAAAAGCTTTCAGCATTAGGAAGGCTGAGAACCACTGCTATGGGGTTTCCAAATTATCGAAACTCACAAATAGGAGTTTCATGTTTTTGTCTGAAACCCAGTTTTTCCATTCTTAATTGAGGCAGATGGATGGTAGCTCTCTGTACAAGAACCCTTTTTTAACATACCTGGGGCAGAGTGGACTGGGAAGAGAAGAGGAGTCTGCAATCAGGATATAAAGTGAATAAACAAACTTTAAAAATATTCCTGAAATGCTGATTTTTTTCCCATATAGTCATTAATAGTGTTCCTTTTCTCACAGAAGTATTCAGGTTTAGAAGATATATTGCATAGTCCCTCTAATAGAGCCCTTTGCCAAAAACAAACACACAAAACAGAAACAAAGCCCACATCCCTTGCACATAAATCTTCCTGGGTCCATCTTCTCAAAGTATAAAAATGCCCCAGGAGAGCAGCCCCAAAGTGAACGCCTCATGTAATGCTCAGTCTGGCTCTGTCTTCCAGTGCACATGCATGTTTCGGTGTCGGGGAGAAGAATAGTGTTTCACAACCTAGAATGTACACTTCTTTTTGTGGTGATTTAAACTTACAATGCGAACCTAAAACTTGAGAGAGGACATACAATTTTTTTTTTTAAGATTATTCTAGAATACCTAGTAGTCATTTTTCCTAAATTTCTGCCTTCACATCATGGCTGCCTCCAGCCCTGCCCAGCTTCTCCAGAGACATTAAACACATTCGATGTCCCCTTCCTAGAATTCCATGTTAAAGGCTATTGTTTTCTTCCAACAAAATCTTCTCCACAACTAAATATTCAGAGCTGGCCCTAACACAGTTATCATCATTTGAGGGTTGGGTAAAATACTTCATTAGTTATAAGTGGGCTGTTTAGTTTCTGGTGTTGGAATGTCCAACTAACTGTAGTTTAAATATATAATTGCACATTAGCTCTCTTACTAAAGAAAGCGGATACAGGGCTATGGTGCATCTTGATATTTGCCGAGATGGCTGTAACAATATCATCCACTCCACAAGCTCCCCCACGCTGTGCTGCTACCCAGCCAGGAAGTGGTGTCTAATTGTCTTCTTAGAACTTTCAGATCTTTGGGCCTCACTTCCGGTTAACAGAGTCTGGTTGACATGGTGGAAAGGTCACTCAGTTGCTGGCTGCCAATGGGTCTCCAGAAAAGCTTCCCTTCTGGACTCCCCCTCGGGAGCCTCCTCTTTTAGATCTTTTCACAGTATTTGAGGAAGCCCAAGCCACCTGGAGAGACGACCAGAAGGTTCTCCGGGCAGTAGCAGTCAGTTAAGTTTAGCTTTTGAGGTCTCACGTGTGAGGACAAAAGCTGCCAGCTAATTCTATTCTTCAGCTGTGATCCGCTCCCAAGTGGTTGTATCAAACGATCAAAAGCGTAGTGGTATCCTTTGATGTCTTACATTTTCTCTTTATGTAGCTACACTACAGTTTTTTTGTTTTGTGCGTGCCACATGTGGGTGCACACGTGCATGCACACACACACACACACACACACACACACATATGCACATTTATACGCACACTCACACACACACAGGGGGAAATTTATAATTCTAAGAGGCAATTTTAAATTTATAATGACTTAAATGTGATTGATAAAATAAAAACCGCTACACTCTTATTCCACTTCATTGCTAAAATTTTTTGACAACGCACCTTACACATTTATATAAGGAATCACTTAACACATTGTTTTTTACTATTACTATTGTGAATAGTTGTACCTTCTGGTATTTTTATTTTTCTATTTAGTTTTGTAATTCTGCATTTGTTTATGTGAATGTGCATAAATGTGTGTGCATGTGTGTGCAGTGCTCACAGAACTAAGAAGAGGGCATTGAATCTCATGGAGCTGGAATTACAGGTAGTTGTAAACTGCCTGACAGGGGACCTGAACTCTGGTCCTCTGGAAGAGCAGTGAGGGATCATAACCATAGAGCTCTCTCCAGCCCCAATAGCTGTGTTTTCCAACCTTCACACTAAAGAAAAGTGATTCAAACACTGTCCTTACAGCATTATTCTGCATTTGGCTGTGTACTAACTTTCATTAGTCACCTTTATATTTTAAACTTCCTATTTAACTTTGAGAACTTCTTTCATACATGGCAGTTCTGGTATTAACGTCATGCTTCAGTTACAGCTTCTCTCTCAGTTACAGCTTCTCCCTCAGTTACAGCTTCTCCCTCAATTACAGCTACTCCTTCAGCTACAGTTTGCCTAGAGTGTACACAATGCTTTCCAGATGGAGCATTCTCAGCTTGCATGGCTTTTTCCTCAAATAATTTGTATATATAAGATTCAATTCTGCCCCAACTTTTGTAGACTCTGCTAAGAAATATGCTGCTAGCCTTACCAGAATGCTCTTGTACGTTGTCTGCGTCTGTGAGTTTTAGTATATTCTTTTTCTCCTTGACTGTTGCTTGGAATTTGTCTTGGTATAGTATTGCTTAGATTTGCTCTTATGGGGAAACCTTGATCTTCTTATATCCAAATATTAATATCCTGTATCTATGTTTAAAGTGTTTTCTTATATCATATCATTAAATAAAAGTCCTCTAATCTCCTTCTTAAAGTGCTATAGCTCAAACCCTTGCTTTTTTTCATATTTCTCCTTTAATTCCAGAGGCTTCTTCAATGTGTATTCAGCTTTGTCTCTTTCCTCTGTGTTGGTTAATTTCACTAACTGTTTATAGCTGCATTACTATAAGAACATATGTGTGTCCTAGACTGTAGGTTTGTATTTTTTTTTATTTATTTTATTTGGGTTTCTTATACTTCTGTCTCCTAACTCGTATTCCTTCCAATACCCCCCAACACCAGGTAGGAGAGAAAGGTTAGTGGGGAAAGGGGCTAAGGTCTCATGGGCTACTTCCTGCTGGTTAGGGTCATCACATTCCTTGGGGGTAAATCCAATCTTTGTTTCAGGATAGCTCCAACTTTTTCTCATCAAACTGCAACAACAGGAACCAGGAGGAGCAAAGAGGAACAACAGCCTCCTTCTTTCTAGGAGCCCCCATCCCTCTCTGGGCTCTGATGTTTATTCCCTCTCAGAGTTCCCAGAATTAAACTATCTGCAGCTGGCAAAGACCACACCCCTCTCAGAGCCTGTGCAAGGCAAATAATCTGCAGCCCCATATCCCACACCTGGGATTAAAACAAAAGCATATTCACAGAACATAACTGGTTTTTTTAAGAAACCAAAACTCCCCCTGCACTAGAGAAACAAGCATAGCGCATTGCCTGGACTACACAGGCTTTCCTGTGAGATCTGGATGGAAGCGGCCATGACTCTATCATTCTGCATCCCCCCCCCCCCGAGCTATCATTGGTTTTGCATTGGTGTAAACTGTACCCAAACCTGGCCTTCCCTGGACCATGGACACAACAGCTTTAAAGAGCTGCCTGAATGAACTTAGGAAAATGAATCCCGAGGCAGCTCTCAGCCTCTTTTGGAATGGTTTTCCCCTAGAATAATCCTTGACAACACTGCAATTTTAGGGGTTTGGAGATTTCTGAAATGCCCTCAACACATCTTTCATTTGTAACATGTATTCATTCATTCATTTGTTTGTTTATTCATTTTGTGTGTTTACGTGTGCGTGCCTACATGTACATGTATCCAGAGACCAGAGGAGGGGAATTTACTCCCTTGGAGCTGGAGTTACAAATGCTGTGAGCAGCCACGTGGGTGCTAGAAATTAATCCTGGTTCCTCTCTCTGGGAGAACAGCAAATATTCTTAACCCTTGAGTCCTCCTCTCCATTCCCCTTAATGATCTTCTAATTGTCCCATTTCAAATCAGGTGGCCTTTTTTTTTTTTTTTTTTTTTTTTTTCTCAGTGCTAATCAGTTTAACAGCCATGTCATCCATGAAGGACATAGTCTATCAAGTGTTCTGGCTCTCCTCCCCTTTCTTCCTGATTTTCACTGGAAATCTGACTAAAAGTAGCCATCAACACCCATGTGTTGCCTCCTTGAAATGTTCTTCACCAAGAAAACTAGCCAACCAGCTATAAGAGGGTAAGCGCAAAATGCTTTAAAATTCTTGACATCAACGCGAGGGTATAAGCTATTCTGTGGCTCCCAACAGAATGCATCTCATTAACATCACTTTGTTGCCCACTTTCTGTCATCAGCAATCCCCCTGCTTTTAATCCTGAAAGTGTTAGGATCCCCGCCATGCAACAGCTATGTCCAGCACAGCGAAGGACTTTAGGAATCACACACTAAACCCCAATTCCTGCTCATATCACAGTATTTAAAAATACGCATGTATCAGCTGCGATATTTGGCCATATGGCTTGCCTGTCGATTCTTATTTGTACAGGGTTCAAGGAGAAGGCATTGAGTATTCCTATCTTAACATTTCCCCCGTCCTTTGAATAATCCTTCAGGGGCTAAGACATGTCTTGCAAAAGTGTGTTTGCTTCCAGCCTATGCTTCTGCAGCTCATTTATTCACAGATCTTCCCCAGAGCAGATGAGGCCCAGCCGTGACCCCCTCAGCTCTTTTCAACCTTCACTAAGGCTGTGTCTCCATGCACAGGTTGGGTGCGTGCTGTGTTCCTGACAGTGTACCTGATAAGAGGAAGGATGGAAGAGACAAGAAGGGGACATAAGTGGAGCATAGTAAGAGGCCATATATTCATGTTGCATAGAAAATGCCGGGAAAGAGTAGGTGGAGCAAGAAGGGTTCTTGGTGGGTCTGAAGGGCTTCTCCAGGGCTAAGTGTGAGTGAGCCTTTGAGACATGGGGGACAGGGGAATTTCAGTAATGAATATGCTGGCCCTGCATGGGAGCTTCAGAGTTGACTTGGGTGAATGGTGTGGCGTAAGCAAAGTCAGCGAATGTCTCAAGATTTTTCCCTTCTGAAAATGGGAAAACACTGCTTACTTCATGAGGTCCTTCTGTATATTCAGTGAGTTGACGGAAGGCTGCTCAGCACAGGGCTATTCCACCTAATAGGCAGACATTACCTTGAAATATACAGAAATTAATTTTAAGTCAGGTCATCCAAGAAGTTCATAGACTCGCGGTTGGTACCTCTTGGGGCATCGTCTCTCTCTCTCTCTCTCTCTCTCTCTCTCTCTCTCTCTCTCTCTCTCTCTCTCTCTCTCTCTTGATTGTTTTCCCATAGTTTGAAGTCGGCTGCTGTGCTTCATTTTTCCCTTGGTTACCACCCAGACACAGTCACCTTCCATTGCCCTCATTCTCTGCTGACATCCCATTACCTCTTCGGTGTGTGGCTTGGACGTATATACTTCAGATGCTGTGGAAGGTTCTAGGAAGCAGACTGAACCTTCTAACAGGCTTGGCCACCTCTCCTGCCTCAGAGGCCTGCGCTACATAAAACTCCATGTTACAGTATCTTGTGACCTTCTATTCCAGCTCTGACAGTCTGCTTTTTGTTTGGCTGGTTGGTTGATCAGTTGACTAGTTGAGCAAGTACTCGGTAGCTAGCTAGTTAGTTAAATAGTTGGTCGGTTTGCTAGTCTTTGAGACAGGGTCTTAACTCTAGCTCAGCCTGGCTTCAGACTGGCTGCAAAGCCAAGGATGGCCCTAACTCCTGGTCCTCTTGCCCCTGTCTCTCGAGTCTTGGCATTGCAGGTATGCGCCACTGACTGAACTATTATTTAAAGAGAATAATAAAGGCCACTGTTTTTAAATTAAGCTTAATTGAATTTAGTGAGCTGAATAGGTAGCTCACTGAGTGAAGGTGCTTGTCACTGCTGGTTTTAGTTTAATCCTGGTGACCAAATGGTAGAAAAAGAGAGATGACTCATTCAAGTTGTCCTATGACCTCCACACGCATGCTGCAACATGCATGTACCTCCACACATGCGCACACGCACGCGCGCGCACACACACACATAACTAAAATAGACTAAACAAAGCAAGCAGCCCATAAACTAGGAGAATTTCAAATTATCAACCAGACAGAGATGTATTATTTCCTATGATTTTAGATGACTGCTTAGCATCTTGTTAAGATTTGTGGTGACAGTGGGGATAACATTAAATTCTCTTTATAACAAAGAATCCAATCCATGAGAAGGATGCAAAAGTGAAAGTAAAGGGCAGCACCACGGTTACAGGAGGCACGGGATAGAGAAGGGTTCTGGGGCATCATCCCTCTGCGCTAGATGCGGGGACTGTCACAGATGACCTTTATCAGTTCTCTGTGACCTCTGAGGCTGGCACCACAGACAGAGTCATGTTCAGATATGTGCTTGCGCCCTCATCATGTGGCTTCCTTTTGAGAAGCATAATGATTTTCAAGTTTAGCATGTTTCTGATCAGCTCCCTTCACCCCTTTTCGGGAAAGGCAACTGCTCTTGATCACTCCTATGGAGGTCCTTTCAATGTGCTCTCAACAGACCAAGCTTTGCAGCAATCCCAGGCAGTGAACTTGAATGACGTCATCTCATCAGTTCGGCTCCTTGAGGCAGCTTTGTAATCACTCATATGTGAAGACCTATTAAGGTTTCCCCTCACCTTTCAATTATAAAGCTAATGCAGGGTCTTTTGGGACACTGAAACATTTCAAACACACACCAAAATTAAACTGGAAATTTCAACTTCCTTTTTCCTTGGGCCGGAAGAACAGTTGTTTGCCTTTCCAGATCTTTTTATTATGGATATATATATATCCATACTCTGGAACTCATGGGCAGACAGCACGTACAGGACGGACAAGGAGGCAGTCAATACCCATATCAGGATGGAGCAAGGAGGAAATGTGTCCGGCCTCTCATTCAGTATGCAGTTTAAGACATAAAATGTATTTATTTGGGGGCTGAGGAGATGGCTCAGTCAATGAAGTATGTGCTTTGCTAGCCTGAGGACCTGTGTTCAATGCCCAGAACCTATGTTATTAAAAACCCAGGTGCGTGCTTTTAGGCCAGTACTGGGGATGCGGATGGTCCCTAGGACTCACTGGGATGACTGGCCTTTCATTATTTATATAGTTACTTTATATGAGTAGGGTTATTATTGTTTATAATTATCTTTCAGTTAAAATTGTTTTCTTTAGTTTTGAAATTTTTATACTATCATATGTACCCCCCATTTATCCTCCAGTTCCACCATATCCTCCCCAACACACCCCTTCTTCCAACTTCTTCTTTAGAAATAACTCACTAAGTCTAGTTAATGCTGCCCATGTGTGCATGGATGTGAGTTCACCCACTAGAGCACAGGAAAGCTACCAGTGGCCACGCCCCTCAATTAAGAATACTTCATTCTCCCAGCAAATATCCACTCTATGCCATCTATGCCAGGATTGGACTGTCTCTGCCTTGGTGGAAAACAATTTATAAGCATCTGTGGATGGGGTGCTGTGCAATGCTCGTGCAGCGCTGCCTTCTGCCTGTGCCGTGGCTATTGCGGCGTGATCACACAGCAGCTGTGGTTACCTGCACAAGGCCCACCCACGATGGTTAGATGGTGATGCCTGGGCGGATGTGCACGAGGCAGACACCCTTTCCTGCCTCTGTGTAGGTTTTGAGACAGAGTCTCACTGTGTTGTCTAGGTGAGCTAAGGAGCCCAAACTAGCTTTGGACTTGAAGTGCTGGCTCTGCAGATGTGTGCCTCTGTGCCAAGATTTGTGGTATACTCTGATGAGTAAGGACTGTGAAAGATATGCAAGATTGATCAACTTGATCAATCCTTATTTATTGATTTTTAATTTGTCACTATTGTATGTTTGTGCATGGTGTGTGTGTGTGTGTGTGTGTGTGTGTGTTCATACCCTTACACGTTTGTGAGAGTTTCCTTAGGATTGTTATAGATAAGTAAAAGTGCCCTGATTGATGGTATCTTAGGACTTAATTTTGTGTATATGGTGTGTATACACGTGTATATATGTGCTCACAAATGTATGCGTGCTTAAATATGTGTGTGCATATGTATTTGGAATCCAGAGGTTGGCATTGACAGTCCCCCTCAATTGCTTTTGTGTCTCACTTGCGCCTAGTTCACTAGCCAGCTGCATTGTTCCAGGGGACCCCGTTTCCATCTATGTGATGTTGGGATTACTAGCCATCCACCAGGTCTACTCTACTCCACTTTTATGTGGCTGCTAAGGACTCAAATTCTGGTCCCCATGCTTGAAAAGTAACTATTTACCCTTGAGCCATCATGTCAATCCTTCATGAAATTTCCTGCTGGTATAGCAGTATCCTGGATGGCTGAGCCGGCACTGGCATACACAGGATACTCCTCTTTACTCCCGCCGATTTCAGACTCCATCACTCAAGTCCAGTTTTGCTATTTTGGGTAAACATTCTGGTCTATTCTTCTCTTAATGCCCATCGTGTGCACACAGTGCCTGTTGAGGTCAAAGAGTATTGAGTGGCCCTGGCACTAGCCTTAAAACGGTCGTGAGCTGCCATGTGTATGCTGGAAACCAAACCCAGATAGATTCTCTGCTATTGATGGCTGCGCCATCTCTCCAGTCCACTACTGTATTGTTTTAATTTGTATTTCCCTCCCTGATGGATAGGCCAATCTTCCCTTCACAGATATGTCTACTATTGGATACTTTCTTTTACTCAACAATAGACATGAATATCCCTTCCTTGCTAGAACACTAATATATGCCTCCCTTTGAATGTTGACATAAAAATAATATGGTTTTATGAAGAAATGTTTAAATCTTCCCTTACTGAGGACCACTCTTGTCTTCCATGGACCTTTATTTTTGTAATGATGGGTTGTGTGTGCCCCTGGGTGAAGGCAGGGTGCCATTAGAAAGCAGAATGACAGGGAGATATTCGCCACTTTCTAAAACTGTATTTTCATCATAAAAGCCCTAGAATTAAGTTCATGCCATCTGAAAATTGACAATTTTGTGGCTATTTACACTTTGCCTTTTAAAAAATCACAAATGTAATCATGTTAATAAACAAATGAGGCTTTTTAATTTAAAAAAAGTTCATGACTGGCATCTTTTAGCATGTGTTTTAAAATATGATTAAAAAACACTATCACCAATATTTTCTTCTCTGACCTATTATATATTTATAAAAAATTAAGTCAATAGATATCAAATTAAATAAAATATAATGGTGTTTAGAAATTTATTACTGTAAATATTTCAAATATGTTTCACAGATTTAAGTTTCTAATCTCTTGTCAATGCAACAAGTTTTGTTAGTGATAGAAAGTTACAATGGTATAAATAAAACCCCAGAAAATTGCAGACTTTAGAGCATGAGGACACTTGACAGAGACTGCATGAAGTTTCCTGGCAATGTAGTTATAAAATATTTCACAAAATTCAAACCTTGATGCTTTCCCACACCTTCACACCCATACACACACACACACGACATGATAGAACAGGCTTTTTTAAAATCCTAGCTGGAAAGGCAGAGGCAGGAGGATCCCAGGGTTCACTGGCTGGCCACAGCAGACTGCTTGGTGAGTTCGAAGCCAGTCTAAAAAATAAAACAAAACAAAAAGGACATGTAGACAGCCTCTCATTAAAGACATCGAAGGTTGCCTGCTGGGCTTCACATGAACATGCATATATGCACATCTGGACAGAGAGGGAAAGAAGGAGAGAGAGGCAGGGACACACACACACACACACACACACACACACACACACACACACACACACACACACAAGGGGGGGAGCCTGCAGGGGGTGTGGGGCAAAGAGAAGAAATACAGTTTTGTAAAGCAGTCTCTTTCAGCTTTGGAGACCTGTATTGTTTAAAGACATAGCTTTTGATGGCCAAGACTTCTGCTGACTCATGTAAGAGCGCAGCAGCCCCAGCATGAAGGTGGAGCAGGGGCTGTTTAGTGACTGCACCCTGAGCCCTGACATCAGCCTTGCCTTCATGCTAAGGTGGCATTTAGAGATTTACCTTGTAGTAACATTGCCTTGGAGTGGTGCTCAACACTGCTATCCATGGCCGTTAACATTTATGGCACAATTCATTTAGGGTTTTATGAGCCTTTCATATTCCCTTTATGAACCCAAACAAGAAATGTCAGTGCTGGGAATGGGGGATGCTATGCACAAAAATCCTTTAATTTCTTTTTTTTGTATTAATATTCACTAAACTTTTAAAACCCAGGAGAGCAGGTTCCTGACTCTCAAGCAGTCTGCATACCTTGGGGAACCTCTGAGCACCGTCTAATGGACTCTCTTATTCCAGCCTGATTCTCTTCTTGAACATGCTTTGGGAGAATATAATTTAGGCACAAAGACTTGATAAGCCGTGACACATAATCCCTCCAATGGGACTGTTTTGCCATTTAACCCATCTCAAACCCATAGTAAGTTTGGACCTGCAACACACCACAGAGTTTTCTAAGTCTTGGAATGAATGTCTTGAAGTGTGGGCGTTGCTGGAAAAACCACATTCCCAAAGTTCATAGGCTATCTAAAAGAGGATGAGGAAGAGGAGGAGGAGAGGAAAGAAGGAAGGGAGGACAGACAGAAGGAAGGAAGGAAAGAAGCAAGCAAGGAAGGATGAATGAAAGAAAGAAGGAAAGAAAGGAAGGAAGGAAGAAAGAAAGAAAGAGGAAGAAAGAAAAGCTTTTCTTACTCATGTGATATTGACTGTTAGAAAACTTTTCAAAATAATGAACCAGGTGATGGTCTCATCATGTGTCCACTCCAAGGACCCCGTCCTCCCATCTGCAGCCAGGAGAAAGGGAACAGAGGCCACCTGTGAAAAAGCCTCTGTGAATCCAGTCTCGGAGTAGCGCACATCAAACTTACCACATTGCACTTGTGGAACTCGGCTTGTGCTGACCGCAAAGGATGCTGGGAAATGCAGTAGAAGAGATACAAATTTCACAAGCAAAGAGCCAACCCTTGTCCATGGTTCCTCTATATCAGACAAGACAAGTGGGACTCCTATTTGCGTGGAGGTACTGTTTTGGTGTAGCCAGATGTTCAAACAGATGTGTGAATAAGAGTGGTGGTAGTGGGAAATCCTGAAGAGAAACAGTAGAAAGTAATGGATTCTGAGTGGGTAGCTGGTGGAAGGGAGCTCTAGTAAGGATGATGTGAGGAAGAAATTTTTAAGTGGGAAGAAATTGATCTCACGCTTGGATGAAGGTGAACCATGCAAAGACACAGAGGAGAACTTTCTAGATGAAAAAAACAAACAGGCTCGGCATTCTCATGGGGCTGAAAGGCGGTGCTGTGGGCCCAAGCTGACTGACTGGGTTTAGAAGAGGCATGGATGAAGAGAGGAGGAAACGGTGGTATCAGGGACGACTGGAGAACCTCCCCAGGGCCACTAATTCTGAGCACAGGGATTTGTGCTTAGAATTTTGGATATGTCACCTCGCTTGATCTTTTTCAGAAATCTCAAAATGCTTTTTTTTTTTTTTTTTTTTTTTTTTTTTGCTTTTAGAGACAAGAAAACAGAGGTTGACAAAATGTAAGTTCTTCAAGGTCATGCAGCTGAAGAAGTAGCTGCCTTAGCCTCCTGTGGGGTGAGGCGACAGGCACAGAGAGCTGCATCAAACCAAGGCATTTCCAATAGTGTCGTTTCATTTTAAAATTCCGTAGTAAACATGCTTTGGCTCCATTTTAAGAGTTTTGTCACATATCTCACTGTCAATTATGAGCTGTTGCTATACAAGGTAAGTCGTGAAATGTAATCCCATCCGTTTGGGATGGTGTCTTAGTGGCTTTCCTATGCTGTGATAAAGCACCCAAGAACAGAAAAGGAAGGGAGGGAGGGAGAGAAGGAGTGAGGGAGGGAGGGAGGGGGAGGGAGAGATGGTGGGAGGAAGGGTTTATCTGGGCTCACAGCACAGGGATGCAGCCCACCATGGCAGAGCAGAAGGATCATGGTAGCAGAGGCTTGAAGTACTGGTCATGTGGCATCTGCGTTCCTCAGGATGCAGCAGGATAAATGCTCATCAGTTCAGCATCTAGGTTGCTTTCTCTCTCTTAGTCAGTCCAAGAAATGGTACTATTGAGTTTTAGGGTGAGTCTTCCCACTTTGGCCGGAAGCTAACCCAATCTAGACTGTCACTCACAGATGTGCCCGGAGGCCTGCCTATTTGGTAGTGCTAGAGACTGTCAAATTGACAATCGGTGTTAACTGTCACACATGGAAATTCTCCTTCCAAAACGGTGAGCAGCCTCGTTCTAGATTTAACTAAGCAATATTCATTACCATTTGTGTGACTTATTCCCTTTTAAACACTGTCCAGCTTTCTGCTTTCCAGATCTCGTATTTGTTCTCCGTGCCCCTCAAATCATTAGCATGTTTATTTTGTTTATACCTAATTTTCTTAAGTTCGAGTCATTAACTTGTAGCTTATTCTGAAGCACAAATGAAGATGCACACTCACCACCCAATGTATTCATTTCAAAGTACAGACCACAGGGAAACCCTCAGCCAACCAAGGATGCTCTGGTCTAGCCTTATCTCCGGTTTCTCTGTGGTGCCTGCCTTTCCTGTCATCATTCTTTTTACTCTCGATGAGTTATGTCTGCCGAAGAGGACAGGTAGAAATTCACTTCTGAACCCTGGACAGAAAAGTCATTGCGCAAGCATTTAGGTGCTTGATTTTCCATACCCATGTGGACTTTCTGGAGAACCAGGCCCATTGCCAAACGCCGCCGCATGAGAGAAACTGGAAGCTTCTGTGGTTAGGCCTTGAAATTACTCAATGAAATGTCCATTTCTGCACAGGAAATCTTTCATTCTTTAAATATATTAGAGATTTGGAACTTTTAGAAGTAAAAATAATACCGCCTTTTTTTTTTTTTTTTTTTTTTTTTCTTTAAAGGTGGAAGGAACATTCTGGAAAGGTTATTTCCACACCAAAAAAAAAAAAATGTAGGCAGGTATCAGCCCTCTGTCCCAGTTGGTGTCTATTGCTGTGATAAAGCACTGTCCACACAAACCTGGGGAGGAAAGACTGTATTGTGCTTACAGCCTTCAGCCCATCATAGAGAAAAGCCAGAAAAGGATCCTACGGCCAAAACTGAAGTCCAGGTGGTGGAGGAATGATGCCTACTTGGTTCGTCCTCCATGGCTTGCTTTCTAATGCCACCCAGAGCACCTGTCAGGGGGTGGTACAACTCACAGCGGCCTGGGCCCGGCCCTATTAGTCATTAACCAACTAAAAGCTTCAAAGACTTATCCTCACACCAACCTGTTGGAGGAAAGTCCTGACCTAAGGTTCCTCCCTCCACACTTAGTCTAGTTTCTGCCAAGTTGAAGAGACTAACCAGTGCGCACCTCATGAGCAGGCTTTCTTAAGAAAGTTAAACAGTTGTAGACAATGTAACTTTTATTCAGCATGCATCTTCTCTTTAAATATGAGGGTCCAAGTACCGAAATTTGTGTCTCAAGTTTGCCAGTTAATTTGTTTGATGACTCTGGGAAAAAAAAAATCATTCTTGAATCTTGGCCTAGTTTTCTTCTCTGAAAATTATAACATAGATGAAATATTTAATAAATACTTAATGCTTTATTAATGGGAACCTGCTAACATGATTGAAATCGAACTGTTGTAATTGAATCTAGGGCTCATCAATTTCCTCTTAAAGGGAAGTCCCATCCTGCTTGCATGATTTTCTATTCTAAGTCCTTCTATTATGCCTGGATTAGCCTAAATCAAGCTGTTTCTTCTTTTTGCTTCCTTTAACGTTCCCCAAATAACTCTTCTAGGATCAAGGAATGACTTTTGAAGTGAACTATGGAAAAATTCATGGTATTTTTCATCTATACCCTTCTGTAAGCTACAGTAGTTCTCACCCCTTCCTACCTCATCCCGGCCTATACTTCTCCAGGCCCGGCTCCCCACAGTGTTCCTTCTCCCATGAAAACGCAGCCTTACTATTTCCATGTAATTGCTATGCTTCCCAACTTGGAGTCAACTGGTGCCCATTTGAGGAATGAGGGGGATTGTTTGACATCCTCTTAATTTTGAATTATTTAAGGATCCCTTTCTCTGGAAAATTCTTCTTGGCGTTGTCTTTTTCCTTACTGAAGCATTGCCTCAGGTCCGAGGACACTAGTTACACTGTTGCATTAATTTATTTTCTAAAGGAAATATGGTTTAAATGACAAACTACTTATAATACATTTGAAAAAAATCATTATGTCTTCACTAATTCATTCATTATTCTTTTGAAAATTATTGTGTGCCAGTCTGTGTTGCTGGATACTGGGGTTTAGAGATCAACAGATTGTAACCACTCATGGAGTTCTGAATTGAGAAGTATTTTGTTAGAATTTACAACCATCATGTGCAGAAGTCAGGACAGTGTCATGGAATCTTGGAGAATGGAGTCAGCCATCCATGTGGGCAGGAATCATAACAGACACAACAGCAGAGAAGAGGCCTAGTGCTTCCCACATAGTTGGACAGGTAACATGAAAGAGTTGGAGTAGATGAATTCTTGTCTCTCTTCAAATTCCATTCTTTTAAAATTTCTATGGTGTTCTGGATGTGTGCTACCTGCTAAGTCATGGACTAGTTCCACAGAGAACATGTCTCTGACCTTGAGTGTCATACCCACCATAAAGACACTGTGAAGAAGTTTCATTTCTTATACTGTATGATTGACAGCAGTACTCTGAAGTGTTGTGTTGACTAGACTATAAGGTCATGTCTAGCGTCATCATAAGATCTATGATCAACTACTGATGTCTTGTATACTATAAGGTCATGTCTAGCGTCATCATAAGATCTATGATCAACTACTGATGTCTTGTATGATAAGGAGGAAGAGGTAGGAGTGCACATACAACATATGTATTCTTTTTATTCTAGTCTTGAGAATAAATTAATAAGTTATTCCAAGCTTTATTAAAAGAAAAAAACTGAATTACTTAAAAAATATAGACCTTGAAAATTAGAGTGCCATTTTTTTTTTATATTTACCCTTGTTAAACATGAAATTCATATCTTGGTGGTTTGATTGTTTTTTAAGCAATGAACGCACTTTCTATAACCACCCATGTATGTCTTTTGGGTGGTTCCAAGGGCAAACCCATTTCAGTTGCCTCAAACAAATTAGATTTCACATGCTCTTCTCCCAGCCTGTTACCCATTTCAGTAGCCCTCATATGTGCCTCCTTCACTAAAGTCCATGGTCTTAGAGAACACGGGCCACCACAGTGGAATGCATACCATTGTCCCAACGGCTGGCACAGGTGTGTGTATGGGCTGTTTACTGAGTATGCGCTGTCTGAGTGCTGAGGAAAATAATGACAGTTAGTTCAAGTTGCTTGTCTGTCAAGGACTCTTCAGAAGGTTGACATTTGCAGACCATAAACAAGATGTAGTGGATTGCCAGGGGAATTGCACCCAGGGCTGACAAGTCACAGAGAAGGGAGGGTTACAAGTAATGCTATTTATGAAGTGAAACTTTATGATTTTTACCCATGACTCCATAAAAAGTTGGCTTTTCATTTACACAATGGAAATGAGTGTTTAAAGTATTCATAAAAAGCTACTGGAGAAATATAAATTCAGTCTGATGGATTGAGATTTTCAATGCCAAGAATGAGTGTGTCTACCGACTTATCTCAGCATGTAGCGGATTTTTCTGAACATAATACAGACTGTGGGTATAGAATTCATTTATGCAGATTCTTATGGCATAGTACATTGTAATTCTTGTAACACATTTAGCCCCTGCTTAATAAAAAAAAAACTCCAAAATTTATAATTTTCTATTGTACCTCTACTATTCCAGTTCCCTTTCAGCCAATTTATACAGGGCAGGCTACTCCCATTGTTGGTTGTAACTTTGTGAGAAATGTCATCATTCATTAAATTGTTTAGAGAAATATTTCAATTCTAGGAAGTTCTTCTTTATAGCTTGTGCTCACAGTCTTTTAAAGCAGAAGCTTATTTCTACATTCACCAAGGCAGCGAGGGTCCATTTCAACCAACACTATAGATTGAAGTATTGATTGTAAAAACTCCTATGAATGTGGAAACTTCAATTTAAGTGCTTTTAATTATAAAGGTGGTGTCTTGGTCTTCAAACTTCAGAAAAGTATTTTGAATGTTATGAATTGAGACGCAGGAAGTCTTCCTTTATTTTCCTTTTCTTCAGTATGTACAGTATTTCACGGGGACACAGTTATTGGCTTTTTAAGCACCTGTCCATGGACTACTTGTTTTATAGTACGTGACACTTCCAAGCTCCTCTGTGTGAACACCCTTGAGCAGGTTTAGTGTGGGTCTGCTTCATTCTGAAGTGCGGTAGATGAATAAAAGCTTTTGTAATCTGAGTGTCTCTCAAGTATCCAAACCTACATCTAGGGGACCGGGGCTGGGGTGATGGCTAAATCAGTAAGGTTCTCCATCCTTGTGGACCTTATAGGAAGAGCATCTAGGTGCAGAGACTCCTCTCTTACACTAATGCTTGTGGTTGACAGATGGGGGTAGGGGAGGGAGAAGGATCCCTGGTGCTCACTGCCCATTGAGCATGACCAAGTTGGTGAACTCTAGGTTGAGTAAGAGACTCTGTCTCAAAAAAAAAGAAGGTGAAAGGCAGTAGAGGATGACAGACACTCAATGTAGACCTCTGGGCTGCACATCTACACACACACACACACACACACACACACACACACACACAATGAAAATAAAAGAAAAATACATGTCTATATATACACACACATTATGCCAGAGAACTTCCCGTGGTATCCCTGCTGCTTCCGGCCACTCCCTTGGACTCCCGCTGATGCGAGGGAGCCTTGCTGTTTCTGCTGGATTGTGCTGCTGCTACTGACTCCTGTTGCTGTTTGGTGTTTGCTATTGGACTGCGTGGCAGGTGTCCTGACAGCACAGAGTGGAATTGGCCCAAGAAATTTTACTTCTAAACAGCACCAGTCTGGAGACCCAGAGGCTTTCTTCTTCCACACCTTGACTCGTTGACTCTCCGTCAGTCTCAGAAGTCAGATCTGTTCCAGGGATCTTCACAAGAACAACACAGTCATCTGGAAGAAAACACTTCCTCAGTGTACTCTGTGGTAGAAGAGGAGAACCAGCCATCCCTCTCCTTTCCTACCCTTGCACAGACACATTCTCCACCAGAGAATGGCTCCACATGTGGGCCATTCATCCATGCCAGCGGATTACAAGGTTACTCCCAACATTGCTCAGCTGGACCCCACCTTCACCCCCGCCCGAAGGTCTCCTCAATTTTCACAGTTATCTGATGGGCCTAACCTGCACTGTCATCCTAGATGAGCGATGACAAATCTGTTCCAATCTGACAATCAGTGATGCTGTGGCAGGATCCTGAACTCACAGAAACCTTGCATGGATATGTGGGGGACCTAAGACAATTAGCACTCCTATCTCATGTCCCTGTCCCTTCAGGTCACCAGGTCTCTGTTTGTGGGTGATCCAGCACACATGGCCAGAAGGCCAAAGGTCAAGTGCAGGCACCAGACAGATGTCTTCTCCATTAAGAGCATTTGTTGCTGTCTCAGCTGGGAAAGCTTTTACTGGAATTCCAGGTGTATTTGATGCCCTCATCTGGTCAATGTGGGAATTGCATGCATATGGTGCACATGCATTCAGCAGGCAAAACACCCAAAAGACACTGCCCCCCACCACCACCAAGGGGGGGGGGGAGTAAAGTGTAGAGAAAGAACTAACTTTAAAAGCCCTGCGACTGGCTCAGACTTACAATGCTGAACGTGGCAGATAGAGATACAGAGGGTCCTCTCATCTGCCAAAAGGAGCTCTATTTGAGGTGCTTAGTGGGTGTTGGGTGGAGTGTATATCTTAAAGGCTAAAATTTCTAGCATTTTTTTGTACCCGTAAGAAGTGTCCTGAGACTCTATGGCCCTGAACTTTACATTAAACGGGAAGGGGATATCCCCCTCCAGAGTACACAACCTCCTGTGTGTATATTGATATAAACTTGGGGCGAGTTTGTTTGATGATTTAGCTCAGCTGGCTTCTCCCTTGTTTGAGGCTGAAAACTGAATTTTCTTCTCAGCTCCCCTGGAGTTCTTTGACTCTGACAGCTGGAGAGTAGATATTAGCATACCTTGAAAAGTCACATGATGAAGAACTATCCATAGGCCTTTAAAATGTTTTATATGCGCATATTTCTAAAATATATACATTTTGGTAGTAAGTGTAGTTAGCACGCATGTCAATTTATGCTCTGCTGATGAGAAGAGTTCCGAAAGAGAGAACTCCCTTTTGTAAGAAAGCCAAGCAAATTTAAGAATTACAAAAAGAAAAAGAAAAAAATGCATGACAATATATTCCAACCAAAGCTCAGCACGTATTGTACTGTTTATTTCACATATTTGTTTAACATTAGTGGAAGATTTGCGGGTGTATTACTTTGTCTACTTATCACATTCTCACAGAGATAGTAAAATTAATCAGAATAACTAGGCTATAATCTGAGGATCTTTGGCAGTTTAGTGAGATTTAAATAATATCTCTATTTTTAATCTAAGCCATTCGTGTTTGCTAATGTGTTTCGAGGTCAGTATTATCTTGTCTGCAGTAAGTACTAGGTATTTTCTAAGCCTTTTGGAGCCA
This sequence comes from Acomys russatus, assembly GCF_903995435.1. Lineage (NCBI taxonomy): Eukaryota > Metazoa > Chordata > Mammalia > Rodentia > Muridae > Acomys > Acomys russatus. The sequence goes on along the minus strand of NC_067168.1, from coordinate 42,726,607 downwards.
TTAGTTCATCATTATGAAGGTAATTCTGTGAAGTATAGAGTGTCATGTTCTCTGATGGGAGAGAGATAGAGGAGCAGGGGCCTCAAGTACTTGGCTTACATGGCCCCAGACTGGGAAGAAAGGAAGCAAGGGAAAGCTGGGTTCCATTTGTTGTGTTTTGTTTTGAACTGTTGGAAGCTATTCTGCCTTCAGACACCTGCCATTTGAATGCATTTCCTTCTTACGTGGCACATTACCAAACTGGGACATTCCTTATAATGACAATATTGATAGCAGCTAAAGGTGTGTGTGTGTGTGTGTGTGTGTGTGTGTGTGTGTGTGTGTGTGTGTCAGGATGGAGGGAGGGACATGGCATGTTCATGTGTATGCCTGAGCACACATATGTACACATATGTGTGGATGCCGGAGAAGAACCCCATGTCTAATTTCTAAGGCATCTTCCATTCTCATTGGCCTGGAACTCTCCAAGCAGATTGGGCTCCACCTCTTCCCCAGCTCTGGGGTTACAAACCTACTACCACACCCATGTAGGGTCTATAAATTAAATCCAGGTCCTTAGGCTTGCCTTGTAAGGACTTTACTGACAGAGCAAATCCTCCCAGCACACAAACAGAATTCTCTAAACATTACTTCATTTAACTGAACAGGCTGCTGCATCAGCATTTTGGATGCCAGAAGGTGAGAGTTGAAAGACACATGCTGACCCAGTATCCTGAAATTGTAGCTTAAGCCCAAACAGTTTGCTCTGCTCTTTTTTTTTTCTTTTTTTTTTTAAACCAACACACTGTGTGATGAGAAGAATTCAACTAAGTGGGAAAAACAGAAGAAAGCCCATCATTAATCAGGGTATTATAAGAGCCCTGTCCTAACGCTTCAAATGACTGTTGAACAAACACAATTAAGCTCTAAAGTAACTCATCAGATTTAGATCATTATATGTTATACATTATAATTTAATCCTTTTGGGTTTGAGTATTACTTTAAGAACAGTGCTACTTTAAAAAAAAATGTGCCGTTTCACAAATCAAATGATTAGTAGTTCTAGTTTGGTAATAATATGTCTCCCAGAGTAAGCTAAGCAAACAGAGTGTCTGCCTTTTGGGTGTGGATCTTAGCCAAGAGCGGGCCTCTCTGGTGCCTTGATGCTCTTGGAATCTGCCTTCTACAAGCTGAGCTATCTATAGCCATTGGTTGTTCCCACACTTTGTTTCTAGTCCTGTCCTTCCAGCCCCTCATGACCCAGCTGCCATCACTTCAGCTCCATGCATGCATGTGTATTTGTGTGTGTGTGTGTTTGTCTGTCTGTCTGTGTCTGTGTGTATATATGTGTGTCTGTGTGTGCATGTGTGTATGTGTGTGCATGTATGTCTGTGTGTGTCTATTTATGTGTGTGTCTGTGTATGTGTGTCTGTGTATGTGTGTCTGTGTATATGTGTGTGTGTGTGTGTGTGTGTCTGTCTGTCTGTCTGGTATGGGTTCACCTGTGAGTATGGGAACCCATGCATTCATGAGTGCATGGATACAGAGGTCCTCCGTTATTGTCATGTGTCTTCTTGGTTGCTTTTACGCCTTATAAAACGAGGCAGAGTCTCAGAATTGAGCCCAGCACTAACTGGTCTGCTACTCTGGCTAGCCAACAGGCCCTGGGCATCCTTCTGTCTCTGTCTCCCCATCGTTAGACTAAAGCTGTGTTGTTGTGCCCACTGTACATTTACATGGGTACTTGGGATCCAAGCTCAGATCCTGTGTGTGCATGGTGACCACTTGACCCACTGAACCATCCCTGCCTCATCCCAGACGGTTTTCTATCTGCTCTCTGTCACTGGTGTGCCTTGATGATCTTTAGAGATTCCAGGTGCGGCTGGCATATTAGAACAGGGTCTGTGGAGTCAATAAGAATTTTAAAGCCGAGTTTAGAAGTGCTGTAATTCAGCGGCAGCAGCAACTCAGGTCTCAAATGAAAAGCTGCTCTGCAGATTAAAACCGAATCAATAAATGCTAAATAACTGGGTGTCTGCATTCTTCAGGCAGCTTGGTCCTCCTCCCTTGTCCTCTGGGTCTGCCTAAATCTTCCAAGCAAATACAGTGCAGACATCTAAGTCTCTTTCTCTACCACCTTAAAATTTGGAATTTGCAGGGACTCTGTTCATTTTATTAAGGAGCAAAAGAGCTCTGTAAAGAAGCACCATCCATCAGCAGAAAGCAATGAGGTCCCCCCACCTCCCATCCACTAGAGCTTTCTTTCTCTGCGACAAGCTACCCTCAGTGTCCTTTCCTGGGTCTGTCGTGTCTTTCCTGTAGTACTGGGCCACAGCTGAACGCCACCTGATTTTAAGACCAAAAGCCCCAGATGGACTTGTTATGTTGATCCAGACTCAAAAGTGAAATGAAGTATTTCAAAATTAGATTAGTGGTGGGAGATGATGCCTAACACACGTGATGGTGATTTAAATAATGGTTCTCCATGTTTGGAATGGAGTTGGGGGTGGCAAAACCATGAGCAAAAAGAAATTTAGCTTCATCTACTAAATAGCTCATTGGCTGGAGATTTCCTGTCACATTTCCCGTCTTTTTCTTACTTGTGAAGACTCCTGTGACCCACGCGTGGCGCTGTATGTGAATCCACATACCACTGTGTGTTACTGTGCTAAATGTGCGAATACAAGACGTTCGCCAAATCCTCACACCTCTCCACACACCCCGTTCTTAAATGACTACATCGTGTCAACATTCTCAAAGGACGTTGTTTCCCTTGGGTGCACATCCTTTGTATGTTTGCCATGGATTTCTCCCCCTCCATCTCTCCCCAAATGACTAATACATGATTCTGTGATTTTTTTTTAAGGTCTGTTTTTTTCTTTTTACATATACATTTATATTATTCCACATATATACAATAAACTACCCTATAGCAAGAAGAACCATGACACAATCAGGAATTATATAAATGTTGCATTCTTGGTGTTGTATTAGATTCCATCTCACACCTATCCAAATGGCTAAGATCAAAAACTCAGGAGACAGCGCATGCTGGAGAGGATGTGGAGAAAGGGGAACACTCCTCCATTGCTGGTGGGAGGTAAAACTTGTACAACCACTTTGAAAATCAATCTGGTGCTTTGTCAGGAAATTGGGAATAACTCTACCTCAGGACCTAGACATACCACTCCTGAGCATATACCCGAAAGATGTTCCACCATACAACAAGGACATTTGGTCAACTCTGTTCATAGCAGCTTTATTCGTAATAGCTAGAATCTGGAAACAACCCAGATGTCCCTCAACTGAAGAATGGATAAAGAAACTGTGGTACATTTACACAACAAAATACTATTCAGGTATTAAAAAGAAGGATCCTGTGATTTTTTTTAAAAGCAATATTTCCACAAATTTTTTAACTGTAGCAAGGAGATGGACTTCAACAAAGTTCTTACCTCATGGGTAGAGAGCCTGAGTTCAGATCCCCAGCACCTGTAACAGAAAACTGTGACACGTATCCAGTGAGAGACTTCCAACCCCCAGACAAACAAACAAACAAACAAACAAATAAGATGTGGAGTCATTAGCGAAGTGGTTAAAACCTTGATGCTAACCTCTGGCCACCACACATGCATTTATACACGTACATACACACCCACATGCATGTATAAGCTCACATTCAGGAATATGTACGCACTTTTTATTTTTTAGATTATATTATAATTAAATTTCTCCCTTCCTTTTCCTCACCTAAAATGCTCATATATATATATATATACATATATATATATACATATATATATATATACTGTTTTTCCTTGCTCTTTTTCAAATTCATGGCCTCATTTTTCATGAATTGTTATTGCATGTGCATGTGTGTGCGCGTGCGCGCACACACACACACACACACACACACTCCTAAGTATGAAATGCTTAGTCTGTTATAACGTTATGATACTGATACTTATGTGCATGTTCTCAATGCTGGTCATTTGGTGTTGGGTAACCATTTGGTGTGCTCTCCCGAGGGAAGACTTCAGCATTCCTTAGTTGTCTGAAGCTCTTCGCCCAGCATTGAGGCCTCTTGGACATTTTCCTGTCCTCTTCAGTGTGTCTATTGTCCTTGTGCAGCTCACGTGTGAGCAGTCATGTTTTGAGCCTCTATAGGTGCAGCTTCATATATTTCTAGGAGACACAACGTCACAAAAAAAACTTCCTGATGCTTTGGCTCTTACAATCTGTTTTCTCTTTCTTTTTTCTTTTTTTTTTTTTTTTTACCACCAGGAATGTGTATGTACTTTACACAGATACACACCTTAAAATAAAAGAAGAAAAGAGAACTTGGCCTCTGCATTCCCTACTCAAAAATGTTGGCTCGTGCTAGGCTTAGCATTCCATGACCCTGAAAGGAGGGTAATGGCTGCTGCCCAGCCAATCGCCTCTCCTTGATTTACTGTTCTGTATCCCTTCCCACCATTTCTCACGTCCACCACCAGCCACAGCTTCAGAGAAATGCCTTTCCCGGATCTCTGTGGACTAACCTAACCACCTAGCCAAAATGTGGCCAAGAGAGTCCACTGAGGCCCAGCTGTACTCACCAGAATGTACCCCCAGCGCTGCCTATCCTCCCTCAAGCAAGGACCGTCACTCTGACCACTTAGAATGAAACTCTCAGGACACAAAGAAAGCTTTGATAGGCTAGCGATGAGGCTGCATGCCAGCATGGCCTCAGGCCTCTCCTGATTATATATTTACAATGCTTACGAATGCCTGGCTAGGTCTGCTCAAAGCATGCGAAGATGGGTCCCTCATCACGTCTAGTAACAACTCAGGTAAGATGGGACTAGAACCTCATGTCAATGGAAGCACAGAGAGGCCAAGCCACTCATCCAAGGCTTCACAGCTCACAGACAGCTCACAAAGCCAGAGACTTACCTAAGCACGTGTAAAAAGGGAGGACTAGAACAAAATGGGGAAAAGGACTCAGGAAGGAAGGAGTGAGTTAC